>NC_088410.1:6456672-6549697 GCF_034236695.1 Oncorhynchus nerka
GTCCTAGTAAAGTTTCACACCTGTACTTGTCAGTTTGTATTAGCATTAACCAAACCTATAGCCTAGCTTGGCAATAAACAGGAGTTTAGCCTAGCACCTTAGCCTACATATCAATAGACAGGATTAAGCCTAGCACCTTAGCCTACATATCAATAGACAGGAGTTAGCCTAGCCTAGCACCTTAGCTTACATATCAATAGACAGGACTTAGCTTAGCCTAGCACCTTGGCCTACATATCAATACACAGGAGTTCGCTTAGCCTAGCACCTTAGCCTACATATCAATAGACAGGAGTAAGCCTAGCACCTTAGCCTACATATCAATAGACATGAGTTAGCTTAGCCTACATATCAATACACAGAAGTTAGCCTAGCACATTGGCCTACATATCAATACACAGGAGTTAGCCTAGCACCTTGGACTACATATCAATAGACAGGAGTTAGCTTAGCCTACCACCTTAGCCTACATATCAATAGACAGGAGTTAGCCTAGCCTCTTAGCCTACATATCAATACACAGGAGTTAGCCTAGCACCTTGGCCTACATATCAATAGACAGGACTTAGCTTAGCCTAGCACCTTGGCCTACATATCAATAAACATGAGTTAGCTTAGCCTAGCACCTTGGCCTACACCAATAGATCTCCCCACACCACCAGTATTAGCATGTCAGTGAGAGTTAGCCTTAGTTAGCCTAGTGCTAATTCTTATTGAAGTAAACCTTGTTTGCTGTATTCAGAACTGCTGTCCAGATCAAAGGAGAAGGTTTTAACAGCAGGATGTTCTTAAGATCAGAGAGAAACCAGCTGACACACACACACACACAACACACACACACACACACACACACACACACACACAGACACACACACACACACACACACACACACACACACACACACACACACACACACACACACACACACACACACAGACACACACACACACACACACACACACACACACACACACAGACACACACAACACACACACACACACACACACAGACACACACACACACACACACACACACACACACACACACACAACACACACACACACACAGACACACACACACACACACACACACACACACACACTCACACACACACACACACACACACACACACACTCACACACACGCTCAACATATAACATATAAACAGCTAGATGACTGGTGGACTAGACAACAGAACCCCATTAATCATGTTCACTATGACTGACACACTGAGGGACTCCTAGACAACAGAACCCCATTAATCATGTTCACTATGACTGACACACTGAGGGACTCCTAGACCACAGAACCCCATTAATCATGTTCACTATGACTGACACACTGAGGGACTCCTAGACAACAGAACCCCATTAATCATGTTCACTATGACTGACACACTGAGGGAGTCCTACACAACAGAACCCCATTAATCATGTTCACTATGACTGACACACTGAGGGAGTCCTACACAACAGAACCCCATTAATCATGTTCACTATGACTGACACACTGAGGGAGTCCTACACAACAGAACCCCATTAATCATGTTCACTATGACTGACACACTGAGGGAGTCCTACACAACAGAACCCCGTTAATCATGTTCACTATGACTGACACACTGAGGGAGTCCTACACAACAGAACCCCATTAATCATGTTCACTATGACTGACACACTGAGGGAGTCCTACACAACAGAACCCCATTAATCATGTTCACTATGACTGACACACTGAGGGAGTCCTACACACAGAACCCCATTAATCATGTTCACTATGACTGACACACTGAGGAGTCCTACACAACAGAACCCCATTAATCATGTTCACTATGACTGACACACTGAGGGAGTCCTACACAACAGAACCCCATTAATCATGTTCACTATGACTGACACACTGAGGGAGTCCTACACAACAGAACCCCGTTAATCATGTTCACTATGACTGACACACTGAGGGAGTCCTACACAACAGAACCCCATTAATCATGTTCACTATGACTGACACACTGAGGGAGTCCTACACAACAGAACCCCATTAATCATGTTCACTATGACTGACACACTGAGGAGTCCTACACAACAGATCCCCGTTAATCATGTTCACTATGACTGACACACTGAGGGAGTCCTACACAACAGAACCCCGTTAATCATGTTCACTATGACTGACACACTGAGGAGTCCTAGACAACAGAACCCCATTAATCATGTTCACTATGACTGACACACTGAGGAGTCCTAGACAACAGAACCCCATTAATCATGTTCACTATGACTGACACACTGAGGGAGTCCTACACAACAGAACCCCATTAATCATGTTCACTATGACTGACACACTGAGGGAGTCCTACACAACAGAACCCCATTAATCATGTTCACTATGACTGACACACTGAGGGAGTCCTACACAACAGAACCCCATTAATCATGTTCACTATGACTGACACACTGAGGGACTCCTAGACCACAGAACCCCATTAATCATGTTCACTATGACTGACACACTGAGGGAGTATTACAACAGAACCCCATTAATCATGTTCACTATGACTGACACAATGAGGGAGTCCTACACAACAGAACCCCATTAATCATGTTCACTATGACTGACACACTGAGGGAGTCCTACACAACAGAACCCCATTAATCATGTTCACTATGACCGACACAATGAGGGAGTCCTACACAACAGAACCCCATTAATCATGTTCACTATGACTGACACACTGAGGGAGTCCTAGACAACAGAACCCCATTAATCATGTTCACTATGACTGACACACTGAGGGACTCCTAGACCACAGAACCCCATTAATCATGTTCACTACACACAGAACCCCCCATTAATCATGTTCACTATGACTGACACAATGAGGAGTCCTACACAACAGAACCCCATTAATCATGTTCACTATGACTGACACACCGAGGAGTCCTACACAACAGAACCCCATTAATCATGTTCACTATGACTGACACACTGAGGAGTCCTACACAACAGAACCCCATTAATCATGTTCACTATGACTGACACACTGAGGGAGTCCTACACAACAGAACCCCGTTAATCATGTTCACTATGACTGACACACTGAGGGAGTCCTACACAACAGATCCCCGTTAATCATGTTCACTATGACTGACACACTGAGGGAGTCCTACACAACAGAACCCCATTAATCATGTTCACTATGACTGACACACTGAGGGAGTCCTACAACAGAACCCCATTAATCATGTTCACTATGACTGACACACTGATGGAGTCCTAAACAACAGATCCCCGTTAATCATGTTCACTATGACTGACACACTGAGGGAGTCCTACACAACAGAACCCCGTTAATCATGTTCACTATGACTGACACACTGAGGGAGTCCTAGACAACAGAACCCCATTAATCATGTTCACTATGACCGACACACTGAGGGAGTCCTACACAACAGAACCCCATTAATCATGTTCACTATGACTGACACACTGAGGGAGTCCTACACAACAGAACCCTGTTAATCATGTTCACTATGACTGACACACTGAGGGAGTCCTAGACAACAGAACCCCATTAATCATGTTCACTATGACTGACACACTGAGGGAGTCCTAGACAACAGAACCCCATTAATCATGTTCACTATGACCGACACACTGAGGGAGTCCTACACAACAGAACCCCATTAATCATGTTCACTATGACCGACACAATGAGGGGGTCCTACACAACAGAACCCCATTAATCATGTTCACTATGACCGACACACTGAGGGAGTCCTACACAACAGAACCCCATTAATCATGTTCACTATGACTGACACACTGAGGGAGTCCTACACAACAGAACCCCATTAATCATGTTCACTATGACTGACACACTGAGGGAGTCCTACACAACAGAACCCCATTAATCATGTTCACTATGACTGACACACTGAGGGAGTCCTACACAACAGAACCCCATTAATCATGTTCACTATGACTGACACACTGAGGGAGTCCTACACAACAGAACCCATTAATTATATTCACTATGACTGACACACTGAGGGAGTCCTACACAACAGAACCCCATTAATCATGTTCACTATGACTGACACACTGAGGGAGTCCTACACAACAGAACCCCATTAATCATGTTCACTATGACTGACACACTGAGGGAGTCCTACACAACAGAACCCCATTAATCATGTTCACTATGACTGACACACTGAGGGAGTCCTACACAACAGAACCCCATTAATCATGTTCACTATGACTGACACACTGAGGGAGTCCTACACAACAGATCCCCGTTAATCATGTTCACTATGACTGACACACTGAGGGAGTCCTACACAACAGAACCCCATTAATCATGTTCACTATGACTGACACACTGAGGGAGTCCTACACAACAGAACCCCATTAATCATGTTCACTATGACTGACACACTGATGGAGTCCTAAACAACAGATCCCCGTTAATCATGTTCACTATGACTGACACACTGAGGGAGTCCTACACAACAGAACCCCGTTAATCATGTTCACTATGACTGACACACTGAGGGAGTCCTAGACAACAGAACCCCATTAATCATGTTCACTATGACCGACACACTGAGGGAGTCCTACACAACAGAACCCCATTAATCATGTTCACTATGACTGACACACTGAGGGAGTCCTACACAACAGAACCCTGTTAATCATGTTCACTATGACTGACACACTGAGGGAGTCCTAGACAACAGAACCCCATTAATCATGTTCACTATGACTGACACACTGAGGGAGTCCTAGACAACAGAACCCCATTAATCATGTTCACTATGACCGACACACTGAGGAGTCCTACACAACAGAACCCCATTAATCATGTTCACTATGACCGACACAATGAGGGGGTCCTACACAACAGAACCCCATTAATCATGTTCACTATGACCGACACACTGAGGGAGTCCTACACAACAGAACCCCATTAATCATGTTCACTATGACTGACACACTGAGGAGTCCTACACAACAGAACCCCATTAATCATGTTCACTATGACTGACACACTGAGGGAGTCCTACACAACAGAACCCCATTAATCATGTTCACTATGACTGACACACTGAGGAGTCCTACACAACAGAACCCCATTAATCATGTTCACTATGACTGACACACTTTAATGAGTCCTACACAGTATAGAACCCATTAATTATATTCACTATGACTGACACACTGAGGAGTCCTACACAACAGAACCCCATTAATCATGTTCACTATGACTGACACACTGAGGAGTCCTACACAACAGAACCCCATTAATCATGTTCACTATGACTGACACACTGAGGAGTCCTACACAACAGAACCCCATTAATCATGTTCACTATGACTGACACACTGAGGAGTCCTACACAACAGAACCCCATTAATCATGTTCACTATGACTGACACACTGAGGGAGTCCTACACAACAGAACCCCATTAATCATGTTCACTATGACTGACACACTGAGGTCTACACAACAGAACCCCATTAATCATGTTCACTATGACTGACACACTGAGGGAGTCCTACACAACAGAACCCCATTAATCATGTTCACTATGACTGACACACTGAGGAGTCCTACACAACAGAACCCATTAATTATATTCACTATGACTGACACACTGAGGGAGTCCTACACAACAGAACCCCATTAATCATGTTCACTATGACTGACACACTGAGTTTAGTCCTACACAACAGAACCCCGTTAATCATGTTCACTATGACTGACACACTGAGGAGTCCTACACAACAGAACCCCGTTAATCATGTTCACTATGACTGACACACTGAGGAGTCCTACACAACAGAACCCCATTAATCATGTTCACTATGACTGACACACTGAGCTCCTACACAACAGAACCCCATTAATCATGTTCACTATGACTGACACACTGATCCTTTACATGTAGAACCCCATTAATCATGTTCACTATGACTGACACACTGAGGGAGTCCTACACAACAGAACCTTAGACAGGGCTCCCTCCCTCCCTCCACCCCTCCCTCTCTTCCTCCCTCTCTCTGTGCATCCCTCCCTCCACCCCTCTCTTCATTCCTCCCTCTCTCCCTCCATGCCCCCCTCCCTCTCTCCATTCCTCCCTCCACCCCTCTCTCCATCCCTCCCGACCTTCCCATCCCTCACTCCCACCTTCCATTTCTCTGTATATCTGTATATAACAGTGTTATTTATAGTCTCGTCTTCCTACACAGCACCAGGGACTTTGACTTTACACACAGACAGATATCAGTTTAATGTATGCTGTATGTGATCAGTTTAATGTATGCTGTATGTGATCAGTTTAATGTATGCTGTATGTGATCAGTATAATGTATGCTGTATGTGATCAGTTTAATGTATGCTGTATGCTCTATGTGATCAGTTTAATGTATGCTGTATGCTCTATGTGATCAGTTTAATGTATGCTGTATGTGATCAGTTTAATGTATGCTGTATGTGATCAGTATAATGTATGCTGTATGTGATCAGTTTAATGTATGCTGTATGTGATCAGTTTAATGTATGCTGTATGTGATCAGTTTAATGTATGCTGTATGTGATCAGTTTAATGTATGCTGTATGTGATCAGTTTAATGTATGCTCTATGTGATCAGTTTAATGTATGCTCTATGTGATCAGTTTAATGTATGCTCTATGTGATCAGTTTAATGTATGCTGTATGCTGTATGTGATCAGTTTAATGTATGCTCTATGTGATCAGTTTAATGTATGCTGTATGTGATCAGTTTAATGTATGCTGTATGTGATCAGTTTAATGTATGCTGTATGCTCTATGTGATCAGTTTAATGTATGCTGTATGTGATCAGTTTAATGTATGCTGTATGTGATCAGTTTAATGTATGCTCTATGTGATCAGTTTAATGTATGCTGTATGTGATCAGTTTAATGTATGCTGTATGTGATCAGTTTAATGTATGCTCTATGTGATCAGTATAATGTATGCTGTATGTGATCAGTTTAATGTATGCTGTATGTGATCAGTTTAATGTATGCTGTATGCTGTATGTGATCAGTTTAATGTATGCTCTATGTGATCAGTTTAATGTATGCTGTATGTGATCAGTTTAATGTATGCTGTATGCTGTATGTGATCAGTTTAATGTATGCTGTATGCTGTATGTGATCAGTTTAATGTATGCTGTATGTGATCAGTTTAATGTATGCTGTATGTGATCAGTTTAATGTATGCTGTATGTGATCAGTTTAATGTATGCTGTATGTGATCAGTTTAATGTATGCTCTATGTGATCAGTTTAATGTATGCTGTATGCTGTATGTGATCAGTTTAATGTATGCTGTATGTGATCAGTTTAATGTATGCTGTATGTGATCAGTTTAATGTATGCTGTATGTGTATGTGATCAGTTTAATGTATGCTGTATGCTGTATGTGATCAGTTTAATGTATGCTGTATGTGATCAGTTTAATGTATGCTGTATGTGATCAGTTTAATGTATGCTGTATGCTGTATGTGATCAGTTTAATGTATGCTGTATGCTGTATGTGATCAGTTTAATGTATGCTCTATGTGATCAGTTTAATGTATGCTGTATGCTGTATGTGATCAGTTTAATGTATGCTCTATGTGATCAGTTTAATGTATGCTCTATGTGATCAGTTTAATGTATGCTGTATGTGTATGTGATCAGTTTAATGTATGTGTATGTGATCAGTTTAATGTATGCTCTATGTGATCAGTTTAATGTATGCTGTATGTGTATGTGATCAGTTTAATGTATGCTGTATGTGATCAGTTTAATGTATGCTGTATGTGATCAGTTTAATGTATGCTCTATGTGATCAGTTTAATGTATGCTCTATGTGATCAGTTTAATGTATGCTCTATGTGATCAGTTTAATGTATGCTCTATGTGATCAGTTTAATGTATGCTCTATGTGATCAGTTTAATGTATGCTCTATGTGATCAGTTTAATGTATGCTGTATGTCATCAGTTTAATGTATGCTGTATGCTGTATGTGATCAGTTTAATGTATGCTGTATGCTGTATGTGATCAGTTTAATGTATGCTCTATGTGATCAGTTTAATGTATGCTCTATGTGATCAGTTTAATGTATGCTGTATGTGATCAGTTTAATGTATGCTGTATGTGATCAGTTTAATGTATGCTGTATGCTGTATGTGATCAGTTTAATGTATGCTGTATGCTGTATGTGATCAGTTTAATGTATGCTGTATGTGATCAGTATAATGTATGCTGTATGTGATCAGTTTAATGTATGCTGTATGTGATCAGTTTAATGTATGCTGTATGCTGTATGTGATCAGTTTAATGTATGCTCTATGTGATCAGTTTAATGTATGCTCTATGTGATCAGTTTAATGTATGCTCTATGTGATCAGTTTAATGTATGCTGTATGTGATCAGTTTAATGTATGCTGTATGCTGTATGTGATCAGTTTAATGTATACTGTATGCTGTATGTGATCAGTTTAATGTATGCTGTATGTGATCAGTTTAATGTATGCTGTATGCTGTATGTGATCAGTTTAATGTATGCTCTATGTGATCAGTTTAATGTATGCTCCATGTGATCAGTTTAATGTATGCTGTATGTGATCAGTTTAATGTATGCTGTATGTGATCAGTTTAATGTATGCTGTATGTGATCAGTTTAATGTATGCTGTATGCTCTATGTGATCAGTTTAATGTATGCTCTATGTGATCAGTATAATGTATGCTGTATGTGATCAGTTTAATGTATGCTGTATGTGATCAGTTTAATGTATGCTGTATGTGATCAGTTTAATGTATGCTGTATGCTCTATGTGATCAGTTTAATGTATGCTCTATGTGATCAGTATAATGTATGCTGTATGTGATCAGTTTAATGTATGCTGTATGTGATCAGTTTAATGTATGCTGTATGTGATCAGTTTAATGTATGCTGTATGTGATCAGTTTAATGTATGCTGTATGCTCTATGTGATCAGTTTAATGTATGCTCTATGTGATCAGTTTAATGTATGCTGTATGCTCTATGTGATCAGTATAATGTATGCTGTATGTGATCAGTTTAATGTATGCTGTATGTGATCAGTTTAATGTATGCTGTATGTGATCAGTTTAATGTATGCTACCAGCCACCCACAGTCCACAACACACACACACAGTCCACACACACACACACAGTCCACAACACACACACACACACAGTCCACAACACACACACACAGTCCACACACACACACACACAGTCCACAACACACACACACACACACACACACAGTCCACAACACACACACACAGTCCACAACACACACACATACACACACACACACACACACACACACACACACACACACACACACACACACACACACACACACACAGTCTCTCTCTCTCCCGTTCTTTTCTCTCTTCCCTCTTCTTTAGAAAGCCCTGTTCAGACCCACTTTTGTACTTCCCAACTGGGGCGTGAGAGATGGAGGAGAGGAGGAGAGGAGGAGAGGAGGAGAAGAGGAGAGGAGGAGAGGAGGAGAAGAGGAGAGGAGGAGAGGAGGAGAGAGAGGAGAGGAGGAGGAGGAGAGAGGAGAGGAGGAGAGGGGAGAGAGGAGGGAGGAGAGGAGGAGAGGTGGGGGAGAGGAGGAGAAGAGGAGAGGGAGGAGGAGGAGGAGAGGAGGAGAGAGAGGAGAGGAGGGAGAGGAGGAGAGGGAGGAGAGGAGGAGAGGAGGAGAAGAGGAGAGGATGAGAAGAGGAGAAGAGGAGAAGAGGAGAGGAGGAGGAGGAGGAGGTGGAGGAGAAGAGGAGAGGAGGAGAGGAGGAGGTGGGAGGAGAAGAGGAGAGGAGGAGAAGAGGAGAGGAGGAGAAGGGGAGAGGAGGAGGAGGGAGGAGGAGGAGGGAGAGGAGAAGAGGAGAAGAGGAGAGGAGGAGAAGAGGAGAGGAGGAGGAGGGAGGAGAGAGGAGAGGAGAGAAGAGGAGAGGAGGAGAAGAGGGAGAGGAGGGAGACCAGAGGAGAGGAGGAGAGGAGGGAGACCTGAGGGAGGAGGAGACCAGAGGAGGAGAGACCAGAGAGGAGAGGAGGAGAAGAGGAGAGAGAGAGGAGGAGGAGAGGAGAAGGGAGGAGAAGAGAGGAGAAGGGAGAGGAGGAGAAGAGAGAGAAGAGGGGGAGGAGGAGAGGGGGAGAGGAGGAGAGGAGGAGGAGGGGGAGGAGAAGAGGAGGAGAGAGGAGAGAGGAGACCAGAGGAGGTGGATGAGAGGGAGAGGAGAAGAGGAGAAGAGGAGAGGAGGGAGGTGGGGGGAGACCAGAGGAGGTGGGAGGAGACCAGAGGAGAGGGGGAGGAGAGGAGGAGGGGAGGAGAAGAGGAGAGGAGGAGAAGAGGAGAGGGGGGAGAGGGGAGAGGAGGGGAGGAGGAGAGGAGGAGACCAGAGGAGGTGGAGGAGACCAGAGGAGAGGAGGAGACCAGAGGAGAGGAGGAGAGGAGGAGGTGGGGGAGACCAGAGGGAGGTGGGGGAGACCAGAGGAGAGGAGGAGAAGAGGAGGTGGGGGGAGGAGGAGGTGGGGGAGACCAGAGGGGAGGAGACCTGAGGGAGGTGGGGGGAGGAGGGAGGAGAGGGAGGAGAAGAGGAGAGGAGGAGACCAGAGGGAGAGGAGGAGAGACCAGAGGAGGAGACCAGAGGGAGGTGGGAGGAGAAGAGGAGAGGAGGGAGGAGAGGAGAGGGGGAGACCAGAGGAGAGGAGGAGGAGAGAGGAGAGGGGAGGAGAGGAGGAGAGGAGGAGGTGGGGGAGGAGGGAGGTGGGGGAGACCAGAGAGGTGGGGGAGACCAGAGGGACCAGAGGAGGTGGGGAGAGGAGGTGGGGGAGAGGAGGAGAGGAGGAGAGAGGAGGTGGGGGAGGAGGGAGGTGGGGAGGAGGAGAGGAGGAGACCAGAGGAGAGGAGGAGGAGGAGGGGAGGAGAAGAGGAGACCAGAGAGGTGGGGGGAGAAGAGGAGAGGAGGAGGGGGAGGAGGAGAGGGAGGTGGGGGGAGAGGAGGAGGGAGGAGAGGAGGGAGGTGGGGGGGAGAGAAGAGGAGAGGAGGAGAGGAGGAGAAAGAGGGAAACAGGAGGTCACTGTTCTGACAGTCCTGGGGGGAGAGGTGGGGGAGACCACAGTGCCAGAGGGAGGTGGGTGTGACAAGAGTGGTGTGTGTGTGTGGTGTGTGTGTGTGGGGGTGGTGTGTGGGGTGTGACCAGTGTGGGTGTGTGTGGGGGAGACCAGAGTGTGTGGTGTGGGTTTGACGTTGACGATAATGTGTTTTCTTGTAAGCTGAATAAGCCAGATAATGTTGAGGGGCAGGTGGGGGGAGACCAGAGGGAGGTGGGGGAGACCAGAGGGAGGTTGGGGGAGACAAGAGGGAGGTGGGGGATACCAGAGGGAGGTTGGGGAGACCAGAGGGAGGTGGGGGGAGACAAGAGGGAGGTGGGGGAGACCAGAGGCAGGTGGGAGGAGACCAGAGGGAGGTGGGGGGAGACCAGAGGGAGGTGGGGGGAGACAAGAGGGAGGTGGGGGTGAGACCAGAGGGAGGTGGGAGGAGACCAGAGGGAGGTGGGGGGAGACCAGAGGGAGGTGGGGGGAGACAAGAGGGAGGTGGGGGAGACCAGAGGCAGGTGGAGGAGACCAGAGGGAGGTTGGGGGGAGACCAGAGGGAGGTTGGGGGATACCAGAGGGAGGTTGGGGGAGACCAGAGGCAGGTGGGGGAGACCAGAGGGAGGTTGGGGGGTGGGGGAGACCAGAGGCAGGTGGGGGAGACCAGAGGGAGGTGGGGAGACCAGAGGGAGGTTGGGGGATACCAGAGGGAGGTTGGGGGAGACCAGAGGGAGGTTGGGGGAGACCAGAGGCAGGTGGGGGAGACCAGAGGGAGGTTGGGGGAAACCAGAGGGAGGTGGGGGGAGACCAGAGGGAGGTGGGGGAGACCAGAGGGAGGTGGGGGAGACCAGAGGGAGGTTGGGGAGACCAGAGGGAGGTTGGGGGATACCAGAGGGAGGTGGGGGAGACCAGAGGGAGGTGGGGGAGACCAGAGGGAGGTGGGGGAGAGAGGGAGGTGGGAGGAGACAGAGGGAGGTGGGAGGAGACCGAGGGAGGTGGGGGAGACCAGAGGGAGGTGGGGGGGAGGTGGGGGAGACAAGAGGGAGGTGGGGGGAGACCAGAGGCAGGTGGGAGGAGACCAGAGGGAGGTGGGGGAGACCAGAGGGAGGTGGGGGAGGAGGGAGGTGGGGGACCAGAGGGAGGTGGGGGAGACCAGAGGAGGTGGGGGAGACCAGAGGGAGGTGGGGGGGGAGACCAGAGGGAGGTGGGGGGAGACCAGAGGGAGGTGGGGGAGACCAGAGGGAGGTGGGGAGACCAGAGGCCCAGAGGGAGGTGGGGGGAGACCAGAGGGAGGTGGGGGAGACCAGAGGGAGGTGGGGGGGAACCAGAGGGAGGTGGGGGAGACAAGAGGGAGGTGGGGGGAGACCAGAGGGAGGTGGGGGAGACCAGAGGGAGGTTGGGGAAACCAGAGGGAGGTGGGGGGAGACCAGAGGGAGGTTGGGGGAGACCAGAGGGAGGTGGGGGAAACCAGAGGGAGGGGGGAGACCAGAGGGAGGGAGGTGGGGGAGGAGACCAGAGGGAGGTGGGAGGAGACCAGAGGGAGGTGGGGGATACCAGAGGGAGGTGGGGGGAAACCAGAGGGAGGTGGGGGGAGACAAGAGGGAGGTGGGGGGAACCAGAGGGAGGTGGGAGGAGACCAGAGGGAGGTGGGAGGAGACCAGAGGGAGGTGGGAGGAGACCAGAGGGAGGTGGGGGAGACCTGAGGGAGGTGGGGGAAACCAGAGGGAGGTGGGGGAGACCAGAGGGAGGTGGGGGAAACCAGAGGGAGGTGGGGGAGACCAGATGGAGGTGGGGGGAGACCTGAGGGAGGTGGGGGAGACCAGAGGGAGGTGGGGGGAGACCAGAGGGAGGTGGGGGGAGACCAGAGGGAGGTGGGGGGAGACCAGAGGCAGGTGGGGGGAAACCAGAGGGAGGTGCTGATTCTGGAGGTGGGCTGCTCCTTTGACTGTTACATGGAGCAGACTGTTTAAAAACCAGGCCCTCATCACCCCTGAACAGGCCTTTTCTGATGAGCTGTTTATATACCAGCCCCTCAACAGCCTCAGGTTGACAGTACCTGACCTTCAGATAACAGTCTGGGCCTGACAGTACCTGGAGGAGAAGGTCCGGTCTGTTTCCCTAGGGCTCCATATATCTCTGTCTGTTTCCCTAGGGCTCCATATATCTCTGTCTGTTTCCCTAGGGCTCCATATATCTCTGTCTGTTTCCCTAGGGCTCCATATATCTCTGTTTCTGTTTCCATATATCTCTGTCTGTTTCCCTAGGGCTCCATATATCTCTGTCTGTTTCCCTAGGGCTCCATATATCTCTGTCTGTTTCCCTAGGGCTCCATATATCTCTGTCTGTTTCTGTCCATATATCTGTCTGTTCCCTGTCTGTTTCCTAGGGCTCCATATATCTCTGTCTGTTTCCCTAGGGCTCCATATATCTCTGTCTGTTTCCCTAGGGCTCCATATATCTCTGTCTGTTTCCCTAGGGCTCCATATATCTCTGTCTGTTTCCCTAGGGCTCCATATATCTCTGTCTGTTTCCCTAGGGCTCCATATATCTCTGTCTGTTTCCCGAGGGCTCCATATATCTCTGTCTGTTTCCCTAGGGCTCCATATATCTCTGTCTGTTTCCCTGTTTCCCTAGGGCTCCATATATCTCTGTCTGTTTCCTCCATAGGGCTGTTTCCAGATATCTCTGTCCTGGGCTCCAAATGTCTGTTTCCCTAGGGCTCCATATATCTCTGTCTGTTTCCCTAGGGCTCCAGATATCTCTGTCCTGAAATGGTGTGTGTGTGTTCCCTCTTGTCAAATCTCTGTATATGTGTATCTAGCAGCAGGTATTCTCCAGTTACTCTGGCATCCCATAATAACATCTAGCTACTCTATGATCCCTGCAGCTTACTGTGGCTTTCTGCTTGTCCCCAAGGCTTACCTAACCAGAGGAGAGGAGAGGAGAGGAGAGGAGAGGAGAGGAGAGAGAAGAGAAGAGAAGAGGAGAAGAGAAGAGAAGAGAAGAGAAGAGAAGAGAAGAGAAGAGAGAGAAGAGAAGAGAAGAGAAGAGAAGAAAAGAGAAGAGAAGAGAGGAGAGGAGAGAGAGGAGAGGAGAGGAGAGGAGAGGAGAGGAGAGGAGAGGAGGAGAGGAGAGGAGAGGAGAGTGTTTGTGGTTTTTCTCCTAGTCCCCAATGCTTCGCTCCACAACAACCTAAACCCAGCTCTTCATTCTTCATTTATGAGTTGAGGGAGCGAGAAATCGCCTGAGCCGCGTGGAGAATTAGTGAGGTACGGAAACAAACCAACAAGCTTCTAGAGAAGACAGGATGCTGTTCAGTATTCCACAACTGTAACAGGGATATTTACATATGTCATGTTAGTCATTTAGCATCTGATCCAGAGTCACATACAGTCAGTGCATTCATCTTCAGATAGCAGCTCGGTGGGACAACAACATGGCTCAGTAAAGTAGTTATCAGCAAGGTCCCAGCAAGGTCCCATAGAATGTTCAGTATTCTGTGTTACTATAGAACACTGTGTATTAGTTCAGTATTCTATGTGTTACTCTAGAACACTGTGTATTAGTTCAGTATTCTATGTGTTACTCTAGAACACTGTGTATTAGTTCAGTATTCTATGTGTTACTCTAGAACACTGTGTATTAGTTCAGTATTCTATGTGTTACTCTAGAACACTGTGTATTAGTTCAGTATTCTATGTGTTACTCTAGAACACTGTTCAGTATTCTATTATTAGTTCAGTATTCTAGTGTTACTCTAGAACACTGTGTATTAGTTCAGTATTCTATGTGTTACTCTAGAACACTGTGTATTAGTTCAGTATTCTATGTGTTACTCTAGAACACTGTGTATTAGTTCAGTATTCTATGTGTTACTCTAGAACACTGTGTATTAGTTCAGTATTCTATGTGTTACTCTGTGTTATTAGTTCTCTAGAACACTGTGTATTAGTTCAGTATTCTATGTGTTACTCTAGAACACTGTGTATTAGTTCAGTATTCTATGTGTTACTCTAGAACACTGTGTATTAGTTCAGTATTCTATGTGTTACTCTAGAACACTGTGTATTAGTTCAGTATTCTATGTGTTACTCTAGAACACTGTGTATTAGTTCAGTATTCTATGTGTTACTCTAGAACACTGTGTATTAGTTCAGTATTCTATGTGTTACTCTAGAACACTGTGTATTAGTTCAGTATTCTATGTGTTACTCTAGAACACTGTGTATTAGTTCAGTATTCTATGTGTTACTCTAGAACACTGTGTATTAGTTCAGTATTCTATGTGTTACTCTAGAACACTGTGTATTAGTTCAGTATTCTATGTGTTACTCTAGAACACTGTGTATTAGTTCAGTATTCTATGTGTTACTCTAGAACACTGTGTATTAGTTCAGTATTCTATGTGTTACTCTAGAACACTGTGTATTAGTTCAGTATTCTATGTGTTACTCTAGAACACTGTGTATTAGTTCAGTATTCTATGTGTTACTCTAGAACACTGTGTATTAGTTCAGTATTCTATGTGTTACTTGTGTATTATTCAGTATTCTATGTTACTCTAGAACACTGTGTATTAGTTCAGTATTCTATGTGTTACTCTAGAACACTGTGTATTAGTTCAGTATTCTACTCTAGTGTGTATACTCTAGAACACTGTGTATTAGTTCAGTATTCTATGTGTTACTCTAGAACACTGTGTATTAGTTCAGTATTCTATGTGTTACTCTAGAACACTGTGTATTAGTTCAGTATTCTATGTGTTACTCTAGAACACTGTGTATTAGTTCAGTATTCTATGTGTTACTCTAGAACACTGTGTATTAGTTCAGTATTCTATGTGTTACTCTAGAACACTGTGTATTAGTTCAGTATTCTATGTGTTACTCTAGAACACTGTGTATTAGTTCAGTATTCTATGTGTTACTCTAGAACACTGTGTATTAGTTCAGTATTCTATGTGTTACTCTAGAACACTGTGTATTAGTTCAGTATTCTATGTGTTTCACTCTAGAACACTGTGTATTAGTTCAGTATTCTATGTGTTACTCTAGAACACTGTGTATTAGTTCAGTATTCTATGTGTTACTCTAGAACACTGTGTATTAGTTTCTATGTATTCTATGTGTTACTCTAGAACACTGTGTATTAGTTCAGTATTCTATGTGTTACTCTAGAACACTGTGTTAGTTCCCTGAGAGGAGGATGGATCTGTCCCTCTTACTCTATTTCCTCCTATTTCTCTTTCCAGGTAGTGGTTCTAACCGACCACCTCTCTGCCCTCTACCTCTCCCTCAATCCCTCAATCCCTCACCTGTCTTTCATCTATCTCTTCCATCTTCATCCATATTTCATCCCCTTCCCTTCCTCATCCTTCTCTTTCTCCTCAGCCCTCTTTCAACTTCTCTGTCTCCCATCACCTCATCCCCATGACTTTCCCCCTCTTACACAGCCTGGGGTCGGATTAGATAGAGAGAGAGAAAGAGAGAGAGTGAGAGAGAGAGAGAGTGAGAGAGAGAGTGAGAGAGAGAGAGTGAGAGAGAGAGAGAGAGAGAGAGAGAGAGAGAGAGAGGGAGGGGGTGAGAAAGGGGGAGAGGGGAGAGAAGGAGAGACAGAAGGATGGGGGGAGAGATACTTTTTTGCAAGTTCAGGTCTCAGGTGTTGAATTTTAAAGGGCCATCTCACCTGTACCAACCAAATGACACACACACACACACACACACACACACACACACACACACACACACACACACACACACAGACACACACACACACACACACACACACACACACACACACACACACACACACACACACACACACACACACACACCCAGTAGAGACGGTACACCGTAGAGGGAGTAGAGACATGTTTAATTCAACAACCTTCTATTTCTACATATACTCATCTTCCTACAGCAGCACCTGACACACAAACATAAAGAATTGAGGGAGAGGAAGGGGGAGGGGAGAGGAGAGAGGAGGAGAGGAGAGGAGGAGAGGAGGAGAGGTGGAGGAGAGGAGAGGGAGAGGGAGGAGAGGAGGGGGAGAGGAGGAGGAGGAGGAGAGGGAGAGGAGGAGAGGAGGAGGGAGGAGGAGGGGAGAGGAGAGGAGAGAGGAGAGGAGAGGAGGAGGGAGGAGAGGAGAGGAGAGGAGAGGAAGGGAGGAGGAGAGGGGAGAGGAGGGGGAGAGGACGAGGAGAGGGGAGAGGAAGGGAGGAGGAGAGGAGAGAGGAGAGGGAGAGGAAGGGGGAGGAGAGGAGAGAGGAGAGGAGGAGAGGAGAGGAGGAGTGGAGAGGAGGAGAGGAGAGGAGGAGTGGAGGAGGAGAGGGACGAGGAGAGGGAGAGGAAGGGGGAGGAGGAGGGAGAGAGGAGAGGAGGAGAGGAGAGGAGGAGTGGAGAGGAGAGGAGGAGAGGAGAGGAGAAGTGGAGGAGAGGGAGAGGAAGGGAGGAGGAGAGGAGAGAGGAGAGGAGGAGAGGAGAGGGAGAGGAGGAGAGGAGAGAGGGAGAGGAGGAGAGGAGGGAAGAGGAGAGGAGAGGAGAGGAGAGGAGGAGGAGAGGGAGAGGGAGAGGAGGAGAGGACAAGGAGAGGGAGAGGAGGAGAGGGGAGGGGAGGGGAGGATGAGGAGAGGAGGAGGAGAGGAGATGGTGATGTTCCTGGGTGATGTTCTTGCTTCCCAGGGTGCTCCGTAATGGAAGTTCAGCATTCAAAACTAATCCCTCCCTTCCACCTCCCTGCTCTGGGACCCTGGTCATATTATTGTAAATGTATCTACAACCAACAAGCTCTCACAGTCTCACTGCAGAATTAGACGTTCAACCACGTTCTACAAACGTCAAGATTCACCAAGTTAAGGGTTCAGTCACTCATTCTGAATGGTTAAGGTTAGGGTTCAGTTTAGTCACTCATTCTGAATGGTTAAGGTAAGGGTTCAGTTTAGTCACTCATTCTGAATGGTTAAGGTAAGGGTTCAGGTTAGTCACTCATTCTGAATGGTTAAGGTAAGGGTTCAGTTTAGTCGCTCATTCTGAATGGTTATGGTAAGGGTTAAACTTCTTAAGGATAGGACTTACTAAATAATACTTATTTTCCACCATAATTTGCAAATAAATTCATTAAAAATCTTACAATGTGATTTTCTGGATTTTTTTTTTTCATTTTGTCTGTCATAGTTGAAGTGTATAGTTGAAGTGTACCTATGATGACAATTACAGGCCTCATCTTTTTAAGTAGGAGAACTTGCACAATTGGTGGCTGACTAAATACTTTTTTGCCCCACTGTATACACACACACACACACACACACACACACACACACACACACACACACACACACACACACACACAAACACGAGGCGAGAGTAAAACGTTTTTTTAACAACAAGCCCTTCAGAAGCACAATTTCTTTCAGCTGAACATGGTTTGAACCCTGGAGAGATTTAAAATCAGTTTGTGTTGCTGTTGTGTTTTCAGCCAGTTAGCCTGCTGCCCGGTGAGTCAGAACTGCAGCTCTGTTGCAGGAGGAGACACTAACGCTGTTCGCAGTTAGCATCGAGCTAACAATTAACACGGCTAGGGAAAACTAACATTCTGCTAGCATTCATCACAACTAGTGAAAACTAACATTCTGCTAGCATTCATCACAACTAGTGAAAACTAACATTCTGCTAGCATTCATCACAACTAGTGAAAACTAACATTCTGCTAGCATTCATCACAACTAGTGAAAACTAACATTCTGCTAGCATTCATCACAACTAGGGAAAACTAACATTCTGCTAGCATTCATCACAACTAGGGAAAACTAACATTCTGCTAGCATTCATCACAACTAGTGAAAACTAACATTCTGCTAGCATTCATCACAACTAGGGAAAACTAACATTCTGCTAGCATTCATCACAACTAGGGAAAATTAACATTCTGCTAGCATTCATCACAACTAGGGAAAACTAACATTCTGCTAGCATTCATCACAACTAGGAAAACTAACATTCTGCTAGCATTCATCACAACTAGGAAAACTAACATTCTGCTAGCATTTATCACAACTAGTGAAAACTAACATTCTGCTAGCATTCATCACAACTAGGGAAAACTAACATTCTGCTAGCATTCATCACAACTAGTGAAAACTAACATTCTGCTAGCATTCATCACAACTAGGGAAAACTAACATTCTGCTAGCATTCATCACAACTAGGGAAAACTAACATTCTGCTAGCATTCATCACAACTAGGAAAACTAACATTCTGCTAGCATTCATCACAACTAGGAAAACTAACATTCTGCTAGCATTCATCACAACTAGGGAAACTAACATTCTGCTAGCATTCATCACAACTAGGGAAAACTAACATTCTGCTAGCATTCATCACAACTAGGGAAAACTAACATTCTGCTAGCATTCATCACAACTAGTGAAAACTAACATTCTGCTAGCATTTATCACAACTAGTGAAAACTAACATTCTGCTAGCATTCATCACAACTAGGCAAAACTAACATTCTGCTAGCATTCATCACAACTAGGGAAACTAACATTCTGCTAGCGTTTATCACAACTAGGGAAAACTAACATTCTGCTAGCATTCATCACAACTAGGGAAAACTAACATTCTGCTAGCATTCATCACAACTAGGGAAAACTAACATTCTGCTAGCATTCATCACAACTAGGAAAACTAACATTCTGCTAGCATTCATCACAACTAGGGAAAACTAACATTCTGCTAGCATTCATCACAACTAGGAAAACTAACATTCTGCTAGCATTCATCACAACTAGGGAAAACTAACATTCTGCTAGCATTCATCACAACTAGTGAAAACTAACATTCTGCTAGCATTCATCACAACTAGGAAAACTAACATTCTGCTAGCATTCATCACAACTAGGAAAACTAACATTCTGCTAGCATTCATCACAACTAGGGAAAACTAACATTCTGCTAGCATTCATCACAACTAGGGAAAACTAACATTCTGCTAGCATTCATCACAACTAGGGAAAACTAACATTCTGCTAGCATTCATCACAACTAGGGAAAACTAACATTCTGCTAGCATTCATCACAACTAGTGAAAACTAACATTCTGCTAGCATTCATCACAACTAGGGAAAACTAACATTCTGCTAGCATTCATCACAACTAGGGAAAACTAACATTCTGCTAGCATTCATCACAACTAGGGAGAACTAACATTCTGCTAGCATTCATCACAACTAGGGAAAACTAACATTCTGCTAGCGTTTATCACAACTAGGGAAAACTAACATTCTGCTAGCATTCATCACAACTAGGGAAAACTAACATTCTGCTAGCATTCATCACAACTAGTGAAAACTAACATTCTGCTAGCATTTATCACAACTAGTGAAAACTAACATTCTGCTAGCATTCATCACAACTAGGAAAACTAACATTCTGCTAGCATTCATCACAACTAGGAAAACTAACATTCTGCTAGCATTCATCACAACTAATTAGGAAAACTAACATTCTGCTAGCATTCATCACAACTAGTGAAAACTAACATTCTGCTAGCATTCATCACAACTAGTGAAAACTAACATTCTGCTAGCATTCATCACAACTAGGGAAAACTAACATTCTGCTAGCATTCATCACAACTAGGGAAAACTAACATTCTGCTAGCATTCATCACAACTAGGGAAAACTAACATTCTGCTAGCATTCATCACAACTAGGAAAACTAACATTCTGCTAGCATTCATCACAACTAGGAAAACTAACATTCTGCTAGCATTCATCACAACTAGTGAAAACTAACATTCTGCTAGCATTCATCACAACTAGGGAAAACTAACATTCTGCTAGCATTCATCACAACTAGGGAAAACTAACATTCTGCTAGCATTCATCACAACTAGGGAAACTAACATTCTGCTAGCATTCATCACAACTAGTGAAAACTAACATTCTGCTAGCATTCATCACAACTAGGGAGAACTAACATTCTGCTAGCATTCATCACAACTAGGGAAAACTAACATTCTGCTAGCATTCATCACAACTAGGAAAACTAACATTCTGCTAGCATTCATCACAACTAGGGAAAACTAACATTCTGCTAGCATTCATCACAACTAGTGAAAACTAACATTCTGCTAGCATTCATCACAACTAGTGAAAAACTAACATTCTGCTAGCATTCATCACAACTAGGGAAAACTAACATTCTGCTAGCATTCACATGAAGTGAGGTGTCACAACTAGGAAAACTAACATTCTGCTAGCATTCATCACAACTAGGGAAAACTAACATTCTGCTAGCATTCATCACAACTAGGAAAACTAACATTCTGCTAGCATTCATCACAACTAGTGAAAACTAACATTCTGCTAGCATTCATCACAACTAGTGAAAACTAACATTCTGCTAGCATTCATCACAACTAGGAAAACTAACATTCTGCTAGCATTCATCACAACTAGGAAAACTAACATTCTGCTAGCATTCATCACAACTAGTGAAAACTAACATTCTGCTGGCATTCATCACAACTAGGAAAACTAACATTCTGCTAGCATTCATCACAACTAGGAAAACTAACATTCTGCTAGCATTTATCACAACTAGGAAAACTAACATTCTCATTCATCACAACTAGGAAAACAACATTCTGCTAGCGTTTATCACAACTAGGGAAAACTAACATTCTGCTAGCGTTTATCACAACTAGTGAAAACTAACATTCTGCTAGCATTCATCACAACTAGGGAAAACTAACATTCTGCTAGCATTCATCACAACTAGTGAAAACTAACATTCTGCTGGCATTCATCACAACTAGGGAAAACTAACATTCTGCTAGCATTCATCACAACTAGGGAAAACTAACATTCTGCTAGCGTTTATCACAACTAGGGAAAACTAACATTCTGCTAGCATTCATCACAACTAGGGAAAACTAACATTCTGCTAGCGTTTATCACAACTAGGGAAAACTAACATTCTGCTAGCGTTTATCACAACTAGGGAAAACTAACATTCTGCTAGCATAACATCTAAACATACGGCCCAGGGTTTGTATCACAACTAAAGTTGCATAAATAACAGTTTCTTTGTTAAACCACGTAACACAGAATAGCTGCTCCCTCAAATCGATTACAGAAAATATCCTTTATATTTTATTCAGCTGTGTTCTATTGTCTTATCATCATACTATAAAATAATATCAAATACTATCAAATAAAATAATATTTAAAAAAAATATTAAATAATGTCACTGAGGCAAATCTTGTCTGCTTAATTAATGAAAAAGTGTAGCTCACAACCATTAAGGCAGATCAGGGCCTAACATAAGGACAACTCAGAGTATGCAATTCCGTTCTTCTGAAATACACTACATTTTCTTCATATCATGTTGATTTAGACCTGTCTAAAATAAATAATGGATCTATTGTGATGGTGTATTCTGACAAATGGATTTGAGCTTTGAGTAGCTAGGCTACCTCCACCATTTTACGTTCACCCTCAAACCACTTCACATCAGGGTTTAGTGAGGAACACAAACAGAGAGAGAAAAGACCTGTCATGACTCTCCTGTGAGGATATGAAGGATTCGGGTTACAGTGAGTCCACTCTACAGCGCTCTCTCTCTCTCTCTCTCTCTCTCTCTCTCCTCTTCCTCTCTCTCTCTCTCTCTCTCTCTTCCTCTCTCTCTCTCTCTCTCTCTCTCTCTCTTCCCATCTCTCTCTCTCTGTGTGTCTCTCTCTCTCTCTCTCTCTCTCTCTCTCTCTCTCTCTCTCTCTCTCTCTCTCACACAGAGGGTGAAGTTGGCCGTTTAATGACGGCCGTAAATACCTTCTAGAAACTCTGCCTTTGGGCTCCTCAGGATGGAGGGGAAAGAAACCTTTCGTTACAAAGATATTGTTCCTGCCAAAACGACAACATCAAAAGGCTGGATAATGAAACACGATATTTCTGTGATCCAAAACATTGTGAATGGTCCGTTAAAGAATAACCAACAGTTGTTGTTTTGTGACATCATGAAGGACGGTATAACTAAATAACTGTACATCTAAATGTTGTGGAACTTGTATGATTAAATATTGTGACTGTCACGCGGGACTAGGTGGATGCAGGAATCAGACGCAGAGAGAGAGAGAGTAACTGAGTAAAGTGCTTTACTCATGTCCAACAGTTGTTGTTTTGTGACATCATGAAGAACACAGAGAAATGAAGAGCAGAAACTGAGAGGTAGAGAAGAGAGAGAATAGAGAAGACAGGAAACAGGTGTAATGAGGAGGAAGTAGAACTCTGAGGAAAGAGAAGCAGAGAAGAGAGAGAATAGAGAAGACAGGAAACAGGTGTAATGAGGAGGAAGTAGAACTCTGAGGAAAGAGAAACAGAGAAGAGAGAGAATAGAGAAGACAGGAAACAGGTGTAATGAGGAGGAAGTAGAACTCTGAGGAAAGAGAAACAGAGAAGAGAGAATAGAGAAGACAGGAAACAGGTGTAATGAGGAGGAAGTAGTACTCTGAGGAAAGAGAAACAGAGAAGTGAGAGAATAGAGAAGACAGGAAACAGGTGTAATGAGGAGGAAGTAGAACTCTGAGGAAAGAGAAACAGAGAAGAGAGAGAATAGAGAAGACAGGAAACAGGTGTAATGAGGAGGAAGTAGAACTCTGAGGAAAGAGAAGCAGAGAAGAGAGAGAATAGAGAAGACAGGAAACAGGTGTAATGAGGAGGAAGTAGAACTCTGAGGAAAGAGAAGCAGAGAAGAGAGAGAATAGAGAAGACAGGGAACAGGTGTAATGAGGAGGAAGTAGAACTCTGAGGAAAGAGAAGCAGAGAAGAGAGAGAATAGAGAAGACAGGAAACAGGTGTAATGAGGAGGAAGTAGAACTCTGAGGAAAGAGAAGCAGAGAAGTGAGAGAATAGAGAAGACAGGAAACAGGTGTAATGAGGAGGAAGTAGAACTCTGAGGAAAGAGAAGCAGAGAAGAGAGAGAATAGAGAAGACAGGAAGCAGGTGTAATGAGGAGGAAGTAGAACTCTGAGGAAAGAGAAACAGAGAAGAGAGAGAATAGAGAAGACAGGAAACAGGTGTAATGAGGAGGAAGTAGTACTCTGAGGAAAGAGAAACAGAGAAGTGAGAGAATAGAGAAGACAGGAAACAGGTGTAATGAGGAGGAAGTAGAACTCTGAGGAAAGAGAAACAGAGAAGAGAGAGAATAGAGGTGTTAGACAGGAAACAGGTGTAATGAGGAGGAAGTAGAACTCTGAGGAAAGAGAAACAGAGAAGAGAGAGAATAGAGAAGACAGGAAACAGGTGTAATGAGGAGGAAGTAGAACTCTGAGGAAAGAGAAACAGAGAAGAGAGAGAATAGAGAAGACAGGAAACAGGTGTAATGAGGAGGAAGTAGAACTCTGAGGAAAGAGAAACAGAGAAGAGAGAGAATAGAGAAGACAGGAAACAGGTGTAATGTGGAGGAAGTAGAACTCTGTGTTCTGACCTTGTCGGCCATGATCATGGAGGATCCCCCATACACCCCCAGGACAGGAAGTGATGTTTGAGAGGACAGGAAGTCCAGGATCTGAGAGATAGCTTCCTGGTCCGACCCATCAGCAAAGACAAGGCCATGGAGAGGCTTCTTCTGGAGCAGCTCACACACCTGTTATCAAACACACAGGTAGGTGTTATATACAGGTAGATGTTATATACAGGTAGGTGTTATATACAGGTAGGTGTTATATACAGGTAGGTGTTATATACACAGGTAGGTGTTATATACAGGTAGGTGTTATATACAGGTAGGTGTTATATAGGTGTTATATACAGGTAGGTGTTATATACAGGTAGGTGTTATATACACAGGTAGGTGTTATACACACATGTAGGTGTTATATATAGGTAGGTGTTATATAGGTGTTATATACAGGTAGGTGTTATATACAGGTAGGTGTTATATACAGGTAGGTATTATATACAGGTAAGTGTTATATACACAGGTAGGTGTTAAATACAGGTAGGTGTTATATACAGGTAGGTGTTATATAGGTGTTATACACAGGTAGGTGTTATATACAGGTAGGTGTTATATACAGGTAGGTGTTATATACAGGTAGGTGTTATATACACAGGTAGGTGTTATATACAGGTAGGTGTTATATACAGGTAGGTGTTATATAGGTGTTATATACAGGTAGGTGTTATATACAGGTAGGTGTTATATACACAGGTAGGTGTTATACACACATGTAGGTGTTATATATAGGTAGGTGTTATATAGGTGTTATATACAGGTAGGTGTTATATACAGGTAGGTGTTATATACAGGTAGGTATTATATACAGGTAAGTGTTATATACACAGGTAGGTGTTAAATACAGGTAGGTGTTATATACAGGTAGGTGTTATATACAGGTAGGTGTTATATAGGTGTTATATACAGGTAGGTGTTATATACAGGTAGGTGTTATATACACAGGTAGGTGTTATACACACATGTAGGTGTTATATATAGGTAGGTGTTATATACAGGTGTTATATAGGTGTTATATACAGGTAGGTGTTATATACAGGTAGGTGTTATATACAGGTAGGTGTTATACACAGGTAGGTGTTATATACAGGTAGGTGTTATATACAGGTAGGTGTTATATACAGGTAGGTGTTATATACAGGTAGGTGTTATATACACAGGTAGGTGTTATATACAGGTAGGTGTTATATACACAGGTAGGTGTTATACACAGGTAGGTGTTATACACAGGTAGGTGTTATATACAGGTAGGTGTTATATACAGGTAGGTGTTATATACACAGGTAGGTGTTATATACACAGGTAGGTGTTATACACAGGTAGGTGTTATATACAGGTAGGTGTTATATACACAGGTAGGTGTTATATACAGGTAGGTGTTATATACAGGTAGGTGTTATATACAGGTAGGTGTTATATAGGTGTTATATACAGGTAGGTGTTATACACACAGGTAGGTGTTATATACACAGGTAGGTGTTATACACAGGTAGGTGTTATATATACAGGTAGGTGTTATATACACAGGTAGGTGTTAGATACAGGTAGATGTTATATAGGTGTTATGTTATATACACAGGTAGGTGTTATATACAGGTAGATGTTATATACAGGTAGGTGTTATATAGATGTTATATACAGGTAGGTGTTATATAGGTGTTATATACAGGTAGGTGTTATATACAGGTAGGTGTTATATACAGGTAGGTGTTATATACAGGTAGGTGTTATACACACAGGTAGGTGTTATATACACAGGTAGGTGTTATACACAGGTAGGTGTTATATACAAAGGTAGGTGTTATATACAGGTAGGTGTTATATACAGGTAGGTGTTATATACAGGTAGGTGTTATATAGGTGTTATATACAGGTAGGTGTTATATACAGGTAGGTGTTATATACACAGGTAGGTGTTATATACAGGTAGGTGTTATATACAGGTAGGTGTTATATACACAGGTAGGTGTTATATACACAGGTAGGTGGTATATACACAGGTAGGTGTTATATAGGTGTTATACACAGGTAGGTGTTATATACAGGTAGGTGTTATATACAGGTAGGTGTAATACACAGGTAGGAGTTATATACAGGTAGGTGTTATACACAGGTAGGTGTTATATACAGGTAGGTGTTATATACAGGTAGGTGTTATACACAGGTAGGTGTTATATACAGGTAGGTGTTATATAGGTGTTATATAAAGGTAGGTGTTATATACAGGTAGGTGTTATACACAGGTAGGTGTTATATACAGGTAGGTGTTTTATACGGGTAGGTGTTATATAGGTGTTATATACAGGTAGGTGTTATATACAGGTAGGTGTTATATACAGGTAGGTGTTATATAGGTGTTATATACAGGTAGGTGTTATATACAGGTAGGTGTTATATAGAGGTAGGTGTTATATACAGGTAGGTGATATACACAGGTAGGTGTTATATACAGGTAGGTGTTATATACACAGGTAGGTGTTATATACAGGTAGGTGTTATATACAGGTAGGTGTTATACACAGGTAGGTGTTATATACAGGTAGGTGTTATATAGAGGTAGGTGTTATATACAGGTAGGTGTTATACACAGGTAGGTGTTATATACAGGTAGGTGTTATATACAGGTAGGTGTTATATAGGTGTTATATACAGGTAGGTGTTATACACAGGTAGGTGTTATACACAGGTAGGTGTTATACACAGGTAGGTGTTATATACAGGTAGGTGTTATATACAGGTAGGTGTTATATACAGGTAGATGTTATATAGGTGTTATACACAGGTAGGTGTTATATACAGGTAAGTGTTATATACAGGTAGGTTTTATATACACAGGTAGGTGTTATATAGGTGTTATATACAGGTAGGTGTTATATACAGGTAGGTGTAATATACACAGGTAGGTGTTATATAGGTGTTATACACAGGTAGGTGTTATATACAGGTAGGTGTTATATACAGGTAGGTGTTATATACACAGGTAGGTGTTATATACACAGGTAGGTGTTATATAGGTGTTATACACAGGTAGGTGTTATATACAGGTAGGTTTTATATAGGTGTTATATAGGTGTTATATACAGGTAGGTTTTATATACAGGTAGGTGTTATATACAGGTAGGTGTTATATACACAGGTAGGTGTTATATACACAGGTAGGTGTTATATACACAGGTAGGTGTTATATAGGTGTTATACACAGGTAGGTGTTATATACAGGTAGGTGTTATATACAGGTAGGTGTTATATACACAGGTAGGTGTTATATACACAGGTAGGTGTTATATAGGTGTTATACACAGGTAGGTGTTATATACAGGTAGGTTTTATATAGGTGTTATATAGGTGTTATATACAGGTAGGTTTTATATACAGGTAGGTGTTATATACAGGTAGGTGTTATATACACAGGTAGGTGTTATATACACAGGTAGGTGTTATATACACAGGTAGGTGTTATATAGGTGTTATACACAGGTAGGTGTTATATACAGGTAGGTGTTATATACAGGTAGGTGTTATATAGGTGTTATATAGGTGTTATATACAGGTGGGTGTTATATACAGGTAGGTGTTATATACACGTAGGTATTATATACAGGTAGGTGTTATACACAGGTAGGTGTTATATACAGGTAGGTGTTATATAGAGGTAGGTGTTATATACAGGTAGGTGTTATACACAGGTAGGTGTTAGATACAGGTAGGTGTTATATACAGGTAGGTGTTATATACAGGTAGGTGTTATATAGGTGTTATATACAGGTAGGTGTTATATACAGGTAGGTGTTATACACAGGTAGGTGTTATATACAGGTAGGTGTTATATACGGGTAGGTGTTATATACAGGTAGGTGGTATATAGGTGTTATATACAGGTAGGTGTTATATACAGGTAGGTTTTATATACAGGTAGGTGTTATACACAGGTAGGTGTTATATACAGGTAGGTGTTATATAGGTGTTATATACAGGTAGGTGTTATATACAGGTATGTTTTATATACAGGTAGGTGTTATATAGGTGTTATATACAGGTAGGTGTTATATACAGGTAGGTGTTATACACAGGTAGGTGTTATATACAGGTAGGTGTTATATAGAGGTAGGTGTTATATACAGGTAGGTGTTATACACAGGTAGGTGTTATATACATGTAGGTGTTATATACAGGTAGGTGTTATATACAGGTAGGTGTTATACACAGGTAGGTGTTATATACAGGTAGGTGTTATATACAGGTAGGTGTTATACACAGGTAGGTGTTATATACAGGTAGGTGTTATATACAGGTAGGTGTTATACACAGGTAGGTGTTATATACAGGTAGGTGTTATATACAGGTAGGTGTTATATACAGGTAGGTGTTATATGCAGGTAGGTGTTATATAGGTGTTATATACAGGTATGTATTATACACAGGTAGGTGTTATACACAGGTAGGTGTTATATACAGGTAGGTGTTATATACAGGTAGGTGTTATATAGATGTTATATACAGGTAGGTGTTATATAGGTGTTATACACAGGTAGGTGTTATATACAGGTAGGTGTTATACACAGGTAGGTGTTATATACAGGTAGGTGTTATATGCAGGTAGGTGTTATATAGGTGTTATATACAGGTAGGTGTTATATACACAGGTAGGTGTTATATACAGGTAGGTGTTATATAGATGTTATATACAGGTAGGTGTTATATACAGGTAGGTGTTATATACAGGTAGGTGTTATATAGGTGTTATATACAGGTAGGTGTTATATAGATGTTATATACAGGTAGGTGTTATATACAGGTAGGTGTTATATACAGGTAGGTGTTATATACAGGTAGGTTTTATATATGGTGTTATATACAGGTAGGTGTTATATACAGGTAGGTGTTATATAGGTGTTATATACAGGTAGGTGTTATATAGGTGTTATATACAGATAGGTGTTATATAGAGGTAATTAAAGTTATCCCACCTGCCCAACATTCTGGTTTGTAATCTACAGAACACCCCCCCCTACCTACCTGTGTGATGACAGTCTTGGGGTCTGTCTGGTTGATTCTCAGGGTGGTGACGGTCAGCTCCACAGGGTCGTCGTTCCGCCTCACCGGGATTATATCCTGGTCACTGATTGGCCTCGTCTGACCCAAGATCACCCCCACACTTAGCCCAGGTGGCTTCTGGGCCGCTGCTGGTACACTGATCTGGGAAAGCAGGGCTGGGAGGGTGAGGAGGACCCAGCCCAAACGGCCCATACTGGAACCCTGTAGAACACACAGTTACTGATCAGATTCCACATTCACCTGGAACCCTGTAGAACACACAGTTACTGATCAGATTCCACATTCACCTGGAACCCTGTAGAACACACAATTACTGATCAGATTCCAGATTCACCTGGAACCCTGTAGAACACACAGTTACTGATCAGATTCCAGATTCACCTGGAACCCTGTAGAACACACAGTTACTGATCAGATTCCACATTCACCTGGAACCCTGTAGAACACACAGTTACTGATCAGATTCCACATTCACCTGGAACCCTGTAGAACACACAGTTACTGATCAGATTCCAGATTCACCTGGAACCCTGTAGAACACACAGTTACTGATCAGATTCCACATTCACCTGGAACCCTGTAGAACACACAGTTACTGATCAGATTCCACATTCACCTGGAACCCTGTAGAACACACAGTTACTGATCAGATTCCACATTCACCTGGAACCCTGTAGAACACACAGTTACTGATCAGATTCCACATTCACCTGGAACCCTGTAGAACACACAGTTGCTGATCAGATTCCAGATTCACCTGGAACCCTGTAGAACACACAGTTACTGATCAGATTCCAGATTCACCTAGAACCCTGTAGAACACACAGTTACTGATCAGATTCCACATTCACCTGGAACCCTGTAGAACACACAGTTACTGATCAGATTCCACATTCACCTGGAACCCTGTAGAACACACAGTTACTAATCAGATTCCACATTCACCTGGAACCCTGTAGAACACACAGTTACTGATCAGATTCCACATTCACCTGGAACCCTGTAGAACACACAGTTACTGATCAGATTCCAGATTCACCTGGAACCCTGTAGAACACACAGTTACTGATCAGATTCCAGATTCACCTGGAACCCTGTAGAACACACAGTTACTGATCAGATTCCAGATTCACCTGGAACCCTGTAGAACACACAGTTACTAATCAGATTCCACATTCACCTGGAACTCTGTAGAACACACAGTTACTAATCAGATTCCACATTCACCTGGAACCCTGTAGAACACACAGTTACTAATCAGATTCCAGTCAGTGGTGACCTTGGACAGAGCAACAACTCCCTCCCCTTACACACACACACACACACACACACACAAAGACAGACAGACAGACAGACAGACAGACAGACAGACAGACAGACAGACAGACAGACAGACAGACAGACAGACAGACAGACAGACAGACAGACAGACAGACAGACAGACAGACAGACAGACTAGTATGTGGCATTCGATAGGTCATCCCTCCTAATCAATAGTAGCTTGGTGATTGGAGAAAGGGTAGATAAGTCATTGATTGATTGAGCCTGGCTCTGTGTGGTAGGTAGGTATTTGATTGATTGAGCATGGCTCTGTGAGGTAGGTAGGTATTTGATTGATTGAGCCTGGCTATGTGAGGTAGGTAGGTATTTGATTGATTGAGCCTGACTCTGTGAGGTAGGTAGGTATTTGATTGATTGAGCCAGGCTCTGTGAGGTAGGTAGGTATTTGATTGATTGAGCCTGGCTCTGTGAGGTAGGTAGGTATTTGATTGATTGAGCCTGGCTCTGTGAGGTAGGTAGGTATGTGAGGTAGGTCGGTATTTGATTGATGGAGCCTGGCTCTGTGAGGTAGGTAGGTATTTGATTGATTGAGCCTGGCTCTGTGAGGTAGGTAGGTATTTGATTGATTGAGCCTGGCTCTGTGAGGTAGGTAGGTATTTGATTGATTGAGCCTGGCTCTGTGAGGTAGGTAGGTATTTGATTGATTGAGCCTGGCTCTGTGAGGTAGGTAGGTATGTGAGGTAGGTCGGTATTTGATTGATGGAGCCTGGCTCTGTGAGGTAGGTAGGTATTTGATTGATTGAGCCTGGCTCTGTGAGGTAGGTAGGTATTTGATTGATTGAGCCTGGCTCTGTGAGGTAGGTAGGTATTTGATTGATTGAGCCTGGCTCTGTGAGGTAGGTAGGTATTTGATTGATTGAGCCTGGCTCTGTGAGGTAGGTAGGTATTTGATTGATTGAGCCTGGCTCTGTGAGGTAGGTAGGTATTTGATTGATTGAGCCTGGCTCTGTGAGGTAGGTAGGTATTTGATTGATTGAGCCTGGCTCTGTGAGGTAGGTAGGTATTTGATTGATGGAGCCTGGCTCCATGCTCTCTCTCTCTCTCTTGCTCCCATTCTACCTTTCTCTCCTCTGTCTCTCTCTCTCTCTACAGTAACCCAGTAGACTGTATCTCTGTCTGTCTCTCTCTACAGTAACCCAGTAGACTGTATCTCTCTAAACCTTTCTCTCCTCTGTCTGACTCTCTCTACAGTAACCCAGTAGACTGTATCTCTGTCTGTCTCTCTCTACAGTAACCCAGTAGACTGTATCTCTGTCTGTCTGACTATCTCTACAGTAACCCAGTAGACTGTATCTCTGTCTGTCTCTCTCTACAGTAACCCAGTAGACTGTATCTCTGTCTGTCTCTCTCTACAGTAACCCAGTAGACGGTATCTCTGTCTGTCTCTCTCTACAGTAACCCAGTAGACTGTATCTCTGTCTGTCTCTCTCTACAGTAACCCAGTAGACTGTATCACTGTCTGTCTCTCTCTACAGTAACCCAGTAGACTGTATCTCTGTCTCTCTCTCTCTACAGTAACCCAGTAGACTGTATCTCTGTCTGTCTCTCTCTACAGTAACCCAGTAGACTGTATCTCTCTAAACCTTTCTCTCCCCTGTCTGTCTCTCTCTACAGTAACCCAGTAGACTGTATCTCTGTCTGTCTCTCTCTACAGTAACCCAGTAGACTGTATCTCTGTCTGTCTGACTCTCTCTACAGTAACCCAGTAGACTGTATCTCTGTCTGTCTGACTCTCTCTACAGTAACCCAGTAGACTGTATCTCTGTCTGTCTCTCTCTACAGTAACCCAGTAGACTGTATCTCTGTCTGTCTCTCTCTACAGTAACCCAGTAGACGGTGTCTCTGTCTGTCTCTCTCTACAGTAACCCAGTAGACTGTATCTCTGTCTGTCTCTCTCTACAGTAACCCAGTAGACTGTATCTCTCTAAACCTTTCTCTCCCCTGTCTGTCTCTCTCTACAGTAACCCAGTAGACTGTATCTCTGTCTGTCTCTCTCTACAGTAACCCAGTAGACTGTATCTCTGTCTGTCTCTCTCTACAGTAACCCAGTAGACGGTGTCTCTGTCTGTCTCTCTCTACAGTAACCCAGTAGACTGTATCTCTGTCTGTCTCTCTCTACAGTAACCCAGTAGACTGTATCTCTGTCTGACTCTCTCTACAGTAACCCAGTAGACTGCATCTCTCTAAACCTTTCTCTCCTCTGTCTGTCTCTCTACAGTAACCCAGTAGACTGTATCTCTGTCTGTCTCTCTCTACAGTAACCCAGTAGACTGTATCTCTCTAAACCTTTCTCTCCTCTGTCTGTCTCTCTCTACAGTAACCCAGTAGACTGTATCTCTGTCTGTCTCTCTCTACAGTAACCCAGTAGACAGTATCTCTATAAACCTTTCTCTCCTCTGTCTGTCTCTCTACAGTAACCCAGTAGACTGTATCTCTGTCTGTCTCTCTCTACAGTAACCCAGTAGACTGTATCTCTGTCTGTCTCTCTCTACAGTAACCCAGTAGACTGTATCTCTCTAAACCTTTCTCTCCTCTGTCTGTCTCTCTCTACAGTAACCCAGTAGACTGTATCTCTGTCTGTCTCTCTCTACAGTAACCCAGTAGACTGTATCACTGTCTGTCTCTCTCTGTCTGTATCTCTGTCTCTCTCTCTCTACAGTAACCCAGTAGACTGTATCTCTGTCTGTCTCTCTCTACAGTAACCCAGTAGACTGTATCTCTCTAAACCTTTCTCTCCCCTGTCTGTCTCTCTCTACAGTAACCCAGTAGACTGTATCTCTGTCTGTCTCTCTCTCTGGCAGTAACCCAGTAGACTGTATCTCTGTCTGTCTGACTCTCTCTACAGTAACCCAGTAGACTGTATCTCTGTCTGTCTGACTCTCTCTACAGTAACCCAGTAGACTGTATCTCTGTCTGTCTCTCTCTACAGTAACCCAGTACTGTATCTCTGTCTGTCTCTCTCTACAGTAACCCAGTAGACGGTGTCTCTGTCTGTCTCTCTCTACAGTAACCCAGTAGACTGTATCTCTGTCTGTCTCTCTCTACAGTAACCCAGTAGACTGTATCTCTCTAAACCTTTCTCTCCCCTGTCTGTCTCTCTCTACAGTAACCCAGTAGACTGTATCTCTGTCTGTCTCTCTCTACAGTAACCCAGTAGACTGTATCTCTGTCTGTCTCTCTCTACAGTAACCCAGTAGACAGGTGTCTCTGTCTGTCTCTCTCTACAGTAACCCAGTAGACTGTATCTCTGTCTGTCTCTCTCTACAGTAACCCAGTAGACTGTATCTCTGTCTGACTCTCTCTACAGTAACCCAGTAGACTGCATCTCTCTAAACCTTTCTCTCCTCTGTCTGTCTCTCTACAGTAACCCAGTAGACTGTATCTCTGTCTGTCTCTCTCTACAGTAACCCAGTAGACTGTATCTCTCTAAACCTTTCTCTCCTCTGTCTGTCTCTCTCTACAGTAACCCAGTAGACTGTATCTCTGTCTGTCTCTCTCTACAGTAACCCAGTAGACAGTATCTCTATAAACCTTTCTCTCCTCTGTCTGTCTCTCTACAGTAACCCAGTAGACTGTATCTCTGTCTGTCTCTCTCTACAGTAACCCAGTAGACTGTATCTCTGTCTGTCTCTCTCTACAGTAACCCAGTAGACTGTATCTCTCTAAACCTTTCTCTCCTCTGTCTGTCTCTCTCTACAGTAACCCAGTAGACTGTATCTCTCTAAACCTTTCTCTCCTCTGTCTGTCTCTCTCTACAGTAACCCAGTAGACTGTATCTCTGTCTGTCTCTCTCTACAGTAACCCAGTAGACTGTATCTCTCTAAACCTTTCTCTCCTCTGTCTGTCTCTCTCTACAGTAACCCAGTAGACTGTATCTCTGTCTGTCTCTCTCTACAGTAACCCAGTAGACTGTATCTCTCTAAACCTTTCACTCCTCTGTCTGTCTCTCTCTACAGTAACCCAGTAGACTGTATCTCTCTAAACCTTTCTCTCCTCTGTCTGTCTCTCTCTACAGTAACCCAGTAGACTGTATCTCTCTAAACCTTTCTCTCCTCTGTCTGACTCTCTCTACAGTAACCCAGTAGACTGTATCTCTCTAAACCTTTCTCTCCTCTGGCTGACTATCTATGAACACATTGTCTCGTACCCTGACCCTGTCCCAGCCTTCTATAGTTTTCTGGTTGAGAGACAGCTGTTAAACTAGTTGTATAGTAACTGCTCTGGGGACAGATTGGGATCATTTATCATTCATTAAACTAGTTGTACAGTAACTGTTCTGGGGACAGATTGGGAGATGGACCGAATCTTAATCGCTGACTCTTAATTAAATCAACCAGCTGAACAGAATGAATTGAATAATAATTTAATCCGTCCGTCAATTAGCTGCCTGGTTATTAATGATCATTTATAGACCATCACAACTGTCTGGCTGTTAGACTGATATCATATGGTATTATAGACCATCACAACTGTCTGGCTGTTAGACTGATATCATATGGTATTATAGACCATCACAACTGTCTGGCTGTTAGACTGATATCATATGGTATTATAGACCATCACAACTGTCTGGCTGTTAGACTGATATCATACGGTATTATAGACCATCACAACTGTCTGGCTGTTAGACTGATATCATACGGTATTATAGACCATCACAACTGTCTGGCTGTTAGACTGATATCATACGGTATTATAGACCATCACAACTGTCTGGCTGTTAGACTGATATCATACGGTATTATAGACCATCACAACTGTCTGGCTGTTAGACTGATATCATACGGTATTATAGACCATCACAACTGTCTGGCTGTTAGACTGATATCATATGGTATTATAGACCATCACAACTGTCTGGCTGTTAGACTGATATCATACGGTATTATAGACCATCACAACTGTCTGGCTGTTAGACTGATATCATATGGTATTATAGACCATCACAACTGTTTGGCTGTTAGACTGATATCATACGGTATTATAGACCATCACAACTGTCTGGCTGTTAGACTGATATCATACAGTATTATAGACCATCACAACTGTCTGGCTGTTAGACTGATATCATACGGTATTATAGACCATCACAACTGTCTGGCTGTTAGACTGATATCATACGGTATTATAGACCATCACAACTGTCTGGCTGTTAGACTGATATCATATGGTATTATAGACCATCACAACTGTTTGGCTGTTAGACTGATATCATACGGTATTATAGACCATCACAACTGTCTGGCTGTTAGACTGATATCATACGGTATTATAGACCATCACAACTGTCTGGCTGTTAGACTGATATCATACAGTATTATAGACCATCACAACTGTCTGGCTGTTAGACTGATATCATATGGTATTATAGACCATCACAACTGTCTGGCTGTTAGACTGATATCATACGGTATTATAAACCATCACAACTGTCTGGCTGTTAGACTGATATCATATGGTATTATAGACCATCACAACTGTCTGGCTGTTAGACTGATATCATACGGTATTATAGACCATCACAACTGTCTGGCTGTTAGACTGATATCATACGGTATTATAGACCATCACAACTGTCTGGCTGTTAGACTGATATCATATGGTATTATAGACCATCACAACTGTCTGGCTGTTAGACTGATATCATATGGTATTATAGACCATCACAACTGTCTGGCTGTTAGACTGATATCATATGGTATTATAGACCATCACAACTGTCTGGCTGTTAGACTGATATCATATGGTATTATAGACCATCACAACTGTCTGGCTGTTAGACTGATGTCATACGGTATTATAGACCATCACAACTGTCTGGCTGTTAGACTGATATCATATGGTATTATAGACCATCACAACTGTCTGGCTGTTAGACTGATATCATATGGTATTATAGACCATCACAACTGTCTGGCTGTTAGACTGATATCATATGGTGGCAATTTATTCACATCATATTTTAGCATTTAGTTCATATAATAGTTTACAAACCATCACAACTGTCATTTAGTTTATATAATAGTTTACAAACCATCACAACTGTCATTTAGTTTATATAATAGTTTACAAACCATCACAACTGTCATTTAGTTTATATAATAGTTTACAAACCATCACAACTGTCATTTAGTTTATATAATAGTTTACAAACCATCACAACTGTCATTTAGTTTATATAATAGTTTAATAGTGGAATTTAAAATGATGTTTTCTTCCCATAAAGCCAATGAATATCTGGGGCCGTTTGACATGTCGTCTCGAGACAAATTTGTCCCTGGCTGGGTATCAGGGTAGTCTGTGTGTGTTTGTGTGTTTGTGTGTGTGTGTGTGTGTGTGTGTGTGTGTGTGTGTGTGTGTGTGTGTGTGTGTGTGTGTGTGCGCGTGTGTGTGTGTGTGTGTGTGTGTGTGTGTGTGTGTGTGTGTGTGTGTGTGTGTGTGTGTGTGTGTGTGTGTGTGTGTCAAGGCTGTTAGGGCCGTAGCCTCTCCTCCTCTCTCGTGTTAGTTAGTGAGACTGAAGGAAGTTATTGGTGGAAGCAATTTGGTGGGAGATGCCTCCAGCTCAATGGACCATTAGATGTTCACTGTGAATAAATGTTCTCTCTCTCTTTCTCTCCATCCCTCTCGCTCCATCTGTCTGAATTTACTCCTTCGCTCTCCTTCTCTCCCTCTTTCCCCCTCTCTCTCTCTCTCTCTCCTTCTCTCTCTCTCTCCTTCTCTCTCTCTCTCTCTCTCTCTCTCTCTCTCCTTCTCTCTCTCTCTCACACACACAGCCTAATTGTCTCTTCTCTTCACACCCTGTCTAATTAGGACATTAGTTAGCCAGCCGGGACATTCTCCTCTTTCTGTTTATCCCTCCCCTGTTCCTCTCCTCCTCCTCCTCGTCTTCCTCCTCTCCTTACTGCCCTGCTGCCTCTGACCACGCCCCTGGCAGCAGAGTCACTTAGCATACGTCGTTAAATGATCTGCCACTCCGCTAGCGTCACAGAGCGTTAGCGTCAGCACTAGCCGACGGGCCCCGTTCACACTCACTTCCAGTGGAGTTAATAGCATATCAGCGCTACGCTAACAGACATTAGCAACCGCTCGTAGTCACTTCCCATAGCGTTAGCGTCAGCACTGGCCGATGGGTCCCCCCCGTTTACACTCACTTCCCGTGCAACGCTATTAGCCACCGCTACGCTAACAGACATTAGCAACCGCTAGTAGTCACTTCCCATAGCGTTAGCGTCAGCACTAGCCGATGGGTCCCCCCCGTTTACACGCAACGCTATTAGCCACCGCTACGCTAACTAATGATAGTGTTAGCTTCATCGCTAAAAGGCACGAGTCCCTACTACAGTCATTTCCTATAGAGTTAGTTGTTTTTATAGCCTAGGGGTTGTAATCATAGACCGACACGTAGAATGATATCTGATGTCTGTGTTGTCTAGCAGAGACCTGGCATCTCACTTTTAATAACAGTCATTTCCTATAGACTTAGTTGTTTTTATAGCCTAGGGGTTGTAATCTCACTTTTAATAACATGACCTTTGACCTTTTACCATTTACAGCATAAACACAAAGCGTTCAGTAAGTTTTCATCTGATGTTCAAACAATCACTTCCTGTAGGAAGCAGGACGTTCGTCATAATCCAGACACTGTTTGAAACAATCACTTCCTGTAGGAAGCAGGACGTTCGTCATAATCCAGACACTGTTTGAAACAATCACTTCCTGTAGGAAGCAGGACGTTCGTCATAATCCAGACACTGTTTGAAACAATCACTTCCTGTAGGAAGCAGGACGTTCGTCATAATCCAGACACTGTTTGAAACAATCACTTCCTGTAGGAAGCAGACGTTTCAAACAATCACTTCCTAACTCATAATCCAGACACTGTTTGAAACAATCACTTCCTGTAGGAAGCAGGACGTTCGTCATAATCCAGACACTGTTTGAAACAATCACTTCCTGTAGGAAGCAGACGTTCGTCATAATCCAGACACTGTTTGAAACAATCACTTCCTGTAGGAAGCAGACGTTCGTCATAATCCAGACACTGTTTGAAACAATCACTTCCTGTAGGAAGCAGACGTTCGTCATAATCCAGACACTGTTTGAAACAATCACTTCCTGTAGGAAGCAGGACGTTCGTCATAATCCAGACACTGTTTGAAACAATCACTTCCTGTAGGAAGCAGACGTTTGTCATAATCCAGACACTGTTTTTCCATTAAAATCTTTATTTTGTTATGGTGTATTGGTATGGTATATTGGTATGGTATATTGGTATGGTATATTGGTATGGTGTATTGGTATGGTATATTGGTATGGTGTATTGGTATGGTGTATTGGTATGGTATATTGGTATGGTATATTGATCTGTTTGGTATGGTGTATTGGCCTCTCTCTGTTATGGTATATTGGTATGGTGTATTGGTATGGTATATTGGTATGGTATACCGATGCTGTTCGCTCGCGCCTCTCTCTCTGTTATGGTATATTGGTATGGTGTATTGGTATGGTATATTGGTATGGTATATTGGTATGGTATATTGGTATGGTATATTGGTATGCTGTATTGGTATGGTCTCATTGGTATCTATCTTGTTATGGTGTATTGGTATGGTGTATTGGTATGGTATACAATCAGCCTCTCTCTCTGTTATGGTGTATTGGTATGGTGTATTGGTATAGTGTATTGGTATGGTGTATTGGTATGGTATATTGGTATGGTATACCGATGCTGTTCGCTCTCAGCCTCTCTCTCTGTTATGGTATATTGGTATGGTATACCGATGCTGTTCGCTCGCTCCTCTCTCTCTGTTATGGTGTATTGGTATGGTGTATTGGTATGGTATATTGGTATGGTATATTGGTATGGTATATTGGTATGGTATATTGGTATGGTATACCGATGCTGTTCGCTCTCAGCCTCTCTCTCTGTTATGGTGTATTGGTATGGTATACCGATGCTGTTCGCTCGCTCCTCTCTCTCTGTTATGGTGTATGTATTATAACCACCCAGTCTCAAGCCCATTATAACCACCCAGTCTCAAGCCCATTATAAGGTTGAGACAATGCCTTGTCAATGGCCCAGCTCAGTTAATCCCTACCATTGTGTCGCTGACTTGTCACAATGCTTCAGCAAATGTACATTACACCAGGGGGTGTTGGAAGACACAATGTAAGTAACCACATGTATGTCCCTCTAACGGACCTGAATGCCTCTGCTGATCCTACAGCTATTGAATGCAGTAATCATGTAATCATGTGCCTATGAACCAGAGTTACACTGTTAGCACTGAGGTAGTGTGTACTGAGTAGGAAGTTCACTGTGTGCAGCTCAACCTGCACTAACATACATAACATAAATAACATGAGCATGTCTACTTCTGCTAAGCTTCCCAATAATGCAATGAAAACAAGTAAGCATCCCAGAAAAGTGCTAAAAAAAATAGCCCACGTTAACATATGTAGCTTAAGAAACAAGGCTCATAAAGTCAATAACTTGCTTGTAACAGATGACGTGCATATTCTGACTGATCTCTGAAACTCACTGAGATGATACCTTTGATGATACAGTGGTAGAAATACATGGTTATAACATCTACAGAAAATACAGAAATGCCAAAGGTGGAGGTGTTGCCGGTTTATATTCAGAACCACATTCCTGTAACGCTTAGAGACGATCTCATGTTAAATACTGTTGAAGTCATATGGCTACAGGTTCATCTGACTCACCTAAAGCCCATTCTGGTGGGAAGTTGCTGTAGACCAAGTGCTAACAGTCCGTATCTGGATAATATGTGTGAAATGCCTGATAATGTTTGTGATATCAACAGACAAGTATATTTTCTGGGTGATTTAAATAACGACTGGCTATCATCAAACTGCCCACTCAAGAGAAAGCTTCAAACTGTAACCAGTGCCGGCAACCTTGTTCGGGTTATCAATCAACCTACCAGGGTAGTGACAAACAGTAGAGGAATGAAATCAACAACATGGTTTGATCATGTCTTTACTAATGCTGCAGAAATGGGTTTTAAAGCAGTATCCAGATCCATCAGATGTAGTGATCACATTATAGTAGCCATGTCTAGGAAAACCACCGTTCCAAAAGGCTGGGCCTAATATTCTATATAAGAGATCACACAATTGTTTGTGGTGATTCCTATGTTGATGATGTAAATAGTATCTGCTGGTCTGTGCTGTGTAATGAGGAGCGACCAGACGCTGCTGGTCTGTGGTGTGTAATGAGGAGCAACCAGACGCTGCTGGTCTGTGCTGTGTAATGAGGAGCAACCAGACGCTGCTGGTCTGTGCTGTGTAATGAGGAGCGACCAGACGCTGCTGGTCTGTGCTGTGTAATGAGGAGCGACCAGACGCTGCTGGTCTGTGCTGTGTAATGAGGAGCGACCAGACGCTGCTGGTCTGTGGTGTGTAATGAGGAGCGACCAGACGCTGTTGGTCTGTGGTGTGTAATGAGGAGCAACCAGACGCTGTTGGTCTGTGGTGTGTAATGAGGAGCGACCAGACGCTGGTGGTCTGTGCTGTGTAATGAGGAGCGACCAGACGCTGCTGGTCTGTGCTGTGTAATGAGGAGCGACCAGACGCTGCTGGTCTGTGGTGTGTAATGAGGAGCGACCAGACGCTGTTGGTCTGTGGTGTGTAATGAGGAGCGACCAGACGCTGCTGGTCTGTGGTGTGTAATGAGGAGCAACCAGACGCTGCTGGTCTGTGCTGTGTAATGAGGAGCGACCAGACGCTGCTGGTCTGTGCTGTGTAATGAGGAGCGACCAGACGCTGCTGGTCTGTGGTGTGTAATGACGAGCAACCAGACGCTGCTGGTCTGTGCTGTGTAATGAGGAGCAACCAGACGCTGTTGGTCTGTGGTGTGTAATGAGGAGCGACCAGACGCTGCTGGTCTGTGCTGTGTAATGACGAGCAACCAGACGCTGTTGGTCTGTGGTGTGTAATGAGGAGCGACCAGACGCTGCTGGTCTGTGGTGTGTAATGACGAGCGACCAGACGCTGCTGGTCTGTGCTGTGTAATGAGGAGCGACCAGACGCTGCTGGTCTGTGCTGTGTAATGAGGAGCGACCAGACGCTGTTGGTCTGTGGTGTGTAATGAGGAGCAACCAGATGCTGGTGGTCTGTGGTGTGTAATGAGGAGCAACCAGATGCTGCTGGTCTGTGCTGTGTAATGAGGAGCGACCAGACGCTGTTGGTCTGTGGTGTGTAATGAGGAGCAACCAGACGCTGCTGGTCTGTGCTGTGTAATGAGGAGCGACCAGACGCTGCTGGTCTGTGGTGTGTAATGAGGAGCGACCAGACGCTGCTGGTCTGTGGTGTGTAATGAGGAGCGACCAGACGCTGCTGGTCTGTGGTGTGTAATGAGGAGAGCCACCAGACGCTGTTGGTCTGTGCTGTGTAATGAGGAGCAAAACCAGACGCTGCTGGTCTGTGCTGTGTAATGAGGAGCAACCAGACGCTGCTGGTCTGTGCTGTGTAATGAGGAGCAACCAGACGCTGTTGGTCTGTGGTGTGTAATGACGAGCACCAGACGCTGCTGGTCTGTGGTGTGTAATGAGGAGCGACAGACGCTGCTGGTCTGTGGTGTGTAATGAGGAGCGACCAGACGCTGCTGGTCTGTGCTGTGTAATGAGGAGCGACCAGACGCTGCTGGTCTGTGGTGTGTAATGAGGAGCATGACGCTGCTGGTCTGTGGTGTGTAATGAGGAGCGACCAGACGCTGCTGGTCTGTGGTGTGTAATGAGGAGCGACCAGACGCTGTTGGTCTGTGCTGTGTAATGAGGAGCAACCAGACGCTGCTGGTCTGTGCTGTGTAATGAGGAGCAACCAGACGCTGCTGGTCTGTGCTGTGTAATGAGGAGCAACCAGACGCTGTTGGTCTGTGGTGTGTAATGAGGAGCGACCAGACGCTGCTGGTCTGTGGTGTGTAATGAGGAGCGACCAGACGCTGCTGGTCTGTGCTGTGTAATGAGGAGCGACCAGACGCTGCTGGTCTGTGCTGTGTAATGAGGAGCGACCAGATGCTGCTGGTCTGTGGTGTGTAATGAGGAGCGACCAGACGCTGCTGGTCTGTGCTGTGTAATGAGGAGCGACCAGACGCTGCTGGTCTGTGCTGTGTAATGAGGAGCGACCAGACGCTGCTGGTCTGTGGTGTGTAATGAGGAGCGACCAGACGCTGCTGGTCTGTGGTGTGTAATGACGAGCGACCAGACGCTGCTGGTCTGTGGTGTGTAATGAGGAGCGACCAGACGCTGCTGGTCTGTGGTGTGTAATGAGGAGCTTACCAGACGCTGCTGGTCTGTGCTGTGTACCTGAGGAGCCCCAGACGCTGCTGGTCTGTGGTGTGTAATGAGGAGCGACCAGACGCTGCTGGTCTGTGGTGTGTAATGAGGAGCGACCAGACGCTGCTGGTCTGTGGTGTGTAATGAGGAGCGACCAGACGCTGTTGGTCTGTGCTGTGTAATGAGGAGCAACCAGACGCTGCTGGTCTGTGCTGTGTAATGAGGAGCAACCAGACGCTGCTGGTCTGTGCTGTGTAATGAGGAGCAACCAGACGCTGTTGGTCTGTGGTGTGTAATGACGAGCGACCAGACGCTGCTGGTCTGTGGTGTGTAATGAGGAGCGACCAGACGCTGCTGGTCTGTGGTGTGTAATGAGGAGCGACCAGACGCTGCTGGTCTGTGCTGTGTAATGAGGAGCGACCAGACGCTGCTGGTCTGTGGTGTGTAATGAGGAGCGACCAGACGCTGCTGGTCTGTGGTGTGTAATGAGGAGCGACCAGACGCTGCTGGTCTGTGGTGTGTAATGAGGAGCGACCAGACGCTGTTGGTCTGTGCTGTGTAATGAGGAGCAACCAGACGCTGCTGGTCTGTGCTGTGTAATGAGGAGCAACCAGACGCTGCTGGTCTGTGCTGTGTAATGAGGAGCAACCAGACGCTGTTGGTCTGTGGTGTGTAATGAGGAGCGACCAGACGCTGCTGGTCTGTGGTGTGTAATGAGGAGCGACCAGACGCTGCTGGTCTGTGCTGTGTAATGAGGAGCGACCAGACGCTGCTGGTCTGTGCTGTGTAATGAGGAGCGACCAGATGCTGCTGGTCTGTGGTGTGTAATGAGGAGCGACCAGACGCTGCTGGTCTGTGCTGTGTAATGAGGAGCGACCAGACGCTGCTGGTCTGTGCTGTGTAATGAGGAGCAACCAGATGCTGCTGGTCTGTGCTGTGTAATGAGGAGCGACCAGACGCTGTTGGTCTGTGCTGTGTAATGAGGAGCAACCAGACGCTGCTGGTCTGTGCTGTGTAATGAGGAGCAACCAGACGCTGTTGGTCTGTGCTGTGTAATGAGGAGCAACCAGATGCTGTGGTCTGTGCTGTGTAATGAGGAGCAACCAGATGCTGCTGGTCTGTGCTGTGTAATGAGGAGCGACCAGACGCTGCTGGTCTGTGCTGTGTAATGAGGAGCAACCAGACGCTGCTGGTCTGTGGTGTGTAATGAGGAGCAACCAGATGCTGGTGGTCTGTGGTGTGTAATGAGGAGCAACCAGATGCTGCTGGTCTGTGCTGTGTAATGAGGAGCAACCAGACGCTGCTGGTCTGTGGTGTGATGAGGAGCGACCAGACGCTGCTGGTGCTGTGTAATGAGGAGCAACCAGACGCTGTTGGTCTGTGGTGTGTAATGAGGAGCGACCAGACGCTGCTGGTCTGTGCTGTGTAATGAGGAGCAACCAGACGCTGCTGGTCTGTGGTGTGTAATGAGGAGCAACCAGATGCTGCTGGTCTGTGCTGTGTAATGAGGAGCGACCAGACGCTGCTGGTCTGTGCTGTGTAATGAGGAGCGACCAGACGCTGCTGGTCTGTGCTGTGTAATGAGGAAACCAGACGCTGCTGGTCTGTGGTGTGTAATGAGGAGCGACCAGACGCTGCTGGTCTGTGCTGTGTAATGAGGAGCGACCAGATGCGCTGCTGGTCTGTGATGTGTAATGAGAGCAACCAGACGCTGCTGGTCTGTGGTGTGTAATGAGGAGCGACCAGACGCTGCTGGTCTGTGCTGTGTAATGAGGAGCAACCAGACGCTGCTGGTCTGTGCTGTGTAATGAGGAGCAACCAGACGCTGCTGGTCTGTGCTGTGTAATGAGGAGCGACCAGACGCTGCTGGTCTGTGCTGTGTAATGAGGAGCGACCAGACGCTGCTGGTCTGTGCTGTGTAATGAGGAGCAACCAGACGCTGTTGGTCTGTGGTGTGTAATGAGGAGCAACCAGATGCTGGTGGTCTGTGGTGTGTAATGAGGAGCAACCAGATGCTGCTGGTCTGTGCTGTGTAATGAGGAGCAACCAGACGGTGCTGGTCTGTGGTGTGTAATGACGAGCAACCAGATGCTGCTGGTCTGTGCTGTGTAATGAGGGAGCGACCAGACGCTGTTGGTCTGTGGTGTGTAATGAGGAGCAACCAGATGCTGCTGGTCTGTGGTGTGTAATGAGGAGCAACCAGATGCTGCTGGTCTGTGCTGTGTAATGACGAGCGACCAGACGCTGTTGGTCTGTGGTGTGTAATGAGGAGCAACCAGACGCTGCTGGTCTGTGCTGTGTAATGAGGAGCAGCCAGACGCTGTGGTGTGTAATGAGGGCGACCAGATGCGCTGCTGGTCCGTGGTGTGTAATGAGGAGCGACCAGACGCTGCTGGTCTGTGGTGTGTAATGAGGAGCAACCAGACGCTGCTGGTCTGTGCTGTGTAATGAGGGGCAACCAGATGCTGGTGGTCTGTGGTGTGTAATGAGGAGCAACCAGACGCTGCTGGTCTGTGCTGTGTAATGAGGAGCGACCAGACGCTGCTGGTCTGTGCTGTGTAATGAGGAGCGACCAGACGCTGTTGGTCTGTGGTGTGTAATGAGGAGCAACCAGATGCTGGTGGTCTGTGCTGTGTAATGAGGAGCGACCAGACGCTGCTGGTCTGTGCTGTGTAATGAGGAGCAACCAGACGCTGGTGGTCTGTGCTGTGTAATGAGGAGCGACCAGACGCTGCTGGTCTGTGCTGTGTAATGAGGAGCGACCAGACGCTGCTGGTCTGTGGTGTGTAATGAGGAGCGACCAGACGCTGCTGGTCTGTGCTGTGTAATGAGGAGCGACCAGACGCTGCTGGTCTGTGATGTGTAATGACTGCGACCAGGTCGCTGCTGGTCTGTGATGTGTAATGAGGGAGCAACCAGACGCTGCTGGTCTGTGCTGTGTAATGAGGAGCAACCAGACGCTGCTGGTCTGTGCTGTGTAATGAGGAGCGACCAGACGCTGCTGGTCTGTGCTGTGTAATGAGGAGCGACCAGACGCTGCTGGTCTGTGCTGTGTAATGAGGAGCAACCAGACGCTGTTGGTCTGTGGTGTGTAATGAGGAGCAACCAGATGCTGGTGGTCTGTGGTGTGTAATGAGGAGCAACCAGATGCTGCTGGTCTGTGCTGTGTAATGGTCAACCAGTGCTGGTCTGTGGTGTGTAATGACGAGCAACCAGATGCTGCTGGTCTGTGCTGTGTAATGACGAGCGACCAGACGCTGTTGGTCTGTGGTGTGTAATGAGGAGCAACCAGATGCTGCTGGTCTGTGGTGTGTAATGAGGAGCAACCAGATGCTGCTGGTCTGTGCTGTGTAATGAGGCGACCAGACGCTGTTGGTCTGTGGTGTGTAATGAGGAGCAACCAGACGCTGCTGGTCTGTGCTGTGTAATGAGGAGCAACCAGACGCTGGTGGTCTGTGGTGTGTAATGAGGAGCGACCAGACGCTGCTGGTCCGTGGTGTGTAATGAGGAGCGACCAGACGCTGCTGGTCTGTGCTGTGTAATGAGGAGCGACCAGACGCTGCTGGTCTGTGCTGTGTAATGAGGAGCGACCAGACGCTGCTGGTCTGTGCTGTGTAATGAGGAGCAACCAGACGCTGTTGGTCTGTGGTGTGTAATGAGGAGCAACCAGATGCTGGTGGTCTGTGGTGTGTAATGAGGAGCAACCAGATGCTGCTGGTCTGTGCTGTGTAATGAGGAGCAACCAGACGCTGCTGGTCTGTGGTGTGTAATGACGAGCGACCAGACGCTGTTGGTCTGTGCTGTGTAATGACGAGCAACCAGACGCTGTTGGTCTGTGGTGTGTAATGAGGAGCGACCAGACGCTGCTGGTCTGTGCTGTGTAATGAGGAGCAACCAGACGCTGCTGGTCTGTGGTGTGTAATGAGGAGCGACCAGATGCTGGTGGTCTGTGCTGTGTAATGAGGAGCGACCAGACGCTGCTGGTCTGTGCTGTGTAATGAGGAGCGACCAGACGCTGCTGGTCTGTGCTGTGTAATGAGGAGCGACCAGACGCTGCTGGTCTGTGGTGTGTAATGAGGAGCGACCAGACGCTGCTGGTCTGTGCTGTGTAATGAGGAGCGACCAGACGCTGCTGGTCTGTGATGTGTAATGACGAGCGACCAGACGCTGCTGGTCTGTGATGTGTAATGAGGAGCGACCAGACGCTGCTGGTCTGTGCTGTGTAATGAGGAGCAACCAGACGCTGCTGGTCTGTGCTGTGTAATGAGGAGCAACCAGACGCTGCTGGTCTGTGCTGTGTAATGAGGAGCGACCAGACGCTGCTGGTCTGTGCTGTGTAATGAGGAGCGACCAGACGCTGCTGGTCTGTGCTGTGTAATGAGGAGCAACCAGACGCTGTTGGTCTGTGGTGTGTAATGAGGAGCAACCAGATGCTGGTGGTCTGTGGTGTGTAATGAGGAGCAACCAGATGCTGCTGGTCTGTGCTGTGTAATGACGAGCAACCAGACGGTGCTGGTCTGTGGTGTGTAATGACGAGCAACCAGATGCTGCTGGTCTGTGCTGTGTAATGACGAGCGACCAGACGCTGTTGGTCTGTGGTGTGTAATGAGGAGCAACCAGATGCTGCTGGTCTGTGGTGTGTAATGAGGAGCAACCAGATGCTGCTGGTCTGTGCTGTGTAATGACGAGCGACCAGACGCTGTTGGTCTGTGGTGTGTAATGAGGAGCAACCAGACGCTGCTGGTCTGTGCTGTGTAATGAGGAGAAACCAGACGCTGGTGGTCTGTGGTGTGTAATGAGGAGCGACCAGACGCTGCTGGTCCGTGGTGTGTAATGAGGAGCGACCAGACGCTGCTGGTCTGTGGTGTGTAATGAGGAGCAACCAGACGCTGCTGGTCTGTGCTGTGTAATGAGGGGCAACCAGATGCTGGTGGTCTGTGGTGTGTAATGAGGAGCAACCAGACGCTGCTGGTCTGTGCTGTGTAATGAGGAGCGACCAGACGCTGCTGGTCTGTGCTGTGTAATGAGGAGCGACCAGACGCTGTTGGTCTGTGGTGTGTAATGAGGAGCAACCAGATGCTGGTGGTCTGTGCTGTGTAATGAGGAGCGACCAGACGCTGCTGGTCTGTGCTGTGTAATGAGGAGCAACCAGACGCTGGTGGTCTGTGCTGTGTAATGAGGAGCGACCAGACGCTGCTGGTCTGTGCTGTGTAATGAGGGGCACCAGACGCTGCTGGTCTGTGGTGTGTAATGAGGAGCGACCAGACGCTGCTGGTCTGTGCTGTCTGTGGTCTGTGATGTGTAATGAGGAGCAACCAGACGCTGCTGGTCTGTGATGTGTAATGAGGAGCGACCAGACGCTGCTGGTCTGTGCTGTGTAATGAGGAGCAACCAGACGCTGCTGGTCTGTGCTGTGTAATGAGGAGCAACCAGACGCTGCTGGTCTGTGCTGTGTAATGAGGAGCGACCAGACGCTGCTGGTCTGTGCTGTGTAATGAGGAGCGACCAGACGCTGCTGGTCTGTGCTGTGTAATGAGGAGCAACCAGACGCTGTTGGTCTGTGGTGTGTAATGAGGAGCAACCAGATGCTGGTGGTCTGTGGTGTGTAATGAGGAGCAACCAGATGCTGCTGGTCTGTGCTGTGTAATGACGAGCAACCAGACGCTGCTGGTCTGTGGTGTGTAATGACGAGCAACCAGATGCTGCTGGTCTGTGCTGTGTAATGACGAGCGACCAGACGCTGTTGGTCTGTGGTGTGTAATGAGGAGCAACCAGATGCTGCTGGTCTGTGGTGTGTAATGAGGAGCAACCAGATGCTGCTGGTCTGTGCTGTGTAATGACGAGCGACCAGACGCTGTTGGTCTGTGGTGTGTAATGAGGAGCAACCAGACGCTGCTGGTCTGTGCTGTGTAATGAGGAGCAACCAGATGCTGGTGGTCTGTGGTGTGTAATGAGGAGCGACCAGACGCTGCTGGTCCGTGGTGTGTAATGAGGAGCGACCAGACGCTGCTGGTCTGTGGTGTGTAATGAGGAGCAACCAGACGCTGCTGGTCTGTGCTGTGTAATGAGGGGCAACCAGATGCTGCTGGTCTGTGGTGTGTAATGAGGAGCAACCAGACGCTGCTGGTCTGTGCTGTGTAATGAGGAGCAACCAGATGCTGATGGTCTGTGGTGAGTCTGGTCTGTGTGTGTAATGAGGAGCGACCAGACGCTGTTGGTCTGTGGTGTGTAATGAGGAGCAACCAGACGCTGCTGGTCTGTGGTGTGTAATGAGGAGCAACCAGACGCTGTTGGTCTGTGGTGTGTAATGAGGAGCAACCAGATGCTGGTGGTCTGTGGTGTGTAATGAGGAGCGACCAGACGCTGCTGGTCTGTGCTGTGTAATGAGGAGCAACCAGATGCTGGTGGTCTGTGGTGTGTAATGAGGAGCACCAGATGCTGGTCCGTGGTGTGTAATGAGGAGCACCAGATGCTGTTGGTCTGTGGTGTGTAATGAGGAGCGACCAGACGCTGCTGGTCTGTGCTGTGTAATGAGGAGCAACCAGATGCTGTTGGTCTGTGGTGTGTAATGAGGAGCAACCAGATGCTGGTGGTCTGTGGTGTGTAATGAGGAGCAACCAGATGCTGCTGGTCTGTGCTGTGTAATGAGAGCAACCAGACTGCTGGTCTGTGGTGTGTAATGAGGAGCAACCAGATGCTGCTGGTCTGTGCTGTGTAATGAGGAGCAACCAGACGCTGTTGGTCTGTGGTGTGTAATGAGGAGCAACCAGATGCTGCTGGTCTGTGTGTGTAATGAGGAGCAACCAGATGCTGCTGGTCTGTGCTGTGTAATGAGAGCGACCAGACGCTGTTGGTCTGTGGTGTGTAATGAGGAGCAACCAGATGCTGGTGGTCTGTGGTGTGTAATGAGGAGCAACCAGATGCTGGTGGTCTGTGGTGTGTAATGAGGAGCAACCAGACGCTGCTGGTCTGTGCTGTGTAATGAGGAGCAACCAGACGCTGTTGGTCTGTGCTGTGTAATGAGGAGCAACCAGATGCTGGTGGTCTGTGGTGTGTAATGAGGAGCAACCAGACGCTGCTGGTCTGTGGTGTGTAATGAGGAGCGACCAGCCGCTGTGGTCTGTGGTGTGTAATGAGGAGCAACCAGACGCTGCTGGTCTGTGGTGTGTAATGAGGAGCGACCAGACGCTGTTGGTCTGTGGTGTGTAATGAGGAGCAACCAGACGCTGCTGGTCTGTGGTATGTAATGAGGAGCAACCAGACGCTGCTGGTCTGTGCTGTGTAATGAGGAGCAACCAGATGCTGGTGGTCTGTGGTGTGTAATGAGGAGCTACCAGACGCTGCTGGTCCGTGGTGTGTAATGAGGAGCGACCATACGCTGCTGGTCTGTGGTGTGTAATGAGGAGCAACCAGACGCTGCACTTGACACATCTATGAAATTGCTTATCCCAGTTACTAACGGGCCATTAAGAAAATGACTGTAGAAACGGTTAAATCCACGTGGATTGATGAGGAATTGAAACATTTTTTTATGGTTGAGAAGGATGAGGCAAAAGGAATGACAAATAGTTCTGTCTGCACAACCGATTGGCTACTGAAGTCATGTGACTAAAACCGATTGGCTACTGAAGTCATGTGACTATGAAACAAAGATAAAAGATATTAAAAAGCTTTGGAGCTTAAACCTTTTAAATGAAGTTTTGGGCAACAACAGAAAAAAAAGCAAATTCAGCTTCATCATTCATTGAATCAGATTCATTCATCACAAAAACTCATTGAATATTGCCAACTACTTTGATGCTTTCCCTCATTGGCAAGATTAGCAAACTAAGGCATGACATGCCAGCAACAAACGCTGACACTACACATCCAAGTATATCTGATCAAATTATGAAAGACAAGCATTGTAATTTAGAACTCTGTAAAAGTGAGTGTAGAATAGTTGAAACAATTATTGTGGTGTATCAACAATGTCAAGCCACAGGGTCTGACAACTTGGATAGAAAACTACTGAGGATAAACCTCAACTAAATCTTGTAATGAATAATGTGGAAATTGAAATTGAGCAAGTTGAGGTGACTGAACTGCTTGGAGTAACCCTGGATTGTAAAACTGTCATGGTGAAAACATGTTGATACAACAGTAGCTAAATGGGTAGAAGTCTGTCTATAATAAAGCGCTGCTCTGCCTTCTTAACAACACTATCAACAAGGCAGGTCCTAGTTTCTACCTTCTTAAACAACACTATCAACAAGGCAGGTCCTAGTTTCTACCTTCTTAACAACACTATCAACAAGGCAGGTCCTAGTTTCTACCTTCTTAACGACACTATCAACAAGGCAGGTCCTAGTTTCTACCTTCTTAAAACCTCTTAGGGAAGTTGCGAATTTTCGCAGCTTTTTTGTTAAAAATCGCGCAACATTTCAGCGCCCTGCTATTCATGCCAGGAATATAGTATATGCATATGATTAGTATGTGTGGATAGAAAACACTCAGACGTTTCTAAAACTGGTTAAATCACGGCTGTGACTATAACAGAACGTGCGTTTCATCGAAAAGTGCAGGAAAATCTGATCACTGAAAATGGAAAAAAATATCCATGCGCCACTTCCAGGAATTGTTAAAGGTGAACCGGATTAAATGAGGTCGAGGTTGCAGTACCTACAGCTTCCACACGATGTCTAGAGCCTTGTCATTTGCTTCGGCTTTGTTTCTTGGTCAAACCGAAACAAGGAGCCGATTTCCTCCGGTCTCCGACAGGATGTTTTGGTTGAGATTTCTCCTGACATTATTTCCAGACGGACACCTATAGAATTGACATCGCCTCCTGATCAATTTTATCGCTTATTAACGTGTACTAATACCTAAAGTTGCATTACAAAAGTATTTCGAAGTGTTTTGTGAAAGTTTATCGTCGACTTTTTTAATTAAAAAAAATGACGTTACGTTAGAAAACTCTATTTTTTTCCGTTGTTCACACAGTATTCATAGATCGATATCTAGGCTATATATGGACCGATTTAATCGAAAAAAGACCCAAAAATATGTTTATGGGACATCTAGGAGTGCCAAGAAAGAAGCTCGTCAAAGGTAATGAATGTTTTATATTTTATTTCTGCGTTTTGACTAGCCCCAGGCTATCGCAAAATCTGTCGTTAGGTGACGTTGCTGTATTTTGGGGGATACATGCTATCAGATAATAGCTTCTCAAGCTTTTGCCGAAAAGCATTTTACAAATCTGACTCGGTGGATAGATTCACAACGAGTGTAGCTTTATTTCAGTACATTGTATGTCCATTTTAATGAAAGTTTGAGTTTTATCAACCACTATAGGTGGCGCTCTTGAACATTTCCGCTGATTTATGTTCCCACCACGGAACCACGGCCCTAACAAGTTTTAACAACACTATCAACAAGGCAGGTCCTACAGGCCCTAGATCCTACCTTATTAACAACACTATAAACAAGGCAGGTCCTACAGGCCCTAGTTTCTACCTTAACAACACTATCACCAAGGCAGGTCCCACAGGCCCTAGTTTCTACCTTATTAACAGCACTATCAACAAGGCAGGTCCTACAGGCCCTAGTTTCTACCTTAACAACACTATCAACAAGGCAGGTCCTACAGGCTCTAGTTTCTACCTTCTTAACAACACTATCAACAAGGCAGGTCCTACAGGCCCTAGTTTCTACTTTCTTAACAGCACTACCAACAAGGCAGGTCCTACAGGCCCTAGTTTCTACCTTCTTAACACCACTATCAACAAGGCAGGTCCTACAGGCCCTAGTTTCTACCTTCTTAACAGCACTATCAACAAAGCAGGTCCTACAGGCCCTAGTTTCTACCTTCTTAAACAACACTATCAACAAGGCAGGTCCTAGTTTCTACCTTCTTAACAACACTATCAACAAGGCAGGTCCTACAGGCCCTAGTTTCTTCCTTCTTAACAACACTATCAACAAGGCAGGTCCTACAGGCCCTAGTTTCTACCTTCTTAACAACACTATCAACAAGGCAGGTCCTAGTTTTCTACCTTCTTAACACCACTATCAACAAAGCAGGTCCTAGTTTTCTACCTTCTTAACAGCACTATCAACAAGGCAGGTCCTACAGGCCCTAGTTTCTACCTTCTTAAACAACACTATCAACAAAGCAGGTCCTAGTTTCTACCTTATTAACAACACTATCAACAAGGCAGGTCCTACAGGCCCTAGTTTCTGCCTTCTTAACAACACTATCAACAAGGCAGGTCCGACAGGCCCTAGTTTCTACTTTCTTAACAACACTATCAACAAGGCAGGCCCTACAGGCCCTAGTTTTGTCTCACCAGGACCACTGTTCAGTCGTGTGGTCAGGTGCCACAAAGAGGGACGTAGGAAAATTACAGTAGGCTCAGAACAGAGCAGCACGACTGGCCCTTGGATCTACACAGAGAGCTAACACTGAAGACAGGAACCACATCTTCCCTTGGTATTGGACCACTGAAGACAGGAACCACAACGTCCCTTGGTATTGGACCACTGAAGACAGGAACCACATCTTCCCTTGGTATTGGACCACTGAAGACAGGAACCACATCTTCCCTTGGTATTGGACTACTGAAGACAGGAACCACATCTTCCCTTGGTATTGGACCACTGAAGACAGGAACCACATCTTCCCTTGGTATTGGACCACTGAAGACAGGAACCACATCTTCCCTTGGTAATGGACCACTGAAGACAGGAACCACATATTCCCTTGGTAATGGACCAATGAAGACAGGAACCACATCTTCCCTTGGTATTGGACCACTGAAGACAGGAACCACAACTTGCCTTGGACCACTGAAGACAGGAACCACATCTTCCCTTGGTATTGGACCACTGAAGACAGGAACCACATCTTCCCTTGGTAATGGACCACTGAAGACAGGAACCACATCTCCCCTTGGTAATGGACCACTGAAGACAGGAACCACATCTTCCCTTGGCATTGGACCACTGAAGACAGGAACCACAATGTCCCTTGGTAATGGAGCACTGAAGACAGGAACCACATCTTCCCTTGGTATTGGACCACTGAAGACAGGAACCACAACGTCCCTTGGTAATGGACCACTGAAGACAGGAACCACATCTTCCCTTGGTATTGGACCACTGAAGACAGGAACCACATCTTCCCTTGGTATTGGACCACTGAAGACAGGAACCACATCTTCCCTTGGTAATGGACCACTGAAGACAGGAACCACATCTTCCCTTGGTATTGGACCACTGAAGACAGGAACCACATCTTCCCTTGGTAATGGACTACTGAAGACAGGAACCACATCTTCCCTTGGCATTGGACCACTGAAGACAGGAACCACAACGTCCCTTGGTATTGGACCACTGAAGAAAGGAACCACATCTTCCCTTGGTATTGGACTACTGAAGACAGGAACCACATCTTCCCTTGGCATTGAACTACTGAAGACAGGAACCACAACTTCCCTTGGTATTGGACCACTGAAGACAGGAACCACATCTTCCCTTGGCATTGAACTACTGAAGACAGGAACCACAACTTCCCTTGGTATTGAACTACTGAAGACAGGAACCACAACTTCCCTTGGTAATGGACCACTGAAGACAGGAACCACAACGTCCCTTGGTATTGGACCACTGAAGACAGGAACCACATCTTCCCTTGGTATTGGACCACTGAAGACAGGAACCACATCTTCCCTTGGTATTGGACCACTGAAGACAGGAACCACATCTTCCCTTGGTAATGGACCACTGAAAACAGGAACCACATCTTCCCTTGGTATTGGACCACTGAAGACAGGAACCACATCTTCCCTTGGTATTGGACTACTGAAGACAGGAACCACATCTTCCCTTGGTATTGGACTACTGAAGACAGGAACCACAATGTCCCTTGGTAATGGACCACTGAAGACAGGAACCACATCTTCCCTTGGTATTGGACCACTGAAGACAGGAACCACAATGTCCCTTGGTAATGGAGCACTGAAGACAGGAACCACATCTTCCCTTGGCATTGAACTACTGAAGACAGGAACCACATCTTCCCTTGGTATTGGACTACTGAAGACAGGAACCACATCTTCCCTTGGTATTGGACTACTGAAGACAGGAACCACATCTTCCCTTGGTATTGGACTACTGAAGACAGGAACCACATCTTCCCTTGGCATTGAACTACTGATGACAGGAACCACATCTTCCCTTGGTATTGGACTACTGAAGACAGGAACCACATCTTCCCTTGGTATTGGACTACTGAAGACAGGAACCACAATGTCCCTTGGTAATGGACCACTGAAGACAGGAACCACATCTTCCCTTGGTATTGGACCACTGAAGACAGGAACCACATCTTCCCTTGGTATTGGACCACTGAAGACAGGAACCACATCTTCCCTTGGTAATGGACCACTGAAGACAGGAACCACATCTTCCCTTGGTATTGGACCACTGAAGACAGGAACCACATCTTCCCTTGGTAATGGACCACTGAAGACAGGAACCACATCTTCCCTTGGTATTGGACCACTGAAGAGAGGAACCACATCTTCCCTTGGTAATGGACCACTGAAGACAGGAACCACAACGTCCCTTGGTATTGGACCACTGAAGACAGGAACCACATCTTCCCTTGGTATTGGACCACTGAAGACAGGAACCACATCTTCCCTTGGTATTGGACCACTGAAGACAGGAACCACATCTTCCCTTGGCATTGGACCACTGAAGACAGGAACCACATCTTCCCTTGGTATTGGACTACTGAAGACAGGAACCACATCTTCCCTTGGTAATGGACCACTGAAGACAGGAACCACATCTTCCCTTGGTAATGGACCACTGAAGACAGGAACCACATCTTCCCTTGGTAATGGACCACTGAAGACAGGAACCACATCTTCCCTTGGTAATGGACCACTGAAGACAGGAACCTATGTGTCCCTTGGTAATGGACCACTGAAGACAGGAACCACAACGTCCCTTGGTATTGGACCACTGAAGACAGGAACCACATCTTCCCTTGGTATTGGACCACTGAAGACAGGAACCACATCTTCCCTTGGTAATGGACCACTGAAGACAGGAACCACATCTTCCCTTTGTATTGGACTACTGAAGACAGGAACCACATCTTCCCTTGGTATTGGACCACTGAAGACAGGAACCACATCTTCCCTTGGTATTGGACCACTGAAGACAGGAACCACATCTTCCCTTTGTATTGGACTACTGAAGACAGGAACCACAACTTCCCTTGGTAATGGACCACTGAAGACAGGAACCACAACGTCCCTTGGTAATGGACCACTGAAGACAGGAACCACATCTTCCCTTGGCATTGGACCACTGAAGACAGGAACCACATCTTCCCTTGGTAATGGACCACTGAAGACAGGAACCACATCTTCCCTTGGTAATGGACCACTGAAGACAGGAACCACAACGTCCCTTGGTAATGGACCACTGAAGACAGGAACCAGCTGCTGTCTCAGTGTGATGAGGGGGAGCTGACGGATAACTCAATAGCTTCATGATGTTCTGCGTGTCTTGTATATTTCCCAAATATTATGAATGTGTGGCACCTCAGTTTAGTTTCAATGGGCATGATGATACCTCCATGTGTGTGTGTATGTGTCTCTATGTGTGTGTGTCTGTGTCTCTATGTGTGTGTGTCTGTGTCTCTATGTGTGTGTGTCTGTGTCTCTATGTGTGTGTGTGGGTGTGTATGTGTCTGTATGTGTGTGTGTCTCTATGTGTGTGTGTGGGTGTGTGTGTGTCTGTGTCTCTATGTGTGTGTGTGGGTGTGTGTGTGTCTGTATGTGTGTGTGTCTATATATGTGTCTGTGTCTCTATGTGTGTGTGTGGGTGTGTATGTGTCTGTATGTGTGTGTGTCTATATATGTGTGTGTGTGTGTCTATATATGTGTGTGTGTGGGTGCGTATGTGTCTGTATGTGTGTGTGTCTATATATGTGTGTGTGGGTGTGTATGTGTCTGTATGTGTGTGTGTCTATATATGTGTGTGTGTGTGTCTATATATGTGTGTGTGTGTGTCTATATATGTGTGTGTGTGTCTATATATGTGTGTGTGTGTGTCTATGTCTCTATGTGTGTGTGTCTGTATGTGTGTGTGTCTATATATGTGTCTGTGTCTCTATGTGTGTGTGTGGGTGCGTATGTGTCTGTATGTGTGTGTGTCTATATATGTGTGTGTGTGGGTGCGTATGTTTCTGTATGTGTCTGTGTCTCTATGTGTGTGTGTGGGTGTATGTGTGTGTGTCTATATATGTGTGTGTGTGGGTCTATATATGTGTGTGTGTGGGTGCGTATGTGTCTGTATGTGTGTGTGTCTATATATGTGTGTGTGTGGGTCTATATATGTGTGTGTGTGGGTGCGTATGTGTCTGTATGTGTCTGTGTCTCTATGTGTGTGTGTGGGTGCATATGTGTCTGTATGTATGTGTGTCTATAAATGTGTGTGTGTTTTATTCCTAAAAACACCAAGTCTGTTCTCCAGTCGCCCCCCCCCCCCCACCAAGCAGAGCAGAGCAGCAGCTAGTTAAAGAGCCTAGTGGCTTTTTCCACATAAATTCTTCAGTAAGCTACAAAACAGTCACTTCTGCCACTTTGGGGTTGTGTGTGTGTGTGTGTGTGTGTGTGTGTGTGTGTGTGTGTGTGTGTGTGTGTGTGTGTGTGAGTTTGGAAGAGTAGACAAGAGGAGGGGATGGTTGGTTGGGGTTAGGGGTGATGGAGAGGGAGGGGAAGGAGGAAAGGAGAGATTTTACTCTTAATGCTTGACTACACACATATCTACACACACACACACAGCTACACACACACAGCTACACACATATCTACACACAGCTACACACACACAGCTACACACACACAGCTACACACAGCTACACACACGCAGCTACACACACACAGCTACACACACATCTACACACACACAGCTACACACACGCAGCTACACACATATCTACACACACACACAGCTACACACACACACACACACACATATCTACACACACAGCTACACACACACAGCTACACACACACAGCTACACACATATCTACACACACACACAGCTACACACACACAGCTACACACATATCTACACACACACACACAGCTACACACACACAGCTACACACACACAGCTACACACAGCTACACACACACAGCTACACACACACAGCTACACACACATCTACACACACACAGCTACACACACACAGCTACACACACAGCTACACACACACAGCTACACACACACAGCTACACACACACAGCTACACACACACAGCTACACACAGCTACACACACACAGCTACACACACACAGCTACACACACAGCTACACACACACAGCTACACACACACACAGCTACACACACACACACAGCTACACACACACAGCTACACACACACAGCTACACACACATCTACACACACAGCTACACACACACAGCTACACACAGCTACACACACACAGCTACACACACATCTACACACACACAGCTACACACAAACAGCTACACACAGCTACACACACACAGCTACACACACATCTACACACACACAGCTACACACACACAGCTACACACACAGCTACACACACACAGCTACACACACATCTACACACACACAGCTACACACACAGCTACACACACACAGCTACACACACACAGCTACACACACACAGCTACACACACATCTACACACACACAGCTACACACACACAGCTACACACATATCTACACACACACAGCTACACACACAGCTACACACACAGCACACTACACACAGCTACACACACACAGCTACACACACATCTACACACACACAGCTACACACACACAGCTACACACACACAGCTACACACACACAGCTACACACACACAGCTACACACACAGCTACACACACATCTACACACACACAGCTACACACAAACAGCTACACACATATCTACACACACACAGCTACACACACGCAGCTACACACACACAGCTACACACACATCTACACACACACAGCTACACACACACAGCTACACACAGCTACACACACACAGCTACACACACACAGCTACACACAGCTACACACACACAGCTACACACACATCTACACACACACAGCTACACACAAACAGCTACACACACACAGCTACACACACACAGCTACACACACATCTACACACACACAGCTACACACAAACAGCTACACACATATCTACACACACACAGCTACACACACACAGCTACACACACACAGCTACACACACAGCTACACACACACAGCTACACACAAACAGCTACACACACATATCTACACACACACAGCTACACACACACAGCTACACACACATCTACACACACACAGCTACACACAAACAGCTACACACATATCTACACACAAACAGCTACACACAAACAGCTACACACATATCTACACACAAACAGCTACACACACACAGCTACACACACATCTACACACACACAGCTACACACACACAGCTACACACACATCTACACACACACAGCTACACACAAACAGCTACACACATATCTACACACACACGCAGCTACACACACGCAGCTACACACACACAGCTACACACAGCTACACACACACAGCTACACACAAACAGCTACACACACATCTACACACACACAGCTACACACACACAGCTACACACAGCTACACACACAGCTACACACAAACAGTTACACACACACAGCTACACACACACAGCTACACACACACAGCTACACACAGCTACACACACAGCTACACACACACAGCTACACACACACAGCTACACACAAACAGCTACACACACATATCTACACACACAGCTACACACACACACACACACACACACACACACACACACACACACACACACACACACACACACACACACAGACAGACAGACAGACACACACACACAGCTACACACACACAGCTACACAGAAACACACACACAGACAGACACACACACACAGCTACACACACACAGCTACTGACACACACACAGCTAAACACACACACACATATAAAGGTTCATAATCTAGTTTTCACAAACACAGCTAATCACACCCCTGATATAAAGGTTCCAAGGCTGAATCTAGTTTTCTACCCCTGATATAAAAGGTTCCAAGGCTGAATCTAGTTTTCTACCCCTGATGTAAAAAAGGTTCCACGGCTGAATCTAGTTTTCTACCCCTGATGTAAAAGGTTCCACGGCTGAATCTAGTTTTCTACCCCTGATGTAAAAGGTTCCACGGCTGAATCTAGTTTTCTACCCCTGATGTAAAAATCTGTTTTCTACCCTGATGTAAAATCTGCCCACGGCTGAATCTAGTTTTCTACCCCTGATGTAAAATCTGCCCACAGATTAATCTAGTTTAGGTTCTATTTCAACCAGCTACTAATTCCCTGTCTAACCTCTGACCTCTCGTCTAATCTCTGGTCTAACCTCTAACCTCTGGTCTAATCTCTAACCTCTGGTCTAACCTCTAACCTCTGGTCTAATCTCTAACCTCTGGTCTAACCTCTAACCTCTGGTCTAACCTCTAACCCCTGGTCTAACCTTTAACCCCTGGTCTAACCTCTAACCCCTGGTCTAACCTCTGGTCTAACCCCTGGTCTAACCTCTGGTCTAACCCCTGGTCTAACCTCTGGTCTAACCCCTGGTCTAACCTCTAACCTCTGGTCTAACCTCTAACCTCTGGTCTAACCTTTAACCTCTGGTCTAACCTCTAACCTCTGGTCTAACCTTTAACCTCTGGTCTAACCTCTAACCTCTTGTCTAACCTCTGGTCTAACCCCTGGTCTAACCTCTAACCTCTGGTCTAACCTCCAACCTCTGGTCTAACCTCTAACCTCTGGTCCAACCTCTGGTCTAACCTCTGGTCTAACCTCCAACCTCTAGTCTAAGCTCCAACCTCTGGTCTAACCTCTAACCTCTGGTCTAACCTCCAACCTCTGGTCCAACCTCTAACCTCTGGTCTAACCTCCAACCTCTGGTCTAACCTCTAGTCTAACCTCCAACCTCTGGTCTAACCTCTAACCTCTGGTCTAACCTCTGGTCTAACCTCTAACCTCTGGTCTAACCTCTAACCTCTGGTCTAACCCCTGGTCTAACCTCTAACCTCTGGTCTAACCTCTAGTCTAACCTCCAACCTATGGTCTAACCTCTAACCTCTGGTCTAACCTCCAACCTCTGGTCTAACCTCCAACCTCTGGTCTAACCTCTAACCTCTGGTCTAACCTCCAATCTCTGGTCCAACCTCTAACCTCTGGTCTAACCTCTAACCTCTGGTCTAACCTCCAATCTCTGGTCCAACCTCTAACCTCTGGTCTAACCTCTAACCTCTGGTCATGGCTGATAGGATACAGCTGTTACATACAAGCATAGTGCTTGACTTAGGCAGGATCTCACCTGAACTGAATACCGACACCTCAACATTTCTACAGCTTGACTTCCTACACCTCTTACAAAATATTATCTCAAACATATTGTGGAGTTCCTGGACCTAAATATAAACATCACCCGCAGCTATTTCAGTTCAAGTCAAGCACTGTACACACCATACAATACAGTGTGTGTTGTGTAGAGAGTTTAACCTCTCAGGCTGCCCTCCGTGTTCTGCCTCTTACACATACATACACATACACTGAGAGAGGAGAGGAGAGGAGAGGGAGAGGAGAGGAGGAGAGGAAAGAGAAGAGGAGGAAGGAGGAGAGGAGAGGAGAGGGGAGAGGAGAGGAGAGGAGAGGAGGTGATGAAGGGGGAGGAGAGGAGGAAGGAGGAGAGGTGATGAAGGGGAGGAGAGGAGAGGAGAGGGGAGGAAGGAGGAGAGGAGAGGGGGAGAGAGGGGATGAGGGAGGGAGAGGGGAGGAGGAGGAGGAGAGGAGAGGGGAGAGGAGAGGAGAGGAGAGGGAGGAGGGAGGAGAGAGGGAGAGGAGAGGAGAGGAGAGGAGGTGATGAAGGGGGAGAGGAGGGAGGGAGAGGAGAGGAGAGGAGAGGAGAGGAGAGGGGAGGAGGGAGGGAGAGGGAGGAGGGGGAGGAGGAGGAGAGGAGAGGGGAGGGGAGGGGGAGGAGAGGAGAGGGGAGAGGAGAGGGGAGAGGAGGGAGGAGGGAGAGGAGAGGAGAGGAGAGGAGGAGAGAGGAGAGGAGAGGAGAGGAGAGGGGGAGGGGAGGGAGGAGGAGAGGAGGAGAGGAGAAAAGAGAAGAGGAGGAAGGAGGAGAGGTGATGAAGGGGAGGAGAGGAGGAAGGAGGAGAGGTGATGAAGGGAGGGAGGAGGAGAGGAGAGGAGAGGAGGAGGAGAGGTGATGAAGGGGTGGAGAGGAGAGGAGAGGAGAAGAAAAGAGAGGAGAGGAAGGAGGAGAAGTGATGAAGGGGAGGAGAGGAGAGGAGGAAGGAGGAGAGGTGATGAAGGGGAGGAGAGGAGAGGAGGAAGGAGGAGAGGTGATGAAGGGGAGGAGGAATGTGTTTCTACAACGTGACTCGGTTGCGCTAAAGCTGAAAGCTGGGATTTTTAGATGTGAATTCATGATGATTTGTCTCATCAGGCAGCGTCACTAACTCTCTCTGCTGACACACACACAGTGTTTATACAACAGCTCCGCTTAGCGGTGGACACAGTCAGAGCCACGTACACACAGCCCTCTCCTCTCGCCTGCGCGCACGCAAACACACTCTCTCTCTCTCTCACACACACCACTATCCAGTCCTCATCCCTCTCCTGTATTGTCGGGCCGCAGCAGGCAGGCGGAAGTGCGGACATACCTTCAGTGTCACCATGCGGAGCTGTGGCGGTAGAGTCGGTGTGGCTGAGGTCCCTTTGGTCTCCCAGTCACCATCTTTAACGATAGATACACGGCCCCGCAGCCGTCCGCCCCCACGCGAAGCTCCGGTGCTCACGGCGTCAGCAAACCAACAAAGAAAGTGTTCAAACTTGGTCTGCCGATAAATAAATACAAATAACGACATTATACAGTGTCAATTACACCGCGGTGTGTTTGTATGAAATTCCGTGTTGTTGTGTTACCAAGACAACCCAGTTTTCTCCACCGTTTCCAAACAGAGGACGCTAAAATGCGTCGTAGGTAGAAGGGCTGCCTCGGTTCCTCACTGACTGTGTTTCTCTTTCACACGACTAAAACACGAATCACCTTCCTTCTCACACAATCTGTACCCCGGGTGTTTTAATATAGCTTACTGTCTGACTTGATGTTGGAGCTATAGACCCCGGGGACACTGGTAACTCTAGTAAATATTCCCTCTCACGACGTCTCCGGTTTTATTTTCTGGGTTGTGTCTGGTTGTTATGTTGTTATGTAGGGCATTCCGCAGGTTGGTGGGCAGAGAGAGAGACAGCGAGCCTAGCCTACAGCGAGTGCTGCTGAGGGGCTGAGGGAAAGGAAAGAGGGGGGCAGAGATTTGGAGCACCGCTCTAGCCTACTTTAGGAGTGAACAAGTGTGGGGGGGGTGAATTTTTTATTTAAAAACCCCATACCATTCATGTCAGCGCCGAGTCCAGTTGTATCGCTTAAAATGTGAATTCGTCCCCCCTCAAAATAGTGATGGATTATTTAAAAGGAGATTAATTAAAAACCCCATTGATGTTATCTATAAAAAACCCGTTGATGTTATCTATAAAACCCCCGCTGAGGGGTATCTATCTATGTGGTCACTCACCTGCTGTCTGTGCCACATCGCTCCAGAAGCCGAGAGGACATCGCAACCTTCTACTCCATCTGAGCGCCCCGCGCGAGCCACAACGCCTCACATCCGCAAACACATCCGTTGAAATCAAAAATATATATTAATCCACCTGTTTTTCTTCCCCCGGGATAAACGGTAAATTCCTCACGGTAGTGATCCAGATTTACTACCACACACACCGGTAAACGGTTTTGACGAGGGAAAACAATTGAACTCAAATAAAATAAATATAAAAATTATTTGGGTTTAAAAAATAATAATAATTTGAATCCAACAAAAAGAAGGTCCAGGCAGCTCAGCGCGCGGGGTTCCGCAGTGAGAGAGGACCGGTCCACGCACCTCCCCTCTCTCTCTCTCCGCTCCTTAAAGACTGGACGGGGATTCCGTCACATAGGTTGCACACACACTCACATTCACGCACACTACACACACACACACACACACACATATATATCACTCCTAAACTCACCAACAAACAAGTGAGCAACGCGGTCAACTTATATATGTGTCAATGGCTAGTTATAGTTTAATATAATCCAACATCATTGTCACCTAAAAAAAAAAAAGGATTTTAACAAATCTGAGTTGGAGTCGGTTGGTTTTTCAGGTCGGTGAGAAAGCACAGCTCTCTACCCAGCTCGAGATAACCGCCTACGCTCCGCTGAGCTGCGCAATGTCGTTTATAGAAATCAGTCTCGTTAATTAAACAGACACATATGTGTCTTGAATGGAAGATGGGGGGGGTGAGGGGGAGAGATAGGGGGAAGGAAGGGAGTCATTTCTTTATTAGTGTGGTCCGTTATATCATATTGAATATTGGCCAACAGCGATCTGATGACGCGGTCGGGTTTGCAATTCTTGACGCCTCAAAACCAACTTCAGCTTACAATTCATCTACATCACAGGCACTTAGCTTTCCCCTCCCTCCCTCCCTCCCTCCCCCTCCCTCCCTCCCTCACTGTCTTTCCGTCCATCTCCTCCCTCCCTCTCTCTTTCTCTCTCCCTCTCTCTTTCTCTACCTCAATCTCTTTCTCTCTCTCTAATAAAAAGGAGCAAATATGATTTGATCAGAAACAAACAACAGCATGTGAGACACAATAATTCACGACGATGTCCTTTCCTGTGTGCGGTGGGGGTTTGGGATGTAGACGGAAGACCACATGACCATCGGTAAACCGGCGACTCGGGAGGAGGTTTCTCGGAGCCTTCCCGCCGTGAAACAAGACATTTATTCTGGCGCTGCTCTGTCTCCCTCCGTTCACTGTGCCGTAGTTGCATGTTGCGCCACCGATAAGCTTTTCAATATCAGTCAAATCATCTGCCCGCCGCGCGCCCAACAATCACAACACCGATCTTTCAATTACGCACGGCTGAGCTGTTATTGACTATACATGTGGATACGCATGCATGCACACGAACGCACACACACACACACACACACACACACACACACACACACACACACACACACACACACACACACACACACACACACACACACACACACACACACACACACACACACACACACACATTGTTCATTGTTGGGTGATAATGGCAAAAACAACACTGCATTACCGACTCATTTAACCGGCAGAACCTCAAACATCCTCAACACTGCATTACAGAACTGAGGAGAAAAGAGCAGAGTAGAGTAGAGTAGAGTAGAGTAGAGTAGAACAGACCAGAGTAGAATAGAGTAGAGTACAGCAGAGCAGAGTAGAACAGACCAGACCAGACCAGAGTAGAGTAGAGTATAGTAGAACAGACCAGAGTAGAGTAGAGTAGAACAGACCAGACCAGAGTAGAGTAGAGTATAGTAGAACAGACCGGAGTAGAGTAGAGTAGAGTAGAGTAGAGTAGAAAAGAACATACCAGAGTAGAGTAGAGTAGAGTAGAGTAGAGTAGAACAGACCAGAGTAGAGTATAGTAGAACAGACCAGAGTAGAGTAGAGTAGAACAGACCAGACCAGAGTAGAGTAGAGTATAGTAGAACAGACCAGAGTAGAGTAGAGTAGAGTAGAACAGACCAGACCAGAGTAGAGTAGAGTAGAACAGACCAGACCAGAGTAGAGTAGAACAGACCAGACCAGAGTAGAACAGACCAGACCAGAGTAGAGTAGAGTAGAACAGACCAGACCAGAGTAGAGTAGAGTATAGTAGAACAGACCGGAGTAGAGTAGAGTAGAGTAGAGTAGAAAAGAACATACCAGAGTAGAGTAGAGTAGAGTAGAGTAGAGTAGAACAGACCAGACCAGAGTAGAGTATAGTAGAACAGACCAGAGTAGAGTAGAGTAGAACAGACCAGACCAGACCAGAGTAGAGTAGAGTATAGTAGAACAGACCAGAGTAGAGTAGAGTAGAGTAGAACAGACCAGACCAGAGTAGAGTAGAGTAGAACAGACCAGACCAGAGTAGAGTAGAACAGACCAGACCAGAGTAGAACAGACCAGACCAGAGTAGAGTAGAGTAGAGTAGAACAGACAAGACCAGAGTAGAGTAGAGTATAGTAGAACAGACCAGAGTAGAGTAGAGTAGAACAGACCAGACCAGAGTAGAGTATAGTAGAACAGACCGGAGTAGAGTAGAGTATAGTAGAACAGACCAGAGTAGAGTAGAGACCAGACCAGACCAGAGTAGAGTATAGTAGAACAGACCAGAGTAGAGTAGAAACAGACCAGAGTAGTAGTAGAACAGACCAGACCAGACCAGAGTAGAGTAGAGTAGTAGAGTAGAACAGACCAGAGTATAGTTGAGTAGAGTAGAGTAGAGTAGAACAGACCAGACCAGACCAGAGTAGAGTAGAATAGAGTAGAGCAGAGCAGAGCAGAGCAGAGCAGAGTAGAGTAGAGTAGAGTAGAGTAGAGTAGAACAGACCAGAGTAGAGTAGAGTAGAACAGAACAGACCAGGCCAGAGTAGAGAAGAACAGACCAGACCAGAGTAGAGTAGAGTAGAGTAGTGTAGAGTAGTAGAACAGACCAGACCAGAGCAGAGCAGAGCAGAGTAGAACAGACCAGACCAGAGTAGAGAAGAACAGACCAGACCAGAGTAGAGTAGAGTAGAGTAGAGTAGAATAGAACAGACCAGACCAGAGTAGACAAGAACAGACCAGACCAGAGTAGAGTAGAGTAGAGTAGAACAGACCAGACCAGAGTAGAGAAGAACAGACCAGACCAGAGTAGAGTAGAGCAGAGTAGAACAGACCAGACCAGAGTAGAGAAGACCAGACCAGAGTAGAGAAGAACAGACCAGACCAGAGTAGAGTAGAGTAGAGTAGAATAGAACAGACCAGAGTAGAGTAGAGTAGAACAGACCAGACCAGACCAGAGTAGAGAAGAACAGACCAGACCAGAGTAGAGTAGAGTAGAGTAGAGTAGAGAAGAACAGACCAGACCAGAGTAGAGTAGAGTAGAGTAGAACAGACCAGACCAGAGTAGAGTAGAGTAAATCAGAGTAGAGTAGAGTAGAGTAGAATAGAGTAGAGTAGAGTAGAACAGACCAGACCAGAGTAGAGTAGAGTAGAGTAGAGTAGAGTAGAACAGACCAGAGTAGAGTAGAGTAGAACAGAGTACAGTAGAACAGCAAAGAACAAAATAGAACAGAACAGAGCAGAATAGAACATAATAGAATGGAACAGAATAGAATGGAACAGAACAGAGCAGAATAGAATGGAACAGAACAGAGCAGAATAGAATAGAACAGAACAGAGCAGAATAGAACAGAGCAGAATAGAATAGAACAGAACAGAGCAGAATAGAACAGAACAGAGCAGAATAGAACGGAACAGAGCAGAATAGAACAGAACAGAGCAGAATAGCCTACCATAGAGCAGAATAGAATGGAACAGAGCATAATAGAATGGAACAGAACAGAGCAGAATAGAATGGAACAGAGCAGAATAGAATGGAACAGAGCATAATAGAATGGAACAGAACAGAGCAGAATAGAATAGAACAGAGCAGAATAGAATAGGACAGAACAGAGCAGAATATAATGGAACAGAACAGAGCAGAATAGAATGGAACAGAACAGAGCAGAATATAATGGAACAGAACAGAGCAGAATAGAATGGAACAGAGCAGAACAGAATGGAACAGAGCAGAATAGGACAGAACAGAGCAGAATAGAATGGAACAGAACAGAGCAGAATAGAATGGAACAGAATAGAACAGAACAGAGCAGAATAGAATGGAACAGAGCAGAGCAGAGCAGAATAGAACAGAACAAAACAGAATAGAACAGAACAGAGCAGAATAGATTAGGACAGAACAGAGCAGAATAGAATAGGACAGAGCAGAATAGAATAGGACAGAACAGAGCAGAATAGAATGGAACAGAGCAGAATAGAACAGAACAGAGCAGAATAGAATGGAACAGAGCAGAGCAGAGCAGAATAGAATAGGACAGAACAGAGCAGAATAGAATAGAACAGAACAGAGCAGAATAGAATAGGACAGAACAGAGCAGAATAGAATGGAACAGAGCAGAATAGAACAGAACAGAGCAGAATAGAATGGAACAGAACAGAGCAGAGCAGAGCAGAATAGAATAGAATGGAACAGAACAGAGCAGAGCAGAATAGAATGGAACAGAACAGATCAGAATAGAATGGAACAGAACAGAGCAGAATAGAATGGAACAGAACAGAGCAGAATAGAATGGAACAGAGCAGAGCAGAATAGAATGGAACAGAACAGAGCAGAATAGAACAGAACAGAGCAGAACAGAACAGAATAGAGCATAATATAATAGAACAGAGCAGAATAGAATAAAACAGAACAGAGCAGAATAGAACAGAACAGAACTGAGCAGAATAGAATGGAACAGAACAGAGCAGAACAGAATGGAACAGAACAGAGCAGAACAGAGCAGAACAGAACAGAACAGAACAGAACAGAGCAGAATAGAATAGAACAGAACATAATAGAATGGAACAGAACAGAACAGAACAGAATAGAATGGAACAGAACAGAACAGAATGGAACAGAACAGAGCAGAATAGAATGGAACAGAACAGAGCAGAATAGAATGGAACAGAGCAGAATGGAACAGAACAGAGCAGAATAGAATGGAACAGAATAGAATGGAACAGAACAGAGCAGAATAGAACAGAACAGAGCAGAATAGAACAGAGCAGAGCAGAATAGAATGGAACAGAATAGAATGGAACAGAACAGAGCAGAATAGAATGGAACAGAGCAGAACAGAATAGAATGGAACAGAACAGAGCAGAATAGAACAGAGCATAATAGAACAGAACAGAGCAGAATAGAACAGAACAGAACAGAGCAGAATAGAACAGAACAGAACAGAGCAGAGCAGAGCAGAATAGAACAGAACAGAACAGAGCAGAATAGAACAGAACAGAACAGAACAGAGCAGAATAGAACAGAACAGAGCAGAATAGAACAGAACAGAACAGAGCAGAATAGAACAGAACAGAACAGAGCAGAGCAGAATAGAATGGAACAGAACAGAGCAGAATATAATTAGTCATAACAACAGTACCACGGTAACTGACTACCTACTAGGTTCCCTAGAGTCATAGCAACAGTTACCACGGTAACTGACTACCTACTAGGTTCCCTAGAGTCATAGCAACAGTTACCACAGTAACTGACTACCTACTAGGTTCCCTAGAGTCATAGCAACAGTACCATAGTAATTGACTACCTACTAGGTTCCATAGAGTCATAGCAACAGTTACCACAGTAACTGACTACCTACTAGGTTCCCTAGAGTCATAGCAACAGTACCATAGTAATTGACTACCTACTAGGTGTCAGTGATGAGGGACCAGCAGCGTCTCTATATAGTGGAACTACTATAGACTAGAGCCCCATTCCCTATAGAGTGGTACTACTTTAGACCAGAGCCCTATTCCCTATATAGTGGTACTACTATAGACTAGAGCCCTATTCCCTATATAGTGGTACTACTATAGACTAGAGCACTATTCCCTATATAGTGGTACTACTATAGACTAGAGCCCTATTCCCTATATAGTGGAACTACTATAGACCAGAGCCCTATTCCCTATATAGTGGTACTACTTTAGACCAGAGCCCTATTCCCTATATAGTGGTACTACTATAGACTAGAGCCCTATTCCCTATATAGTGGTACTACTATAGACTAGAGCACTATTCCCTATATAGTGGTACTACTATAGACTAGAGCCCTATTCCCTATATAGTGGAACTACTATAGACCAGAGCCCTATTCCCTATATAGTGCACTACTATAGACTAGAGCCCTATTCCCTATATAGTGGTACTACTTTAGACCAGAGCCCTATTCCCTATATAGTGCACTACTATAGACCAGAGCCCTATTCCCTATATAGTGCACTACTTTAGACCAGAGCCCTATTCCCTATATAGTGGACTACTGTTGACCAGAGCTCTATTCCCTATATAGTGCATTACTATAGACCAGAGCCCTATTCCCTATATAGTGCACTACTATAGACCAGAGCCCTATTCCCTATATAGTGCACTACTATAGACCAGAGCCCTATTCCCTATATAGTGCACTACTTTAGACCAGAGCCCTATTCCCTATATAGTGCACTACTGTTGACCAGAGCTCTATTCCCTATATAGTGCATTACTATAGACTAGAGCCCTATTCCCTATATAGTGGTACTACTGTTGACCAGAGCCCTATTCCCTATATAATGGTACTACTATAGACCAGAGCCCTATTCCCTATATAGTGCACTACTATAGACCATAGCCCTATTCCCTATATAGTGGTACTACTATAGACCAGAGCCCTATTCCCTATATAGTGGTACTACTATAGACCAGAGCCCCATTCCCTATATAGTGGTACTACTATAGACCAGAGCCCCATTCCCTATATAGTGGTACTACTATAGACCAGAGCCCCATTCCCTATATAATGGTACTACTATAGACCAGAGCCCTATTCCCTATATAATGGTACTACTATAGACCAGAGCCCTATTCCCTATATAGTGGTACTACTATAGACCAGAGCCCTAATCCCTATACAGTGGTACTACTATAGACTAGAGCCCCATTCCCTATATAGTGGAACTACTATAGACCAGAGCCCTATTCCCTATATAGTGCACTACTATAGACCAGAGCCCTATTCCCTATATAGTGGTACTACTATAGACCAGAGCCCCATTCCCTATATAGTGGTACTACTATAGACCAGAGCCCTATTCCCTATATAATGGAACTACTATAGACCAGAGCCCTATTCCCTATATAGTGGTACTACTATAGACCAGAGCCCTATTCCCTATATAATGGAACTACTATAGACCAGAGCCCTATTCCCTATATAGTGGTACTACTATAGACCAGAGCCCCATTCCCTATATAATGGAACTACTATAGACCAGAGCCCTATTCCCTATATAGTGGAACTACTATAGACCAGAGCCCCATTCCCTATATAGTGGAACTACTATAGACCAGAGCCCTATTCCCTATATAGTGGTACTACTGTTGACCAGAGCCCTATTCCCTATATAGTGCACTACTATAGACTAGAGCCCCATTCCCTATATAGTGGAACTACTATAGACCAGAGCCCTATTCCCTATATAGTGCACTACTATAGACCAGAGCCCCATTCCCTATATAGTGGTACTACTATAGACCAGAGCCCCATTCCCTATATAGTGGTACTACTATAGACCAGAGCCCCATTCCCTATATAGTGGTACTACTATAGACCAGAGCCCTATTCCCTATATAATGGTACTACTATAGACCAGAGCCCTATTCCCTATATAGTGGTACTACTATAGACCAGAGCCCTAGTCCCTATATAGTGGTACTACTATAGACTAGAGCCCCATTCCCTATATAGTGGAACTACTATAGACCAGAGCCCTATTCCCTATATAGTGCACTACTATAGACCAGAGCCCTATTCCCTATATAGTGGTACTACTATAGACCAGAGCCCCATTCCCTATATAGTGGTACTACTATAGACCAGAGCCCTATTCCCTATATAATGGAACTACTATAGACCAGAGCCCTATTCCCTATATAGTGGTACTACTATAGACCAGAGCCCTATTCCCTATATAGTGCACTACTATAGACCAGAGCCCTATTCCCTATATAGTGGTACTACTATAGACCAGAGCCCCATTCCCTATATAATGGAACTACTATAGACCAGAGCCCTATTCCCTATATAGTGGAACTACTATAGACCAGAGCCCCATTCCCTATATAGTGGAACTACTATAGACCAGAGCCCTATTCCCTATATAGTGGTACTACTGTTGACCAGAGCCCTATTCCCTATATAGTGCACTACTACAGACTAGAGCCCCATTCCCTATATAGTGGTACTACTATAGACCAGAGCCCCATTCCCTATATAGTTGTACTACTATAGACCAGAGCCCTATTCCCTATATAATGGAACTACTATGGACCAGAGCCCTATTCCCTATATAGTGGTACTACTATAGACCAGAGCCCCATTCCCTATATAGTGGTACTACTATAGACCAGAGCCCTATTCCCTATATAATGGAACTACTATAGACCAGAGCCCTATTCCCTATATAGTGGTACTACTATAGACCAGAGCCCTATTCCCTATATAGTGGTACTACTATAGACCAGAGCCCTATTCCCTATATAGTGGTACTACTATAGACCAGAGCCCCATTCCCTATATAGTGGTACTACTATAGACCAGAGCACTATTCCCTATATAATGGAACTACTATAGACCAGAGCCCTATTCCCTATATAGTGGTACTACTATAGACCAGAGCCCCATTCCCTATATAGTGGAACTACTATAGACCAGAGCCCTATTCCCTATATAGTGCACTACTATAGACCAGAGCCCTATTCCCTATATAGTGGTACTACTATAGACCAGAGCCCCATTCCCTATATAGTGGTACTACTATAGACCAGAGCCCTATTCCCTATATAATGGAACTACTATAGACCAGAGCCCTATTCCCTATATAGTGGTACTACTATAGACCAGAGCCCTATTCCCTATATAGTGGTACTACTATAGACCAGAGCCCTATTCCCTATATAATGGAACTACTATAGACCAGAGCCCCATTCCCTATATAGTGGTACTACTATAGACCAGAGCCCCATTCCCTATATAATGGAACTACTATAGACCAGAGCCCTATTCCCTATATAGTGCACTACTATAGACTAGAGCCCCATTCCCTATATAGTGGTACTACTATAGACCAGAGCCCTATTCCCTATATAGTGGTACTACTATAGACCAGAGCCCCATTCCCTATATAGTGGAACTACTATAGACCAGAGCCCTATTCCCTATATAGTGGTACTACTGTTGACCAGAGCCCTATTCCCTATATAGTGCACTACTATAGACTAGAGCCCCATTCCCTATATAGTGGTACTACTATAGACCAGAGCCCCATTCCCTATATAGTGGTACTACTATAGACCAGAGCCCTATTCCCTATATAATGGAACTACTATAGACCAGAGCCCTATTCCCTATATAGTGGTACTACTATAGACCAGAGCCCCATTCCCTATATAGTGGTACTACTATAGACCAGAGCCCTATTCCCTATATAATGGAACTACTATAGACCAGAGCCCTATTCCCTATATAGTGGTACTACTATAGACCAGAGCCCCATTCCCTATATAGTGGAACTACTATAGACCAGAGCCCTATTCCCTATATAGTGCACTACTATAGACCAGAGCCCTATTCCCTATATAGTGGTACTACTATAGACCAGAGCCCCATTCCCTATATAGTGGTACTACTATAGACCAGAGCCCTATTCCCTATATAATGGAACTACTATAGACCAGAGCCCTATTCCCTATATAGTGGTACTACTATAGACCAGAGCCCCATTCCCTATATAGTGGAACTACTATAGACCAGAGCCCTATTCCCTATATAGTGCACTACTATAGACCAGAGCCCTATTCCCTATATAATGGAACTACTATAGACCAGAGCCCTATTCCCTATATAGTGGTACTACTATAGACCAGAGCCCTATTCCCTATATAATGGAACTACTATAGACCAGAGCCCTATTCCCTATATAGTGGTACTACTATAGACCAGAGCCCCATTCCCTATATAGTGGAACTACTATAGACCAGAGCCCTATTCCCTATATAGTGCACTACTATAGACTAGAACCCCATTCCCTATATACTGCACTACTATAGACCAGAGCCCTATTCCCTATATAGTGGTACTACTATAGACCAGAGCCCTATTCCCTATATAGTGCACTACTATAGACCAGAGCCCTATTCCCTATATAGTGGTACTACTATAGACCAGAGCCCTATTCCCTATATAGTGGTACTACTATAGACCAGAGCCCTATTCCCTATATAGTGGTACTACTATAGACTAGAGCCCCATTCCCTATATAGTGGTACTACTATAGACCAGAGCCCCATTCCCTATATAATGGAACTACTATAGACCAGAGCCCTATTCCCTATATAGTGCACTACTATAGACTAGAGCCCCATTCCCTATATAGTGGTACTACTATAGACCAGAGCCCTATTCCCTATATAGTGCACTACTATAGACCAGAGCCCTATTCCCTATATAGTGGTACTACTATAGACCAGAGCCCTATTCCCTATATAGTGGAACTACTATAGACCAGAGCCCCATTCCCTATATAGTGGAACTACTATAGACTATAGCCCTATTCCCTATATAGTGGTACTACTATAGACCAGAGCCCCATTCCCTATATAGTGGAACTACTATAGACCAGAGCCCTATTCCCTATATAGTGGTACTACTGTTGACCAGAGCCCTATTCCCTATATAGTGCACTACTATAGACTAGAGCCCCATTCCCTATATAGTGGTACTACTATAGACCAGAGCCCCATTCCCTATATAGTGGTACTACTATAGACCAGAGCCCTATTCCCTATATAGTGCACTACTATAGACCAGAGCCCTATTCCCTATATAGTGGTACTACTATAGACCAGAGCCCTATTCCCTATATAGTGGTACTACTATAGACCAGTGCCCTATTCCCTATATAGTGGAACTACTATAGACTAGAGCCCCATTCCCTATATAGTGGTACTACTTTAGACCAGAGCCCTATTCCCTATATAGTGGTACTACTATAGACCAGAGCCCTATTCCCTATATAGTGGTAGTACTGTTGACCAGAGCCCTATTCCCTATATAGTGCACTACTATAGACCAGAGCCCTATTCCCTATATAGTGGTACTACTATAGACCAGAGCCCTATTCCCTATATAGTGGTACTACTATAGACCAGAGCCCTATTCCCTATATAATGGCACTACTATAGACTAGAGCCCTATTCCCTATATAGTGGTACTACTATAGACCAGAGCCCCATTCCCTATATAGTGGAACTACTATAGACCAGAGCCCTATTCCCTATATAGTGCACTACTATAGACCAGAGCCCTATTCCCTATATAATGGAACTACTATAGACCAGAGCCCTATTCCCTATATAGTGGTACTACTATAGACCAGAGCCCCATTCCCTATATAGTGGAACTACTATAGACCAGAGCCCTATTCCCTATATAGTGCACTACTATAGACTAGAGCCCCATTCCCTATATACTGCACTACTATAGACCAGAGCCCTATTCCCTATATAGTGGTACTACTATAGACCAGAGCCCTATTCCCTATATAGTGCACTACTATAGACCAGAGCCCTATTCCCTATATAGTGGTACTACTATAGACCAGAGCCCCATTCCCTATATAGTGGTACTACTATAGACCAGAGCCCTATTCCTATATAATGGAACTACTATAGACCAGAGCCCTATTCCCTATAGTGGTACTACTATAGACCAGAGCCCCATTCCTATATAGTGGAACTACTATAGACCAGAGCCCTATTCCCTATATAGTGCACTACTATAGACCAGAGCCCTATTCCCTATATAATGGAACTACTATAGACCAGAGCCCTATTCCCTATATAGTGGTACTACTATAGACCAGAGCCCTATTCCCTATATAATGGAACTACTATAGACCAGAGCCCTATTCCCTATATAGTGGTACTACTATAGACCAGAGCCCCATTCCCTATATAGTGGAACTACTATAGACCAGAGCCCTATTCCCTATATAGTGCACTACTATAGACTAGAACCCCATTCCCTATATACTGCACTACTATAGACCAGAGCCCTATTCCCTATATAGTGGTACTACTATAGACCAGAGCCCTATTCCCTATATAGTGCACTACTATAGACCAGAGCCCTATTCCCTATATAGTGGTACTACTATAGACCAGAGCCCTATTCCCTATATAGTGGTACTACTATAGACCAGAGCCCTATTCCCTATATAGTGGTACTACTATAGACTAGAGCCCCATTCCCTATATAGTGGTACTACTATAGACCAGAGCCCCATTCCCTATATAATGGAACTACTATAGACCAGAGCCCTATTCCCTATATAGTGCACTACTATAGACTAGAGCCCCATTCCCTATATAGTGGTACTACTATAGACCAGAGCCCTATTCCCTATATAGTGCACTACTATAGACCAGAGCCCTATTCCCTATATAGTGGTACTACTATAGACCAGAGCCCTATTCCCTATATAGTGGAACTACTATAGACCAGAGCCCCATTCCCTATATAGTGGAACTACTATAGACTATAGCCCTATTCCCTATATAGTGGTACTACTATAGACCAGAGCCCCATTCCCTATATAGTGGAACTACTATAGACCAGAGCCCTATTCCCTATATAGTGGTACTACTGTTGACCAGAGCCCTATTCCCTATATAGTGCACTACTATAGACTAGAGCCCCATTCCCTATATAGTGGTACTACTATAGACCAGAGCCCCATTCCCTATATAGTGGTACTACTATAGACCAGAGCCCTATTCCCTATATAGTGCACTACTATAGACCAGAGCCCTATTCCCTATATAGTGGTACTACTATAGACCAGAGCCCTATTCCCTATATAGTGGTACTACTATAGACCAGTGCCCTATTCCCTATATAGTGGAACTACTATAGACTAGAGCCCCATTCCCTATATAGTGGTACTACTTTAGACCAGAGCCCTATTCCCTATATAGTGGTACTACTATAGACCAGAGCCCTATTCCCTATATAGTGGTAGTACTGTTGACCAGAGCCCTATTCCCTATATAGTGCACTACTATAGACCAGAGCCCTATTCCCTATATAGTGGTACTACTATAGACCAGAGCCCTATTCCCTATATAGTGGTACTACTATAGACCAGAGCCCTATTCCCTATATAATGGCACTACTATAGACTAGAGCCCTATTCCCTATATAGTGGTACTACTATAGACCAGAGCCCCATTCCCTATATAGTGGAACTACTATAGACCAGAGCCCTATTCCCTATATAGTGCACTACTATAGACCAGAGCCCTATTCCCTATATAATGGAACTACTATAGACCAGAGCCCTATTCCCTATATAGTGGTACTACTATAGACCAGAGCCCCATTCCCTATATAGTGGAACTACTATAGACCAGAGCCCTATTCCCTATATATTGCACTACTATAGACTAGAGCCCCATTCCCTATATACTGCACTACTATAGACCAGAGCCCTATTCCCTATATAGTGGTACTACTATAGACCAGAGCCCTATTCCCTATATAGTGCACTACTATAGACCAGAGCCCTATTCCCTATATAGTGGTACTACTATAGACCAGAGCCCTATTCCCTATATAGTGGTACTACTATAGACCAGAGCCATATTCCCTATATAGTGGTACTACTATAGACTAGAGCCCCATTCCCTATATAGTGGTACTACTATAGACCAGAGCCCCATTCCCTATATAATGGAACTACTATAGACCAGAGCCCTATTCCCTATATAGTGCACTACTATAGACCAGAGCCCTATTCCCTATATAGTGGTACTACTATAGACCAGAGCCCTATTCCCTATATAGTGGAACTACTATAGACCAGAGCCCCATTCCCTATATAGTGGTACTACTATAGACCAGAGCCCCATTCCCTATATAGTGCTACTACTATAGACCAGAGCCCTATTCCCTATATAGTGCACTACTATAGACCAGAGCCCTATTCCCTATATAGTGGTACTACTATAGACCAGAGCCCTATTCCCTATATAGTGGAACTACTATAGACCAGAGCCCCATTCCTATATAGTGGAACTACTATAGACTATAGCCCTATTCCTATATAGTGGTACTACTATAGACCAGAGCCCCATTCCCTATATAGTGGAACTACTATAGACCAGAGCCCTATTCCTATATAGTGGTACTACTGTTGACCAGAGCCCTATTCCCTATATAGTGCACTACTATAGACTAGAGCCCCATTCCTATATAGTGGTACTACTATAGACCAGAGCCCCATTCCTATATAGTGGTACTACTATAGACCAGAGCCCTATTCCTATATAGTGCACTACTATAGACCAGAGCCCTATTCCCTATATAGTGGTACTACTATAGACCAGAGCCCTATTCCCTATATAGTGGTACTACTATAGACCAGTGCCCTATTCCCTATATAGTGGAACTACTATAGACTAGAGCCCCATTCCCTATATAGTGGTACTACTTTAGACCAGAGCCCTATTCCCTATATAGTGGTACTACTATAGACCAGAGCCCTATTCCCTATATAGTGGTAGTACTGTTGACCAGAGCCCTATTCCCTATATAGTGAACTACTATAGACCAGAGCCCTATTCCCTATATAGTGGTACTACTATAGACCAGAGCCCTATTCCCTATATAGTGGTACTACTATAGACCAGAGCCTATTCCTATATAATGGCACTACTATAGACTAGAGCCCTATTCCCTATATAGTGGTACTACTATAGACCAGAGCCCTATTCCCTATATAGTGGTACTACTGTTGACCAGAGCCCCATTCCCTATATAATGGAACTACTAAAGCCCTGAGGTTTAAAGGAGCTTTACAGGAGAGAGAGCGCTGCACACTATCCCTGCAAAGTCTTTACTCAGAAGAGAGAGAGAGAGAGAGAGAGAGAGAGAGAGAGAGAGAGGAGGGGAGGGGAGGGGAGGGGAGGGGAGGGGAGAAATGTCTTTATTTATTTGGAATTGTTGTGAGTGCAATGTTTACTGTAAATGTTGTATCGTTAATGTCACTTGTGTTTATTATTTACTCCACTTGCTTTGGCAATATATGTTTCACATGCCAATAAAGCCCTTAAACTGAATTGAATTGAAAGAGAGGAGATGAGATGAGAGAAGAAGAGTGGGACAGAGAGAGAACAAATCACACTTTATTTGTCACATGCGCCGAATACAGCAAGTTTAAACCTTACAGTGAAATACTTACTGTCAAGCACTTAACCAACAGTGACGTTCAAGAAGAGTTACGAAAATATTTACTAAGTTACTAAAATAAGAAGAGTTAAGAGACCGGTAATACAATACTATATACAGGAGGTACCGGTAGTACAATACTATATACAGGAGGTACCGGTAGTACAATACTATATACAGGAGGTACCGGTAATACAATACTATATACAGGAGGCACTGGTAATACAATACTATATACAGGAGGTACCGGTAATACAATACTATATACAGGGGGTACAGGTAATACAATACTATATACAGGAGGTACCGGTAGTACAATACTATATACAGGAGGTACCGGTAGTACAATACTATATACAGGAGGTGCCGGTAGTACAATACTATATACAGGAGGTACCGGTAGTACAATACTATATACAGGAGGTACCGGTAATACAATACTATATACAGGAGGTACCGGTAGTACAATACTATATACAGGAGGTACCGGTAGTACAATACTATATACAGGAGGTACCGGTAGTACAATACTATATACAGGAGGTACCGGTAGTACAATACTATATACAGGAGGTACCGGTAGTACAATACTATATACAGGAGGTACCGGTAATACAATACTATATACAGGAGGTACCGGTAATACAATACTATATACAGGAGGTACCGGTAGTACAATACTATATACAGGAGGTACCGGTAGTACAATACTATATACAGGAGGTACCCCGGTAGTACAATACTATATACAGGAGGTACCGGTAGTACAATACTATATACAGGAGGTACCGGTAGTACAATACTATATACAGGAGGTACCGGTAGTACAATACTATATACAGGAGGTACAGGTAATACAATACTATATACAGGAGGTACCGGTAGTACAATACTATATACAGGAGGTACCGGTAGTACAATACTATATACAGCAGGTGCCGGTAGTACAATACTATATACAGGAGGTACAATACTATATACAGGAGGTACCGGTAGTACAATACTATATACAGGAGGTACCGGTAGTACAATACTATATACAGGGGTACCGGTAGTACAATACTATATACAGGAGGTACCCGGTAGTTCAATACTATATACAGGAGGTACCGGTAGTACAATACTATATACAGAAGGTACCGGTAGTACAATACTATATACAGGAGGTACCGGTAGTACAATACTATATACAGGAGGTACCGGTAGTACAATACTATATACAGGAGGTACCGGTAGTACAATACTATATACAGGGGCACCGGTAGTACAATACTATATACAGGAGGTACCGGTAGTACAATACTATATACAGGAGGTACCGGTAGTACAATACTATATACAGGAGGTACCGGTAGTACAATACTATATACAGGAGGTACCGGTAGTACAATACTATATACAGGAGGTACCGGTAGTACAATACTATATACAGGAGGTACCGGTAGTACAATACTATATACAGGATGTACCGGTAGTAAAATACTATATACAGGAGGTACCGGTAGTACAATACTATATACAGGAGGTACCGGTAGTACAATACTATATACAGAAGGTACCGGTAGTACAATACTATATACAAGAGTTACCGGTACAGAGTCAATGTGGAGGCTATATACAGGGGGTACCAGTACAGAGTCAATGTGGAGGCTATATACAGGGGGTACCAGTACAGAGTCAATGTGGAGGCTATATTCAGGGGGTACCAGTACAGAGTCAATGTGGAGGCTATATACAGGGGGTACCAGTACAGAGTCAATGTGGAGGCTATATTCAGGGGGTACCAGTACAGAGTCAATGTGGAGGCTATATACAGGGGGTACCAGTACAGAGACAATGTGGAGGCCATATACAGGGGGTACCAGTACAGAGTCAATGTGGAGGCTATATACAGGAGGTACCAGTACAGAGTCAATGTGGAGGCTATATACAGGAGGTACCAGTACAGACTCAATGTGGAGGCTATATACAGGGGGTACCAGTACAGAGTCAATGTGGAGGCTATATACAGGGGGTACCAGTACAGAGTCAATGTGGAGGCTATATACAGGAGGTACCAGTAGGGGTTTAATGGCTCCCTGCCTGTGCCATTAAACCCCTACAACTCATCCAGAACGCCGCAGCCCGTCTGGTGTTCAACCTTCCCAAGTTCTCTCACGTCACCCCGCTCCTCCGCTCCCTCCACTGGCTTCCAGTTGAAGCTCGCATCCGCTACAAGACCATGGTGCTTGCCTACGGAGCTGTGAGGGAACGGCACCTCAGTACCTCAGGCTCTGATCAGGCCCTACACCCAAACAAGGGCACTGCGTTCATCCACCTCTGGCCTGCTCGCCTCCCTACCACTGAGGAAGTACAGTTCCCGCTCAGCCCAGTCAAAACTGTTCGCTGCTCTGGCCCCCAATGGTGGAACAAACTCCTCACGACGCCAGGACAGCGGAGTCAATCACCACCTTCCGGAGACACCTGAAACCCCACCTCTTTAAGGAATACCTAGGATAGGATAAAGTAATCCCTCTCACCCCCTCCCCCCTTAAAAGATTTAGATGCACTACTGTTCCACTGGATGTCATAAGGTGAATGCACCAATTTGTAAGTCGCTCTGGATAAGAGCGTCTGCTAAATGACTTAAATGTAATGTAAATGTGGAGGCTATATACAGGGGGGTACCAGTACAGAGTCAATGTGGAGGCTATATACAGGGGGTACCAGTACAGAGTCAATGTGGAGGCTATATACAGGGGTACCAGTACAGAGTCAATGTGGAGGCTATATACAGGAGGTACCAGTACAGAGTCAATGTGGAGCTATATACAGGAGGTACCAGTACAGAGTCAACGTGGAGGCTATATACAGGGGTACCAGTACAGAGTCAATGTGGAGGCTATATACAGGAGGTACCAGTACAGAGTCAATGTGGAGGCTATATACAGGGGTACCAGTACAGAGTCAATGTGGAGGCTATATACAGGGGTACCAGTACAGAGTCAATGTGGAGGCTATATACAGGGGTACCAGTACAGAGTCAGTGTGGAGGCTATATACAGGAGGTACCAGTACAGAGTCAGTGTGGAGGCTATATACAGGGGTACCAGTACAGAGTCAGTGTGGAGGCTATATACAGGGGTACCAGTACAGAGTCAATGTGGAGGCTATATACAGGAGGTACCAGTACAGAGTCAGTGTGGAGGGTATATACAGGGGTACCAGTACAGAGTCAATGTCGAGGCTATATACAGGAGGTACCAGTACAGAGTCAATGTGGAGGCTATATACAGGGGTACCAGTACAGAGTCAATGTGGAGGCTATATACAGGGGTACCAGTACAGAGTCAATGTGGAGGCTATATACAGGGGTACCAGTACAGAGTCAATGTGGAGGCTATATACAGGGGTACCAGTACAGAGTCAATGTGGAGGCTATATACAGGAGGTACCAGTACAGAGTCAATGTGGAGGCTATATACAGGGGTACTAGTACAGAGTCAATGTGGAGGCTATATACAGGAGGTACCAGTACAGAGTCAGTGTGGAGGTTATATACAGGGGGTACCAGTACAAAGTCAATGTGGAGGCTATATACAGGAGGTACCAGTACAGAGTCAATGTGGAGGCTATATACAGGGGGTACCAGTACAGAGTCAATGTGGAGGCTATATACAGGGGATACCGGTACAGAGTCAATGTGGAGGCTATATACAGGAGGTACCAGTACATAGTCAATGTGGAGGCTATATACAGGGGGTACCAGTACAGAGTCAATGTGGAGGCTATATACAGGGGTACCAGTACAGAGTCAATGTGGAGGCTATATACAGGGGGTACCAGTACAGAGTCAATGTGGAGGCTATATACAGGGGGTACCGGTACAGAGTCAATGTGGAGGCTATATACAGGGGGTACCAGTACAGAGTCAATGCTCTCTCTCCCCCGCTACTCTCTCCTCTTCCATCCTATCATCTCTTCCCTCTGCTCAAACCTTCTCCAACCTATCTCCTGATTCTGCCTCCTCAACCCTCCTCTCCTCCCTTTCTGCATCCTTTGACTCTCTATGTCCCTATCCTCCAGGCCGGCTCGGTCCTCCCCTCCCGCTCCGTGGCTCGACGACTCATTGCGAGCTCACAGAACAGGGCTCCGGGCAGCCGAGCGGAAATGGAGGAAACTCGCCTCCCTGCGGACCTGACATCCTTTCACTCCCTCCTCTCTACATTTTCCTCTTCTCTCTCTGCTGCTAAAGCCACTTTCTACCACTCTAAATTCCAAGCATCTGCCTCTAACCTAGGAAGCTCTTTGCAACCTTCTCCTCCCTCCTGAATCCTCCTCCCCCTCCCCCTCCTCCCTCTCTGCAGATGACTTCGTCAACCATTTTTGAAAAGAAGGTCGGCGACATCCGATCCTCGTTTGCTAAGTCAAAAGCGACACCGCTGGTTCTGCTCACACTGCCCTACCCTGTGCTCTGACCTCTTTCTCCCCTCTCTCTCCAGATGAAATCTCGCGTCTTGTGACGGCCGGCCGCCCAACAACCTGCCCGCTTGACCCTATCCCTCCTCTCTTCTCCAGACCATTTCCGGAGACCTTCTCCCTTACCTAACCTCGCTCATCAACTCATCCCTGACCGCTGGCTACGTCCCTTCCGTCTTCAAGAGCGAGAGTTGCACCCCTTCTGAAAAAACCTACACTCGATCCCTCCGATGTCAACAACTACAGACCAGTATCCCTTCTTTCTTTTCTCTCCAAAACTCTTGAGCGTGCCGTCCTTGGCCAGCTCTCCCGCTATCTCTCTCAGAATGACCTTCTTGATCCAAATCAGGTTTCAAGACTAGTCATTCAACTGAGACTGCTCTTCTCTGTATCACGGAGCGCTCCGCACTGCTAAAGCTAACTCTCTCTCCTCTGCTCTCATCCTTCTAGACCTATCAGCTGCCTTCGATACTGTGAACCATCAGATCCTCCTCTCCACCCTCTCCCGGTTGGGCATCTCCGGCGTGGCCCACGCTTGGATTGCGTCCTACCTGACAGGTCGCTCCTACCAGGTGGCGTGGCGAGAATCCCGTCTCCACACACGTGCTCTCACCACTGGTGTCCCCCAGGGCTCTGTTCTAGGCCCTCTCCTATTCTCGCTATACACCAAGTCACTTGGCTCTGTCATAACCTCACATGGTCTCTCCTATCATTGCTATGCAGGCGACACACAATTAATCTTCTCCTTTCCCCCTTCTGATGACCAGGTGGCGAATCGCATCTCTGCATGTCTGGCAGACATATCAGTGGGGATGACGGATCACCACCTCAAGCTGAACCTCGGCAAGACGGAGCTGCTCTTCCTCCCGGGGAAGGACTGCCCGTTCCATGATCTCGCAATCACGGTTGACAACTCCATTGTGTCCTCCTCCCAGAGCGCTAAGAACCTTGGCGTGATCCTGGACAACACCCTGTCGTTCTCAACTAACATCAAGGCGGTGGCCCGTTCCTGTAGGTTCATGCTCTACAACATCCGCCCAGAGTGCGACCCTGCCTCACACAGGAAGCGGCGCAGGTCCTAATCAGGCACTCGTCATCTCCCGTCTGGATTACTGCAACTCGCTGTTGGCTGGGCTCCCTGCCTGTGCCATTAAACCCCTACAACTCATCCAGAACGCCGCAGCCCGTCTGGTGTTCAACCTTCCCAAGTTCTCTCCACGTCACCCCGCTCCTCCGCTCTCTCCACTGGCTTCCAGTTGACTCGCATCCGCTACAAGACCATGGTGCGTGCCTGCGGAGCTGTGAGGGAAACGGCACCTCAGTACCTCCAGGCTCTGATCAGGCCCTACACCCAAACAAGGGCACTGCGTTCATCCACCTCTGGCCTGCTCGCCTCCTACCACTGAGGAAGTACAGTTCCCCGCTCAGCCCAGTCAAAACTGTTCGCTGCTCTGGCCCCCAATGGTGGAACAAACTCCCTCACGACGCCAGGACAGCGGAGTCAATCACCACCTTCCGGAGACACCTGAAACCCCACCTCTTTAAGGAATACCTAGGATAGGATAAAGTAATCCCTCTCACCCCCTTAAAGATTTAGATGCACTACTGTTCCACTGGATGTCATAAGGTGAATGCACCAATTTGTAAGTCGCTCTGGATAAGAGCGTCTGCTAAATGACTTAAATGTAATGTAAATGTATATACAGGGGGTACCAGTACAGAGTCAATGTGGAGGCTATATACAGGGGGTACCAGTACAGAGTCAATGTGGAGGCTATATACAGGGGTACCAGTACAGAGTCAATGTGGAGGCTATATACAGGGGTACCAGTACAGAGTCAATGTGGAGGCTATATACAGGAGGTACCAGTACAGAGTCAATGTGGAGGCTATATACAGGGGTACCAGTACAGAGTCAATGTGGAGGCTATATACAGGGGTACCAGTACAGAGTCAATGTGGAGGCTATATACAAGGGGTACCAGTACAGAGTCAGTGTGGAGGCTATATACAGGAGGTACCAGTACAGAGTCAGTGTGGAGACTATATACAGGGGTACCAGTACAGAGTCAGTGTGGAGGCTATATACAGGGGTACCAGTACAGAGTCAATGTGGAGACTATATACAGGGGTACCAGTACAGAGTCAGTGTGGAGGCTATATACAGGGGGTACCAGTACAGAGTCAATGTGGAGACTATATACAGGGGTACCAGTACAGAGTCAGTGTGGAGGCTATATACAGGGGTACCAGTACAGAGTCAATGTGGAGGCTATATACAGGAGGTACCAGTACAGAGTCAATGTGGAGGCTATATACAGGAGGTACCAGTACAGAGTCAATGTGGAGGCTATATACAGGGGTACCAGTACAGAGTCAATGTGGAGGCTATATACAGGGGTACCAGTACAGAGTCAATGTGGAGGCTATATACAGGGGTACCAGTACAGAGTCAATGTGGAGGCTATATACAGGAGGTACCAGTACAGAGTCAATGTGGAGGCTATATACAGGGGTACCAGTACAGAGTCAATGTGGAGGCTATATACAGGGGTACTAGTACAGAGTCAATGTGGAGGCTATATACAGGAGGTACCAGTACAGAGTCAATGTGGAGGCTATATACAGGAGGTACCAGTACAGAGTCAATGTGGAGGCTATATACAGGAGGTACCAGTACAGAGTCAATGTGGAGGCTATATACAGGGGTACCAGTACAGAGTCAATGTGGAGGCTATATACAGGGGTACCAGTACAGAGTCAATGTGGAGCTATATACAGGGTACCAGTACAGAGTCAATGTGGAGGCTATATACAGGAGGTACCAGTACAGAGTCAATGTGGAGGCTATATACAGGGGTACCAGTACAGAGTCAATGTGGAGGCTATATACAGGGGTACTAGTACAGAGTCAATGTGGAGGCTATATACAGGAGGTACCAGTACAGAGTCAATGTGGAGGCTATATACAGGGGTACCAGTACAGAGTCAATGTGGAGGCTATATACAGGGGGTACCGGTACAGAGTCAATGTGGAGGCTATATACAGGGGTACCAGTACAGAGTCAGTGTGGAGCTATATACAGGAGGTACCAGTACAGAGTCAATGTGGAGGCTATATACAGGAGGTACCAGTACAGAGTCAATGTGGAGGCTATATACAGGAGGTACCAGTACAGAGTCAATGTGGAGGCTATATACAGGAGGTACCAGTACAGAGTCAGTGTGGAGGCTATATACAGGGTACCAGTACAGAGTCAATGTGGAGGCTATATACAGGAGGTACCAGTACAGAGTCAATGTGGAGACTATATACAGGGGTACCAGTACAGAGTCAGTGTGGAGGCTATATACAGGGGTACCAGTACAGAGTCAATGTGGAGGCTATATACAGGAGGTACCAGTACAGAGTCAATGTGGAGGCTATATACAGGAGGTACCAGTACAGAGTCAATGTGGAGGCTATATACAGGGGTACCAGTACAGAGTCAATGTGGAGGCTATATACAGGGTACCAGTACAGAGTCAATGTGGAGGCTATATACAGGGGTACCAGTACAGAGTCAATGTGGAGCTATATACAGGAGCTACCAGTACAGAGTCAATGTGGAGGCTATATACAGGGTACCAGTACAGAGTCAATGTGGAGGCTATATACAGGGGTACTAGTACAGAGTCAATGTGGAGGCTATATACAGGAGGTACCAGTACAGAGTCAATGTGGAGGCTATATACAGGAGGTACCAGTACAGAGTCAATGTGGAGGCTATATACAGGAGGTACCAGTACAGAGTCAATGTGGAGGCTATATACAGGGGTACCAGTACAGAGTCAATGTGGAGGCTATATACAGGGGTACCAGTACAGAGTCAGTGTGGAGCTATATACAGGAGGTACCAGTACAGAGTCAATGTGGAGGCTATATACAGGAGGTACCAGTACAGAGTCAATGTGGAGGCTATATACAGGGGGTACCGGTACAGAGTCAATGTGGAGGCTATATACAGGGGGTACCAGAGTACAGAGTCAATGTGGAGGCTATATACAGGGGGTACCAGTACAGAGTCAATGTGGAGGCTATATACAGGAGGTACCAGTACAGAGTCAATGTGGAGGCTATATACAGGAGGTACCAGTACAGAGTCAATGTGGAGGCTATATACACGGGGTACCAGTACAGAGTCAATGTGGAGGCTATAAACAGGGGGTACCAGTACAGAGTCAGTGTGGAGGCTATATACAGGAGGTACCAGTACAGAGTCAATGTGGAGGCTATATACAGGAGGTACCAGTACAGAGTCAGTGTGGAGGCTATATACAGGAGGTACCACAGGTGGACTTCCGGCGCCGACTGAGATGGCCGCCTCGCTTCGCGTTCCTAGGAAACTATGCAGTTTTTTGTTTTTTTACGTGTTATTTCTTACATTAGTACCCCAGGTCATCTTAGGTTTCATTACATACAGTCGAGAAGAACTACTGAATATAAGATCAGCGCCAACTCACCATCAGTACGACCAAGAATATGTTTTCCGCGACGAATCCGGTTTCTGCCTTACAAACAGGACAACGGAATGGATCGCATGCTGGCGACCCAAGGAAACGACTCCGAAAAAGAGGAAACGAGGCGGTGTTCTGGTCAGACTCCGAAAAAGGGCACATCGCGCAGCACTCCCAGCATTCTTCTTGCCAATGTCCAGTCTCTTGACAACAAGGTTGGCGAAATCCGAGCAAGAGTAGCATTCCAGAGGGACATCAGAGACTGCAACGTTCTCTGCTTCACAGAAACATGGCTAACTGGGAAGACGCAATCCGAGCGGTGCAGCCAACGGGTTTCTCCACGCATCGCGCCGACAGAAACAAACATCTTTCTGGTAAGAAGAGTGGCGGGCGTATGCCTCATGACTAACGAGACATGGTGTGATGAAGGAAACATACAGGAACTCAAATCCTTCTGTTCACCTGATTTAGAATTCCTCACAATCAAATGTAGACCGCATTATCTTCCAAGAGAATTCTCCTCGATTATAATCACAGCCGTATATATCCCCCAAGCAGACACATCGATGGCTCTGAACGAACTTTATTTAACTCTTTGCAAACTGGAAACCATTTATCCGGAGGCTGCATTCATTGTAGCTGGGGATTTTAACAAAGCTAATCTGAAAACAAGACTCCCTAAATTTTACCAGCATATCGATTGCGCAACCAGGGTGGTAAAACCTTGGATCATTGCTACTCTAACTTCCGCGACGCATATAGGCCCTGCCCCGCCCCCTTTCGGAAAAGCTGACCACGACTCCATTTTGCTGATCCCTGCCTACAGGCAGAAACTTAAACAAGAGGCTCCCACGCTGAGGTCTGTCCAACGCTGGTCAGACCAAGCTGACTCCACACTCCAAGACTGCTTCCATCACGTGGACTGGGACATGTTTCGTATTGCGTCAGATGGAAATATTGAAATACGCTGATTCGGTGTGCGAGTTCATTAGAACGTGCGTCGAAGATGTCGTTCCCATAGCAACGATAAAAACATTCCCAAACCAGAAACCGTGGATTGATGGCAGCATTCGCGTGAAACTGAAAGCGCGAACCACTGCTTTTAATCAGGGCAAGGTGTCTGGTAATATGTCCGAATATAAACAATGCAGCTATTCCCTCCGCAAGGCTATTAAACAAGCTAAGCGTCAGTACAGAGACAAAGTGGAATCTCAATTCAATGGCTCAGACACAAGAGGCATGTGGCAGGGTCTACAGTCAATCACGGACTACAAGAAGAAACCCAGCCCAGTCACGGACCAGGATGTCTTGCTCCCAGGCAGACTAAATCACTTTTTGCCCGCTTTGAGGACAATACAGTGCCACTGACACTGCCTGCAACGAAAACATGCAGTCTCTCCTTCACTGCAGCCGAGGTGAGTAAGACATTTAAACGTGTTAACCCTCGCAAGGCTGCAGGCCCAGACGGCATCCCCAGCCGCGCCCTCAGAGCATGCGCAGACCAGCTGGCCGGTGTGTTTACGGACATATTCAATCAATCCTATACCAGTCTGCTGTTCCCACATGCTTCAAGAGGGCCACCATTGTTCCTGTTCCCAAGAAAGCTAAGGTAACTGAGCTAAACGACTACCGCCCGTAGCACTCACTTCCGTCATCATGAAGTGCTTTGAGAGACTAGTCAAGGACCATATCACCTCCACCCTACCTGACACCTAGACCCACTCCAATTTGCTTACCGCCCAAATAGGTCCACAGACGATGCAATCTCAACCACACTGCACACTGCCTAACCCACCTGGACAAGAGGAATACCTATGTGAGAATGCTGTTCATCGACTACAGCTCGGCATTCAATACCATAGTACCCTCCAAGCTCGTCATCAAGCTCGAGACCCTGGGTCTCGACCCCGCCCTGTGCAACTGGGTACTGGACTTCCTGACGGGCCGCCCACAGGTGGTGAGGGTAGGCAACAACATCTCCTCCCCGCTGATCCTCAACACGGGGCCCCACAGGTGCGTTCTGAGCCCTCTCCTGTACTCCTGTTCACCCACGACTGCGTGGCCATGCACGCCTCAACTCAATCATCAAGTTTGCGGACGACACAACAGTGGTAGGCTTGATTACCAACAACGACGAGACGGCCTACAGGGAGGAGGTGAGGGCCCTCGAGTGTGGTGTCAGGAAAATAACCTCACACTCAACGTCAACAAAACTAAGGAGATGATTGTGGACTTCAGGAAACAGCAGAGGAACACCCCCTATCCACATCGATGGATCAGTAGTGGAGAGGGTAGCAAGTTTTAAGTTCCTCGGCATACACATCACAGACAAACTGAATTGGTCAACTCACACTGACAGCGTCGTGAAGAAGGCGCAGCAGCGCCTCTTCAACCTCAGGAGGCTGAAGAAATTCGGCTTGTCACCAAAAGCACTCACAAACTTCTACAGATGCACAATCGAGAGCATCCTGGCGGGCTGTATCACCGCCTGGTACGGCAACTGCTCCGCCCTCAACCGTAAGGCTCTCCAGAGGGTAGTGAGGTCTGCACAACGCATCACCGGGGCAAACTACCTGCCCTCCAGGACACCTACACCACCCGATGTTACAGGAAGGCCATAAAGATCATCAAGGACATCAACCACCCAAACCACTGCCTGTTCACCCCGCTATCATCCAGAAGGCGAGGTCAGTACAGGTGCATCAAAGCTGGGACCGAGAGACTGAAAAACAGCTTCTATCTCAAGGCCATCAGACTGTTAAACAGCAATCACTAACATTGAGTGGCTGCTGCCAACACACTGTCATTGACACTGACCCAACTCCAGCCACTTTAATAATGGGAATTGATGGGAAATGATGTAAATATATCACTAGCCACTTTAAACAATGCTACCTTATATAATGTTACTTACCCTACACTATTCATCTCATATGCATATGTATATACTGTACTCTAGATCATCGACTGCATTCTTATGTCACTAGCCACTTTAACTATGCCACTTTGTTTACTTTGTCTACATACTCATCTCATATGTATATACTGTACTCGATACCATCTACTGTATGCTGCTCTGTACCATCACTCATTCATATATCCTTATGTACATATTCCTTATCCCCTTACACTGTGTATAAGACAGTAGTTTTGGAATTGTTAGTTAGATTACTTGTTGGTTATCACTGCATTGTCGGAACTAGAAGCACAAGCATTTCGCTACACTCGCATTAACATCTGCTAACCATGTGTATGTGACAAATAAAATTTGATTTGATTTGATTTGATTTGAATGTGGAGGCTATATACAGGGGGTACCGGTACAGAGTCAATGTGGAGGCTATATACAGGGGGTACCAGAGTACAGAGTCAATGTGGAGGCTATATACAGGGGGTACCGGTACAGATTCAGTGTGGAGACTATATACAGGAGGTATCAGTACAGAGTTAATGTGGAGGCTATATACAGGAGGTACCAGTACAGAGTCAATGTGGAGGCTATATACAGGGGTACCAGTACAGAGTCAATGTGGAGTCTATATACAGGGGGTACCGGTACAGATTCAGTGTGGAGGCTATATACAGTTGAGTGAATCTGTACATGTAGGTGAGGGTGTTGTGACTAGATAATAAACAACCAGCGAGTAGCAGCAGTGTACAAAGGGGGGGATCAATGTAAATTGTCCGCTTGCCGTAGCAGAGAAAACAGCCTATAACTTTGGAGTCTCTGACAATTTTATGGGCTTTCCTCTGACACCACCTATTATATAGGTCCTGGATTACACCGCCTAGTATATAGGTCCTGGATGACACCGCCTAGTATATAGGTCCTGGATGACACCGCCTAGTATATAGGTCCTGGATGACACCGCCTAGTATATAGGTCCTGGATGACACCGCCTAGTATATAGGTCCTGGATGACACCGCCTAGTATATAGGTCCTGGATGGCACCACCTAGTATATAGGTCCTGGATGACACCGCCTAGTATATAGGTCCTGGATGACACCGCCTAGTATATAGGTCCTGGATGACACCGCCTAGTATATAGGTCCTGGATGACACCGCCTAGTATATAGGTCCTGGATGGCAGGAAGTTTGGCCCCAGTGATGCACTGGGCCGTTCGTCTTAGTCTCTGACTGGACCTGGTATACAGGTCCTGGATGTCAGGAAGCCTGGCCCCACCATACTCTCTACCCTCTGTAGTGTCTTAGTCTCTGACTGGACCTGGTATACAGGTCCTGGATGTCAGGAAGCCTGGCCCCACCATACTCACTACCCTCTGTAGCGCCTTAGGGTCAGATGACGAGCAGTTGCCGTACCAGGCGGTGATGCAACCGGTCAGGATGCTCTCGACGGTGCAGCTGTAGAACCTTTTGAGGATCTGGGGACCCATGACACACACAACTCTAGATCTGTTTACCTACACACACACACCACACACACACACACACCACACACACACACACACACACCACACACACACACACACACACACACACACACACACACACACACACGCTAAAGAAGGCAACAACTTATACACACACA
>NC_088410.1:6550197-6595197 GCF_034236695.1 Oncorhynchus nerka
TTGTGTGTGTGTGTGTGTGTGTGTGTGTGTGTGTGTGTGTGTTGTGCCTTCTTTAGTGTGTGTGTGTGTGTGTGTGTGTGGTGTGTGTGGTGTGTGTGTGTGTGTGTGTGTGTGTGTGTGTGTGTAGGTAAACAGATCACCGCCTGGTATGGCAACTGCTCGTCATCTGACCGTAAGGCGCTGAAGAGGGTAGTTTAAACGGTGTAAATGGCCCAGTACATCACTGGGGCCTAGCTTCCTGCCATCCAGGACCTCTATACCAGGCGGTGTCAGAGGAAGGCCCTCAAAATTGTCAGAGACTCCAGTCACCCAAGTTATAGACTGTTTTCTCTGCTACGGCAAGCGGTACCGGACAATTTACATTGATCCCCCCCCATTGTACACTGCTGCTACTCGCTGGTTGTTTATTATCTAGTCACAACACCCCCACCTACATGTACAGATTCACTCAACTGTATACAGCCTCCACATTGACTCTGTACTGGTACCTCCTGTATATAGCCTCCACATTGACTCTATACCGGTACCCCCTGTATATAGCCTCCACATTGACTCTGTACTGGTACCTCCTGTATATAGCCTCCACATTGACTCTGTACTGGTACCCCCTGTATATAGCCTCCACATTGACTCTGTACTGGTACCCCCTGTATATAGCCTCCACACTGAATCTGTACCGGTACCCCCTGTATATAGCCTCCACATTGACTCTGTACTGGTACCTCCTGTATATAGCCTCCACATTGACTCTGTACTGGTACCCCCTGTATATAGCCTCCACATGGACTCTGTACTGGTACCCCCTGTATATAGCCTCCACATTGACTCTGTACTGGTACCCCCTGTATATAGCCTCCACATTGACTCTGTACAGGTACCCCCTGTATATATCCTCCACATTAACTCTGTACTGGTACCTCCTGTATATAGCCTCCACATTGACTCTGTACTGGTACCCCCTGTATATAGCCTCCACATTGACTCTGTACAGGTACCCCCTGTAAATAGCCTCCACATTAACTCTGTACTGGTACCCCCTGTATATAGCCTCCACATTGACTCTGTACTGGTACCCCCTGTATATAGCCTCCACATTGACTCTGTACCGGTACCCCCTGTATATAGCCTCCACATTGACTCTGTACTGGTACCCCCTGTATATAGCCTCCACATTGACTCTGTACCGGTACCCCCCTGTATATAGCCTCCACATTGACTCTGTACCGGTACCCCCTGTATACAGCCTCCACATTGACTCTGCACTGGTACCCCCTGTATACAGCCTCCACATTGACTCTGCACTACAGGTACCCCCTTCTATATAGCCTCCACATTGACTCTGTACTGGTACCCCCTGTATATAGCCTCCACATTGACTCTGTACTGGTACCCCCTGTATATGGTCTCCACATTGACTCTATTACTGTACCCTATATAGCCTCATTGACTCTGTACCAGTACCCCCTGTATATAGCCTCCACATTGACTCTGTACTGATAGCCTCCACATTGACTCTGTACTGGTACCCCCTGTATATAGCCTCCACAGTGACTCTGTACCGGTACCCCCTGTATAGCCTCCACATTGACTCTGTACCGGTACCTCCTGTATATAGTCTCCACATTGACTCTGTACTGGTACCCCCTATATAGCCTCCACATTGACTCTGTACTGGCACCCCTGTATATAGCCTCCACATTGACTCTGTACGGTACCCCCCTGTATATAGCCTCCACATTGACTCTGTCATGGTACCTCCTGTATATAGTCTCCACATTGACTCTGTACCGGTACCCCCTAATATAGCCTCACATTGACTCTGTGCGGTACCCCCTGTATATAGCCTCCACCTTGACTCTGTACTGGTACCCCCTGTTAATAGCCTCCACATTGACTCTGTACCACTACCCACTGTATATAGCCTCCATGATTGACTCTGTACTGGTACCTGTATATAGCCTCCACATTGACTCTGTACTGGTACCTCCCTGTATATAGTCTCCACATTGACTCTGTACTGGTAACCCCTGTATATAGCCTCCACATTGACTCTGTACTGGTACCCCCTGTATATAGCCTCCACATTGACTATGTACTGGTAACCCCTGTATATAGCCTCCACATTGACTCTGTACCGGTACCCCCTGTATATAGCCTCCACATTGACTCTATACTGGTACCTCCTGTATATAGCCTCCACATTGACTCTGTACTGGTATCTCCTGTATATAGTATTGTACTACCGGTACCTCCTGTATATAGTATTGTACTACCGGTACCTCCTGTATATAGTATTGTACTACCGGTACCTCCTGTATATAGTATTGTACTACCGGTGCCCCCTGTATATGAGTACTACCGGTGCCTCCTCTATAGTAATTGTACTACCGGTGCCTCCTGTATATATTGTACTACCCGGTACCCCTGTATATAGTATTGTATTACCGGTACCTCCTGTATATAGTATTGTACTACCGGTACCTCCTGTATATAGTATTGTACTACCGGCCTCCTGTATATAGTCTCCTGTATATAGTATTGTACTACCTCCTGTATATAATATTGTACTACCGGTACCTCCTGTATATAGTATTGTATTACCGGTACCCCCTGTATATAGTATTGTATTACCGCTACCTCCTGTATATAGTATTGTATTACCGGTACCTCCTGTATATAGTATTGTATTACCGGTACCTCCTGTATATAGTATTGTACTCCCGGTACCTCCTGCATATAGTATTGTACTACCGGTACCTCCTGTATATAGTATTGTATTACCGGTCTCTTAACTCTTCTTATTTTAGTAACTTAGTAAATATTTTCGTAACTCTTCTTGAACGTCACTGTTGGTTAAGTGCTTGACAGTAAGTATTTCACTGTAAGGTTTAAACTTGCTGTATTCGGCGCATGTGACAAATAAAGTGTAATTTCTTCTCTCTCTGTCCCACTCTTCTTCTCTCATCTCCTCTCTTTCAATTCAATTCAGTTTAAGGGCTTTATTGGCATGTGAAACATATATTGCCAAAGCAAGTGGAGTAAATAATAAACACAAGTGACATTAACGATACAACATTTACAGTAAACATTGCACTCACAACAATTCCAAATAAATAAAGACATTTCTCCCCTCCTCTCTCTCTCTCTCTCTCTCTCTCTCTCTCTCTCTCTCTCTACCTCTCTCTCTCTCTCTCTCTCTCTCTCTCTCTCTCTCCTCTCTCTCTCTCTCATTCTCTCTCCCTCCCTCTCTCTCCTCCCTCCCTCCCTCTCTCTCTCTCTCTCTCTCTCTCTCTCTCCCTCCCTCTCCCTCCTCTCTCTCTCTCTCTCTCTTCTGAGTAAAGACTTTGGAGGATAGTGTGCAGCGCTCTCTCCTGTAAAGCTCCTTTAAACCTCAGGGCTTTAGTAGTTCCATTATATAGGAATAGGGCTCTGGTCTATAGTAGTACCACTATATAGAACAGGGCTCTGGTCTAGTAGTAGTACTGCTATATAGGAATAGGGCCTAGTCTATAGTAGAAAAACTATAGGGAATAGGGCTCTAGTCTATAGTAGTTCCATTATATAGGGAATGGGGCTCTGGTCAACAGTAGTACCACTATATAGGAATAGGGCTCTGGTCTATAGTAGTACCACTATATAGGAATAGGGCTATAGTCTATAGTAGTTCACTATATAGGGAATAGGGCACTGGTCTATAGTAGTACCACTATAGGGAATAGCCTCTGGTCTATAGTAGTTCCACTATATAGGGAATGGGGCTCTGGTCTATAGTAGTACCATTATATAGGGAATAGGGCTCTGGTCTATATTAGTACCACTATAGGATGGGCTCTGGTCTATAGTAGTTCCATTATATAGGAATAGGGCTCTGGTCTATAGTAGTACCACTATATAGGAATGGGGCTCTGGTCTATAGTAGTACCTGGGCTATATAGGAATAGGGCTCTGGTCTATAGTGGAGTTCCATTATATAGGGAATAGGGCTCTGGTCTATAGTGGGTACCACCATAGAATAGGGCTAGTCTATATAGTGCACTATAGGATAGACTCTAGTCTATAGTAGTGCACTATATAGGAATAGGAGCTCTGGTCAACAGTACTACCACTAGGGAATAGGGCTCTGGTCTATAGTAGTACCTATATATATAGGAATAGGGCTCTGGTCTAAAGTAGTACCACTATATAGAATGGGCTCTAGTCTATAGTAGTTTCCACTATAGGGGGAATAGGGCACTGGTCTATAGCAGTACCACCATATAGGAATAGGGCCTAGTCTCATAGTGAGTACCACTATATAGAATAGGCTCTGAGCCTATAGTAGTGCACATATGGGGAATGGGGCTCTGGTCTATAGTAGTACCACCATATAGGAATGGGGCTCTGGCTCCAGTAGTACTACATATAGGAATGGGGCTCTAGTCTATAATAGTGCTATATAGGAATAGGGCTCTGATCACAAGCAGTAGTACCACTATATAGGAATAGGGCTCTGGTCTATAGTAGTTCACTATAGGGAATGGGGCTCTGGTCTATAGTAGTTCACTATATAGAATAGGGCACTGGTCTGTAGTAGTACCACTGCAGGGAATGAGATCTGGGTCTATAGTAGTGCAGTATAGAGAATAGGGCTCTGGTCTATAGTAGTGCACTATATAGGGAATAGGGCTCTGGTCTATAGTAGTGCACTATATAGGGAATAGGGCTCTGGTCTATAGTAGTTCCACTATATAGGGAATAGGGCTCTGGTCTATAGTAGTACCACTATATAGGGAATAGGGCTCTGGTCTATAGTAGTTCCACTATATAGGGAATAGGGCTCTGGTCTATAGTAGTACCACTATATAGGGAATAGGGCTCTGGTCTATAGTAGTACCACTATATAGGGAATAGGGCTCTGGTCTATAGTAGTGCAGTATATAGGGAATAGGGCTCTGGTCTATAGTAGTTCCACTATATAGGGAATGGGGCTCTGGTCTATAGTAGTACCACTATATAGGGAATAGGGCTCTGGTCTATAGTAGTGCCACTATATAGGGAATAGGGCTCTGGTCTATAGTAGTACCACTATATGGGAATAGGGCTCTGGTCTATAGTAGTACCACTATATAGGGAATAGGGCTCTGGTCTATAGTAGTTCCCTTATATAGGAAATAGGGCTCTGGTCTATAGTAGCACCACTATAGAGGAATAGAAGTCTGATCTAGTAGTACCAATTAAGAGCAGGGAATGGGCCTAGTCTATAGTAGTACCATATATAGAAGGAATAGGTCTGTCTATAGTAGTGCACTATAGGGAATAGGGCTCTGGTCTATAGTAGCACCAAATATATAGGAATGGGGCTCTGGTCTATGTAGTACCACTATAGAGGAATGGGGCTCTGGTCTAATGTAGTACCACTATATAGGAAATAGGGCTCCTAGTCTATAGTAGTACCCACCATATAGGAATAGGGCTCTGGTCTAGAGTAGTACCACTATGGAATAGGGCTTAGTCTATAGTAGTACCACTGCATAGGAATGGGGCTCTGGTCTATAGTAGTACCACTATATAGGAATAGGGCTCTCATCTAGTAGTAAATTCTATATAGGAATAGGGCCTGGTCAAGAAAGTACCACTATATAGGGAATAGGGCTCTGGTCTATAGTAGTACCACTATATAGGGAATAGGGCTCTGGTCTATAGTAGTACCACTATATAGGGAATAGGGCTCTGGTCTATAGTAGTTCCACTATATAGGGAATAGGGCTCTGGTCTATAGTAGTACCACTATATAGGAATAGGGCTCTGGTCTATAGTAGTACCACTATATAGGGAATAGGGCTCTGGTCTATAGTAGTGCACTATATAGGGAATAGGGCTCTGGTCTATAGTAGTACCACTATATAGGGAATAGGGCTCTGGTCTATAGTAGTACCACTATATAGGGAATAGGGCTCTGGTCTATAGTAGTGCCACTATATAGGAATAGGGCTCTGGTCTATAGTAGTACCACTATATAGGGAATAGGGCTCTGGTCTATAGTAGTACCACTATATAGGGAATAGGGCTCTGGTCTATAGTAGTACCACTATATAGGGAATAGGGCTCTGGTCTATAGTAGTACCACTATATAGGGAATAGGGCTCTGGTCTATAGTAGTGCCACTATATAGGGAATAGGGCTCTGGTCTATAGTAGTGCACTATATAGGGAATAGGGCTCTGGTCTATAGTAGTACCACTATATAGGGAATAGGGCTCTGGTCTATAGTAGTGCCACTATATAGGGAATAGGGCTCTGGTCTATAGTAGTACCACTATATAGGGAATAGGGCTCTGGTCTATAGTAGTGCCACTATATAGGGAATAGGGCTCTGGTCTATAGTAGTACCACTATATAGGGAATAGGGCTCTGGTCTATAGTAGTACCACTATATAGGGAATAGGGCTCTGGTCTATAGTAGTGCACTATATAGGAATAGGGCTCTGGTCTATAGTAGTACCACTATATAGGAATAGGGCTCTGGTCTATAGTAGTACCACTATATAGGGAATAGGGCTCTGGTCTATAGTAGTACCACTATATAGGGAATAGGGCTCTGGTCTATAGTAGTGCACTATATAGGGAATAGGGCTCTGGTCTATAGTAGTACCACTATATAGGGAATAGGGCTCTGGTCTATAGTAGTGCACTATATAGGAATAGGGCTCTGGTCTATAGTAGTACCACTATATAGGGAATAGGGCTCTGGTCTATAGTAGTACCACTATATAGGGAATAGGGCTCTGGTCTATAGTAGTACCACTATATAGGGAATAGGGCTCTGGTCTATAGTAGTACCACTATATAGGAATAGGGCTCTGGTCTATAGTAGTACCACTATATAGGAATAGGGCTCTGGTCTATAGTAGTACCACTATATAGGGAATAGGGCTCTGGTCTATAGTAGTACCACTATATAGGGAATAGGGCTCTGGTCTATAGTAGTACCACTATATAGGAATAGGGCTCTGGTCTATAGTAGTACCACTATATAGGAATAGGGCTCTGGTCTATAGTAGTGCCACTATATAGGGAATAGGGCTCTGGTCTATAGTAGTACCACTATATAGGGAATAGGGCTCTGGTCTATAGTATTTGCCACCATATAGGAATAGGGCCTGGTCTATAGTAGTTCCATTATATAGGAATAGGGCTCTGGTCTATAGTAGTACCACTATATAGGGGAATAGGGGCTCTGTCTATAGTAGTTCCATTATATAGGAATAATAGGCTCGGTCTATTCAGTAGTACCACTATATAGGGAATGGGGCTATGGTCTATAGTAGTACCACTATATAGGAATAGGGCTCTGGTCTGTGAGTGCACCATATATGGAATAGGGCTCTGGTCTATAGTAGTTCCACTATATAGAATGGGCTCTGGGTCTATGAGTAGCACCACTATAGGAATAAATAGGGCTCTGGTCTGTAGTAGTTCCATTATATAGGAATAGGGCTCTGGTCTATAGTAGTTCCATTATAGGGGAATAGGGCTCTGGTCTATAGTAGTACCACTATATAGGAATGGGGCTCTGGTCTATAGTAGTACCGCACTATATAGGAATGGGGCTCTAGTCTTATAGTAGTGCACTATACAGGGAATAGGGCTCTTATAGTAGTTCCACTGTATAGGGAATGGGGCTCTGGTCTATAGTAGTACCACTATAGGGAATAGGGCTCTGGTCTATAGTAGTTCCACTTATAGGGAATAGGGCTCTGGTCTATAGTAGTACCACTATATAGAATGGGGCTCTGGTCTATAGTAGTACACTATATAGGAATAGGGCTCTGGTCTATAGTAGTTCCATTATATAGGGAATAGGGCTTCTGTCTATAGTAGTACCACTATATAGGGAATAGGGGCTCTGGTCTATAGTAGTTCCATTATATAGGGAATAGGGCTCTGGTCATAGTAGTACCATATAGGAATAGGGCTCTGGTCTATAGTAGTTCCACTATATAGGAATGGGGCTCTGGTCTATAGTAGTACCACTATATAGGAATAGGGCTCTGGTCTATAGTAGTTCCATTATATAGAATAGAGGCTCTGGTCTATAGTAGTTGCACCACTATATAGGGAATGGGGCTCTGGTCTATAGTAGTACCACTATATAGGAATAGGGCTCTGGTCTATAGTAGTGCACTATATAGAATAGGGCTCTGGTCTATAGTAGTTCCACTATATAGAATGGGAACCTTGGTCTATAGTAGCACCACCATATAGGGACTCTGATTCATGTTGATTTATTATGCTCTGGTCCATAGCAGTTCCATTATATAGGGAATAGGGTTTCATCTATAGTAGTACCACTATATAGGGAATGGGGTTTCTGATTATAGTAGTTCCATTATAGGGAATAGGGCTCTGGTCTATAGTAGTTCCATTATAGGAATAGGGCTCTGGTCTATAGTAGTACCACTATATAGGAATGGGGCTCTAGTCTATAGTAGTGCACTATGTTAGGAATGGGGTCTGGTCAACAGTAGTGCCACTATATAGAGAAATAGGGCTCTGGTCTACAGTAGTACCAATTACATAGGGAATAGGGCTCTGGTCTATAGTAGTTCCACTATAGGGAATGGGGCTCTGGTCTCAGTAGTACCACTATATAGGAATAGGGCTCTGGTCTATAGTAGTACCACTATATAGGGAATAGGGCTCTGGTCTATAGTAGTACCACTATATAGGGAATAGGGCTCTGGTCTATAGTAGTACCACTATATAGGAATAGGGCTCTGGTCTATAGTAGTACCACTATATAGGGAATAGGGCTCTGGTCTATAGTAGTACCACTATATAGGGAATAGGGCTCTGGTCTATAGTAGTACCACTATATAGGAATAGGGCTCTGGTCTATAGTAGTACCACTATATAGGGAATAGGGCTCTGGTCTATAGTAGTACCACTATATAGGGAATAGGGCTCTGGTCTATAGTAGTGCCACTATATAGGGAATAGGGCTCTGGTCTATAGTAGTACCACTATATAGGGAATAGGGCTCTGGTCTATAGTAGTACCACTATATAGGAATAGGGCTCTAGTCTATAGTAGTGCACTATATAGGAATAGGGCTCTGGTCTATAGTAGTACCACTATATAGAAGAGGGCTCTGGTCTATAGTGCAGTTCCATTATATAGGGAATAGGGCTCTGGTCTATAGTAGTACCACTATATAGGAAGGGCTCTGGTCTATAGTTCCATTATATAGGAATAGGGCTCTGGTCTATAGTAGTACCACTATATAGGGAATAGGGCTCTGGTCTATAGTAGTACCACTTATATAGTAAATAGGCTCTGGTCTATAGTAGTTCCATTATATAGGAATAGCCTGGTTATAGTAGTACCACTATATAGGGAATGGGGCTCTGGTCTATAGTAGTACCACTATATAGAATAGGGCTCTGTCTATAGTAGTACCACTATATAGGAATAGGGCTCTGGTCTATAGTAGTACCACTCATATAGGAATCGGGCTCTGCCCTATAGTAGTACCACCATATAGGAATAGGGCCTGGTCTATAGTAGTTCCACTATATAGGAATAGGGCTCTGGTCTATAGTACCTACCATATAGGAATGGGGCTCTGTCTATATAGTAGTACCACTATATAGGAATGGGGCTCTAGTCTATAGTAATGCACTATATAGGAATAGGGCTCTGGTCAACAGTAGTACCACTATATAGAATAGGGCTCTGTCTATAGGCGTTCCACTATATAGGGAATAGGGCTCTGGTCTATAGTAGTGCACTATATAGAGAATGAAGGCTCTGGTCTATAGTAGTGCAGTATATAGGGAATGGGGCTCTAGTCTATAGTAGTGCACTATATAGGGAATAGGGCTCTGGTCTATAGTAGTACCACTCATATAGGAATAGGCTCTATTCTAGTAGTTCCATTATATAGAATAGGGCTCTGGTCTATAGTAGTACCGTCATATAGGGAATGAGGCTCTGGTCTATAGTAGTACTATATAGGAATGGGCTCAGTCTATAGTAGTGCACTATATAGGGAATAGGGCTCTGTCAACAGTAGTACCACCATATAGGAATAGGGTTCTGTCTATAGTAGTTCCACTATATATAGGGAATAGGGCTCTGGTCTATAGTAGTGCAATTATAGGAATAGGGCTCTGGTCTATAGTAGTTCCACTATATAGGAATGGGGCCCTGGTCTATAGTAGTACCACTCTATAGGAATAGGCTCATTCTATAGTAGCATCATAGGAATAGGCTCTGTCTATAGTAGTTCCACTATAGGGAATGGGGCTCTGTCTATAGTAGTACCACTATATAGGAATAGGGCTCTGGTCTATAGTAGTTCCATTATATAGGGAATAGGGCTCTGGTCTATAGTAGCACCACCATATAGGAATAGGGTCTGGTCTATGTAGTTTCCATTATATAGGAATAAGGGCTCAGGATTCATAGTAGTACCACTATATAGGAATAGGGCTCTGGTCTATAGTAGTGCACTATATAGGGATTAGGGCTCTGGTCTATAGTAGTACCACTATATAGGGAATAGGGCTCTCTGGTCTATGGTAGTACCACTATATAGGGAATGGGGCTCCTGGTCTATAGTAGTACCACTAGGGGAATGGGGCTCTGGTCTATAGTAGTACCACTATATAGGGAATGGGGCTCTGGTCTATAGTAGTACCACTATATAGGGAATAGGGCTCTGGTCTATAGTAGTACCACTATATAGGGAATAGGGCTATGGTCTATAGTAGTGCACTATATAGGGAATAGGGCTCTGGTCTATAGTAGTACCACTATATAGGGAATAGGGCTCTGGTCTATAGTAGTACCACTATATAGGGAATGGGGCTCTGGTCTATAGTAGTGCACTATATAGGGAATGGGGCTCTGGTCTAAAGTAGTACCACTATATAGGGAATAGGGCTCTAGTCTATAGTAGTGCACTATATAGGGAATAGGGCTCTGGTCTATAGTAGTTCCACTATATAGGGAATAGGGCTCTAGTCTATAGTAGTACCACTATATAGGGAATAGTGCTCTAGTCTATAGTAGTACCACTATATAGGGAATAGGGCTCTAGTCTATAGTAGTACCACTATATAGGGAATAGGGCTCTGGTCTAAAGTAGTACCACTCTATAGGGAATGGGGCTCTAGTCTATAGTAGTTCCACTATATAGAGACGCTCCCTCATCACTGACACCTAGTAGGTAGTCAATTACTATGGTACTGTTGCTATGACTCTAGGGAACCTAGTAGGTAGTCAGTTACTGTGGTAACTGTTGCTATGACTCTATGGAACCTAGTAGGTAGTCAATTACTATGGTACTGTTGCTATGACTCTACCGAACCTAGTAGGTAGTCAGTTACTGTGGTAACTGTTGCTATGACTCTAGGGAACCTAGTAGGTAGTCAATTACTATGGTCCTGTTGCTATGACTCTAGGGAACCTAGTAGGTAGTCAGTTACTGTGGTAACTGTTGCTATGACTCTAGGGAACCTAGTAGGTAGTCAGTTACCGTGGTAACTGTTGCTATGACTCTAGGGAACCTAGTAGGTAGTCAGTTACTGTGGTAACTGTTGCTATGACTCTAGGGAACCTAGTAGGTAGTCAGTTACCGTGGTAACTGTTGCTATGACTCTAGGGAACCTAGTAGGTAGTCAGTTACCGTGGTACTGTTGTTATGACTAATTATATTCTGCTCTGTTCTGTTCCATTCTATTCTGCTCTGCTCTGTTCTGTTCTGTTCTATTCTGCTCTGTTCTGTTCTGTTCTGTTCTATTCTGCTCTGTTCTGTTCTGTTCTATTCTGCTCTGTTTTGTTCTGTTCTGTTCTATTCTGCTCTGTTCTGTTCTGTTCTATTCTGCTCTGCTCTGCTCTGTTCTGTTCTATTCTGCTCTGTTCTGTTCTGTTCTATTCTGCTCTGTTCTGTTCTATAATGCTCTGTTCCATTCTATTCTGTTCTGCTCTGTTCCATTCTATTCTGTTCTGCTCTGTTCCATTCTATTCTGCTCTGTTCTGTTCTATTCTGCTCTGTTCTGTTCCATTCTATTCTGTTCCATTCTATTCTGCTCTGTTCTGTTCCATTCTGCTCTGTTCCATTCTATTCTGCTCTGTTCTGTTCCATTCTATTCTGTTCCATTCTATTCTGCTCTGCTCTGTTCTATTCTGCTCTGTTCTGTTCTATTCTGCTCTGTTCTGTTCCATTCTATTCTGTTCCATTCTATTCTGCTCTGTTCTGTTCCATTCTGCTCTGTTCCATTCTATTCTGCTCTGTTCTGTTCCATTCTATTCTGCTCTGTTCTGTTCCATTCTGTTCTGTTCTGTTCCATTCTATTCTGTTCTGTTCTGTTCTGTTCCATTCTATTATGTTCTGTTCTATTCTATTCTGCTCTGTTCTGTTCTGTTCTGCTCTGTTCTGCTCTGTTCTGTTCCATTCTGTTCTGCTCTGTTCTGTTCCATTCTATTCTGCTCAGTTCTGTTCTGTTCTATTCTGCTCTGTTCTGTTTTATTCTATTCTGCTCTGTTCTATTATATTATGCTCTATTCTGTTCTGTTCTGCTCTGTTCTGTTCTATTCTGCTCTGTTCTGTTCCATTCTATTCTGCTCTGTTCCATTCTATTCTGCTCTGTTCTGTTCCATTCTATTCTGCTCTGTTCTGTTCCATTCTATTCTGATCTGTTCTGTTCCATTCTATTCTGCTCTGCTCTGTTCTGTTCCATTCTATTCTATTCTGCTCTGCTCTGCTCTGTTCTGTTCCATTCTATTCTGCTCTGTTCTGTTCTATTCTGCTCTGTTCCATTCTATTCTGCTCTGTTCTGTCCTATTCTATTCTGCTCTGTTCTGTTCTATTCTATTCTGCTCTGTTCTGTCCTATTCTATTCTGCTCTGCTCTGCTCTGTTCCATTCTATTCTGCTCTGTTCTGTTCTATTCTACTCTGTTCCATTCTATTCTGCTCTGTTCTGTCCTATTCTATTCTGCTCTGTCCTATTCTATTCTGCTCTGTTCTGTCCTATTCTATTCTGCTCTGTTCTGTTCTATTCTGTTCTGTTCTGTTCTATTCTGCTCTGCTCTGTTCCATTCTATTCTGCTCTGTTCTGTTCTATTCTGTTCCATTCTATTCTGCTCTGTTCTGTTCCATTCTATTCTGCTCTGTTCTGTTCCATTCTATTCTGCTCTGTTCTGTCCTATTCTGCTCTGTTCCATTCTGTTCTGCTCTGTTCCATTCTATTCTGCTCTGTTCTGTTCCATTATATTCTGCTCTGTTCTGTTCCATTCTATTCTGCTCTGTTCTGTTCCATTATATTCTGCTCTGTTCTGTCCTATTCTATTCTGCTCTGTTCTGTTCTATTCTGCTCTGTTCTGTTCTATTCTGTTCTGTCCTATTCCATTCTGCTCTGTTCCATTCTATTCTGCTCTGTTCTGTTCCATTCTATTCTGTTCCATTCTATTCTGCTCTGCTCTGTTCTATTCTGCTCTGTTCTGTTCTATTCTGCTCTGTTCTGTTCCATTCTATTCTGTTCCATTCTATTCTGCTCTGTTCTGTTCCATTCTGCTCTGTTCCATTCTATTCTGCTCTGTTCTGTTCCATTCTATTCTGCTCTGTTCTGTTCCATTCTGTTCTGTTCTGTTCCATTCTATTCTGTTCTGTTCTGTTCTGTTCCATTCTATTATGTTCTGTTCTATTCTATTCTGCTCTGTTCTGTTCTGTTCTGCTCTGTTCTGCTCTGTTCTGTTCCATTCTGTTCTGCTCTGTTCTGTTCCATTCTATTCTGCTCAGTTCTGTTCTGTTCTATTCTGCTCTGTTCTGTTTTATTCTATTCTGCTCTGTTCTATTATATTATGCTCTATTCTGTTCTGTTCTGCTCTGTTCTGTTCTATTCTGCTCTGTTCTGTTCCATTCTATTCTGCTCTGTTCCATTCTATTCTGCTCTGTTCTGTTCCATTCTATTCTGCTCTGTTCTGTTCCATTCTATTCTGATCTGTTCTGTTCCATTCTATTCTGCTCTGCTCTGTTCTGTTCCATTCTATTCTATTCTGCTCTGCTCTGCTCTGTTCTGTTCCATTCTATTCTGCTCTGTTCTGTTCTATTCTGCTCTGTTCCATTCTATTCTGCTCTGTTCTGTCCTATTCTATTCTGCTCTGTTCTGTTCTATTCTATTCTGCTCTGTTCTGTCCTATTCTATTCTGCTCTGCTCTGCTCTGTTCCATTCTATTCTGCTCTGTTCTGTTCTATTCTACTCTGTTCCATTCTATTCTGCTCTGTTCTGTCCTATTCTATTCTGCTCTGTCCTATTCTATTCTGCTCTGTTCTGTCCTATTCTATTCTGCTCTGTTCTGTTCTATTCTGTTCTGTTCTGTTCTATTCTGCTCTGCTCTGTTCCATTCTATTCTGCTCTGTTCTGTTCTATTCTGTTCCATTCTATTCTGCTCTGTTCTGTTCCATTCTATTCTGCTCTGTTCTGTTCCATTCTATTCTGCTCTGTTCTGTCCTATTCTGCTCTGTTCCATTCTGTTCTGCTCTGTTTCCATTCTATTCTGCTCTGTTCTGTTCCATTATATTCTGCTCTGTTCTGTTCCATTCTATTCTGCTCTGTTCTGTTCCATTATATTCTGCTCTGTTCTGTCCTATTCTATTCTGCTCTGTTCTGTTCTATTCTGCTCTGTTCTGTTCTATTCTGTTCTGTCCTATTCTATTCTGCTCTGTTCTATTCTATTCTGCTCTGTTCTGTTCCATTCTATTCTGCTCTGTTCCATTCTATTCTGCTCTGTTCCATTCTATTCTGCTCTGTTCTGTTCCATTCTATTCTGCTCTGTTCCATTCTATTCTGCTCTGTTCTGTTCCATTCTATTCTGCTCTGTTCTGTTCCATTCTATTCTGTTATGTTCCATTCTATTCTGCTCTGTTCTGTTCTATTCTGCTCTGTTCTGTTCTATTCTATTCTGCTCTGTTCCATTCTATTCTGCTCTGTTCTGTTCTATTCTGCTCTGTTCTGTTCTATTCTGCTCTGTTCCATTCTATTCTGCTCTGTTCTGTTCTATTCTGCTCTGTTCTGTTCTATTCTGCTCTGTTCCGTTCTATTCTGCTCTGTTCTGTTCTATTCTGCTCTGTTCTGTTCTATTCTATTCTGCTCTGTTCTATTCTGCTCTGTTCTGTTCTATTCTATTCTGCTCTGTTCTGTTCCATTCTATTCTGCTCTGTTCTGTTCCATTCTATTCTGCTCTGATCTGTTCCATTCTATTCTGCTCTGTTCTGTTCCATTCTATTCTGTTCCATTCTATTATGTTCTACTCTGTTCGGTTCTGTTCTGCTCTGTTATTCTATGTTCTGTTCTTTTCCATTCTATTCTGCTCTGTTCTGTTCTATTTTGTTCTTTGCTGTTCTACTGTACTCTGTTCTACTCTACTCTACTCTGGTCTGTTCTACTCTACTCTACTCTACTCTACTCTGGTCTGGTCTGTTCTACTCTACTCTACTCTATTCTACTCTACTCTACTCTACTCTGATTTACTCTACTCTACTCTGGTCTGGTCTGTTCTACTCTACTCTACTCTGGTCTGGTCTGTTCTTCTCTACTCTGGTCTGCTCTACTCTACTCTACTCTGGTCTGGTCTGTTCTTCTCTACTCTGGTCTGGTCTGTTCTACTCTACTCTACTCTGGTCTGTTCTATTCTACTCTACTCTACTCTACTCTACTCTGGTCTGGTCTGTTCTTCTCTACTCTGGTCTGGTCTGGTCTGTTCTACTCTACTCTACTCTGGTCTGTTCTATTCTACTCTACTCTACTCTACTCTGGTCTGGTCTGTTCTTCTCTACTCTGGTCTGGTCTTCTCTACTCTGGTCTGGTCTGTTCTACTCTGCTCTACTCTACTCTGGTCTGGTCTGTTCTTCTCTACTCTGGTCTGGTCTGTTCTACTCTACTCTACTCTACTCTGGTCTGGTCTGTTCTTGTCTACTCTGGTCTGGTCTGTTCTATTCTACTCTACTCTACTCTACTCTACTCTGGTCTGGTCTGTTCTTCTCTCTGCTCTGGTCTGGTCTGTTCTACTCTGCTCTGCTCTGCTCTGGTCTGGTCTGTTCTACTCTACACTACTCTACTCTACTCTACTCTGGTCTGGTCTGTTTGTTCTCTACTCTCTACTCTGGCCTGGTCTGTTCTGTTCTACTCTACTCTACTCTACTCTGGTCTGTTCTACTCTACTCTACTCTACTCTACTCTGCTCTGCTCTTCTCTACTCTATTCTACTCTGGTCTGGTCTGGTCTGTTCTACTCTACTCTACTCTACTCAACTATACTCTGGTCTGTTCTACTCTACTCTACTCTACTCTACTCTGGTCTGGTCTGGTCTGTTCTACTCTACTCTACTCTACTCTGGTCTGTTCTACTATACTCTACTCTACTCTACTCTACTCTACTCCGGTCTGTTCTACTATACTCTACTCTGGTCTGGTCTGTTCTACTCTACTCTACTCTGGTCTGTTCTACTATACTCTACTCTACTCTGGTCTTGTCTGTTCTACTCTACTCTATTCTACTCTGGTCTGGTCTGTTCTACTCTGGTCTGGTCTGTTCTACTCTACTCTGGTCTGGTCTGTTCTACTCTACTCTACTCTACTCTACTCTGGTCTGTTCTACTATACTCTACTCTACTCTGGTCCGGTCTGGTCTGTTCTACTATACTCTACTCTGGTCTGGTCTGTTCTACTCTACTCTACTCTACTCTACTCTACTCTGGTATGTTCTTTTCTACTCTACTCTACTCTACTCTACTCTACTCCGGTCTGTTCTACTATACTCTACTCTACTCTGGTCTGTTCTACTCTACTCTACTCTGGTCTGGTCTGTTCTACTCTGGTCTGGTCTGTTCTACTCTACTCTGGTCTGGTCTGTTCTACTCTACTCTACTCTGGTCTGGTCTGTTCTACTCTACTCTACTCTACTCTACTCTGGTCTGTTCTACTATACTCTACTCTACTCTGGTCTGGTCTGTTCTACTCTACTCTACTCTGGTCTGTTCTACTATACTCTACTCTGGTCTGTTCTACTCTACTCTACTCTACTCTACTCTACTCTACTCTGGTATGTTCTTTTCTACTCTACTCTACTCTACTCTACTCTACTCCGGTCTGTTCTACTATACTCTACTCTACTCTGGTCTGGTCTGGTCTGTTCTACTCTACTCTACTCTGGTCTGTTCTACTATACTCTACTCTACTCTGGTCTGGTCTGGTCTGTTCTACTCTGCTCTGCTGTACTCTACTCTATTCTACTCTGGTCTGTTCTACTCTACTCTACTCTACTCTACTCTACTCTGCTCTTTTCTCCTCAGTTCTGTAATGCAGTGTTGAGGATGTTTGAGGTTCTGCCGGTTAAATGAGTCGGTAATGCAGTGTTGCTTTGCCATTATCACCCAACAATGAACAATGTGTGTGTGTGTGTGTGTGTGTGTGTGTGTGTGTGTGTGTGTGTGTGTGTGTGTGTGTGTGTGTGTGTGTGTGTGTGTGTGTGTGTGCGTTCGTGTGCATGCATGCGTATCCATGTGTATAGTCAATAACAGCTCAGCCGTGCGTAATTGAAAGATCGGTGTTGTGATTGTTGGGCGCGCGGCGGGCAGATGATTTGACTGATATTGAAAAGCTTATCGGTGGCGCAACATGCAACTACGGCACAGTGAACGGAGGAGACAGAGCAGCGCCAGAATAAATGTCTTGTTTCACGGCGGGAAGGCTCCGAGAAACCTCCTCCCGAGTCGCCGGTTTACCGATGGTCATGTGGTCTTCCGTCTACATCCCAAACCCCACCGCACACAGGAAAGGACATCGTCGTGAATTATTGTGTCTCACATGCTGTTGTTTGTTTCTGATCAAATCATATTTGCTCCTTTTTATTAGAGAGAGAAAGAGATTGAGGTAGAGAAAGAGAGCGGGAGAGAGAAAGAGAGAGGGAGGGAGGAGATGGACGGAAAGACAGTGAGGGGGGAGGGAGGGAGGGAGGGAGGGAGGGAGGGAGGGGGAGGGAGGGAGGGAGGAGGGAAAGCTAAGTGCCTGTGATGTAGATGAATTGTAAGCTGAAGTTGGTTTTGAGGCGTCAAGAATTGCAAACCCGACCGCGTCATCAGATCGCTGTTGGCCAATATTCAATATGATATAACGGACCACACTAATAAAGAAATGACTCCCTTCCTTCCCCTATCTTCTCCCCCTATCTTCCCCCCTCACCCCCATCTTCCATTCAAGACACATATGTGTCTGTTTAATTAACGAGACTGATTTCTATAAACGACATTGCGCAGCTCAGCGGAGCGTAGGCGGTTATCTCGAGCTGGGTAGAGAGCTGTGCTTTCTCACCGACCTGAAAAACCAACCGACTCCAACTCAGATTTGTTAAAATCCTTTTTTATTTTTTTAGGTGACAATGATGTTGGATTATATTAAACTATAACTAGCCATTGACACATATATAAGTTGACCGCGTTGCTCACTTGTTTGTTGGTGAGTTTAGGAGTGATATATATGTGTGTGTGTGTGTGTGTGTGTGTATGTAGTGTGCGTGAATGTGAGTGTGTGTGCAACCTATGTGACGGAATCCCCGTCCAGTCTTTAAGGAGCGGAGAGAGAGAGAGGGGAGGTGCGTGGACCGGTCCTCTCTCACTGCGGAACCCCGCGCGCTGAGCTGCCTGGACCTTCTTTTTGTTGGATTCAAATTATTATTATTTTTTAAACCCAAAATAATTTTTATATTTATTTTATTTTAGTTCAATTGTTTTCCCTCGTCAAAACCGTTTACCGGTGTGTGTGGTAGTAAATCTTGATCACTACCGTGAGGAATTTACCGTTTATCCCGGGGGAAGAAAAACAGGTGGATTAATATATATTTTTGATTTCAACGGATGTGTTTGCGGATGTGAGGCGTTGTGGCTCGCGCGATGTCCTCTCGGCTTCTGGAGCGATGTGGCACAGACAGCAGGTGAGTGACCACATAGATAGATACCCCTCAGCGGGGTTTTATAGATAACATCAACGGGTTTTTATAGATAACATCAATGGGGTTTTTAATTAATCTCCTTTTAAATAATCCATCACTATTTTGAGGGGGGACGAATTCACATTTTAAGCGATACAACTGGACTCGGCGCTGACATGAATGGTATGGGGTTTTTAAATAAAAAATTCACCCCCCCACTTGTTCACTCCTAAAGTAGGCTAGAGCGGTGCTCCAAATCTCTGCCCCCCTCTTTCCTTCCCCTCAGCCCCTCAGCAGCACCTCGCTGTAGGCTAGGCTCGCTGTCTCTCTCTCTGCCCACCAACCTGCGGAATGCCCTACATAACAACATAACAACCAGACACAACCCAGAAAATAAAACCGGAGACGTCGTGAGAGGGAATATTTACTAGAGTTACCAGTGTCCCCCGGGGTCTATAGCTCCAACATCAAGTCAGACAGTAAGCTATATTAAAACACCCGGGGTACAGATTGTGTGAGAAGGAAGGTGATTCGTGTTTTAGTCGTGTGAAAGAGAAACACAGTCAGTGAGGAACCGAGGCAGCCCTTCTACCTACGACGCATTTTAGCGTCCTCTGTTTGGAAACGGTGGAGAAAACTGGGTTGTCTTGGTAACACAACAACACGGAATTTCATACAAACACACCGCGGTGTAATTGACACTGTATAATGTCGTTATTTGTATTTATTTATCGGCAGACCAAGTTTGAACACTTTCTTTGTTGGTTTGCTGACGCCGTGAGCACCGGAGCTTCGCGTGGGGGCGGACGGCTGCGGGGCCGTGTATCTATCGTTAAAGATGGTGACTGGGAGACCAAAGGGACCTCAGCCACACCGACTCTACCGCCACAGCTCCGCATGGTGACACTGAAGGTATGTCCGCACTTCCGCCTGCCTGCTGCGGCCCGACAATACAGGAGAGGGATGAGGACTGGATAGTGGGTGTGTGTGAGAGAGAGAGAGATAGTGTGTTTGCGTGCGCGCAGGCGAGAGAGAGGGCTGTGTGTACGTGGCTCTGACTGTGTCCACCGCTAAGCGGAGCTGTTGTATAAACACTGTGTGTGTGTGTCAGCAGAGAGTTAGTGACGCTGCCTGATGAGACAAATCATCATGAATTCACATCTAAAAATCCCAGCTTTCAGCTTTAGCGCAACCGAGTCACGTTGTAGAAACACATTCCTCCTCCCCTTCATCACCTCTCCCTCCTTCCTCCCTCCCCTTCATCACCTCTCCCTCCTCCTTCATCACTTCTCCTCTCCTCCTTCCTCTCTTTTCTTCTCCTCTCCTCTCCTCTCATCTCCCCTTCATCACTTCTCCTCCTTCCTCTCCTCTCTTTTCTTCTCACCTCTCCTCTCCTCTCCACCCTCCCCTCTTCATCCTCCTCTCCTCCTTCCTCTCCTCTCCTCTCCTCTCCTCTCCTCCTCCTCCCCTTCATCACCTCTCCTCCTCTCCTCCTCCTCTCCTCCCCTCCCATCACCTCTCCTCCCTCTCTTCCTCCTCCTCTCTCCTCTCTTTCTCCTCCTCTCCTCTCCTCTCCCCTCTCCTCTCCTCTCCTCTCCTCTCCTCCTCTCCTCCCCTCTCTCCTCTCTCCCTCTCCTCTCCCCTTCTCCCTCTCCTCTCCTCTCTCCTCTCCTCTCCTCTCCTCTCCTCTCCTCCTCTCCTCTCCTTCCTCTCCTCTCCCTCTCTCTCCTCTCCTCTCCTCTCTCTCCTCCTCTTCTCTTTCTCCTCTCCTTCCCCTCTGTCTCCTCTCCTCTCCTCTCATCACCTCTCCTCCCTCTCAGTGTATGTGTATGTATGTGTAAGAGGCAGAACACGGAGGGCAGCCTGAGAGGTTAAACTCTCTACACAACACACACTGTATTGTATGGTGTGTACAGTGCTTGACTTGAACTGAAATAGCTGCGGGTGATGTTTATATTTAGGTCCAGGAACTCCACAATATGTTTGAGATAATATTTTGTAAGAGGTGTAGGAAGTCAAGCTGTAGAAATGTTGAGGTGTCGGTATTCAGTTCAGGTGAGATCCTGCCTAAGTCAAGCACTATGCTTGTATGTAACAGCTGTATCCTATCAGCCATGACCAGAGGTTAGAGGTTAGACCAGAGGTTAGAGGTTGGACCAGAGATTGGAGGTTAGACCAGAGGTTAGACCAGAGTTAGACCAGAGGTTGGACCAGAGGTTAGTTGGACCAGAGGTTGGAGGTTAGACCAGAGGTTGGAGGTTAGACCAGGGTTGGAGGTTAGACCAGAGGTTAGAGGTTAGACCAGAGGTTGGAGGTTAGACCAGAGGTTAGAGGGTTAGACCAGAGGTTAGACCAGAGGTTAGAGGTTAGACCAGAGGTTAGACCAGAGGTTAGAGAGTTAGACCAGAGGTTAGAGGTTAGACCAGAGGTTAGACCAGAGGTTAGAGGTTAGACCAGAGGTTGGAGGTTAGACTAGAGGTTAGACCAGAGGTTGGACCAGAGGTTGGAGGTTAGACCAGAGGTTAGAGGTTGGACCAGAGGTTGGAGGTTAGACCAGAGGTTAGAGGTTAGACCAGAGGTTGGAGCTTAGACTAGAGGTTGGAGGTTAGACCAGAGGTTAGACCAGAGGTTGGACCAGAGGTTAGAGGTTAGACCAGAGGTTGGAGGTTAGACCAGAGGTTAGAGGTTAGACCAGGGGTTAGACCAGAGGTTAGACAAGAGGTTAGAGGTTAGACCAGAGGTTAAAGGTTAGACCAGAGGTTAGAGGTTAGACCAGAGGTTAAAGGTTAGACCAGAGGTTAGAGGTTAGACCAGAGGTTAGAGGTTAGACCAGGGGTTAGACCAGAGGTTAGACCAGGGGTTAGACCAGAGGTTAGACCAGGGGTTAGACCAGAGGTTAGACCAGGGGTTAGAGGTTAGACCAGGGGTTAAAGGTTAGACCAGGGGTTAGAGGTTAGACCAGAGGTTAGAGGTTAGACCAGAGGTTAGAGATTAGACCAGAGGTTAGAGGTTAGACCAGAGGTTAGAGATTAGACCAGAGGTTAGAGGTTAGACCAGAGATTAGACGAGAGGTCAGAGGTTAGACAGGGAATTAGTAGCTGGTTGAAATAGAACCTAAACTAGATTAATCTGTGGGCAGATTTTACATCAGGGGTAGAAAACTAGATTCAGCCGTGGGCAGATTTTACATCAGGGGTAGAAAACTAGATTCAGCCGTGGAACCTTTTACATCAGGGGTAGAAAACTAGATTCAGCCGTGGAACCTTTTACATCAGGGGTAGAAAACTAGATTCAGCCGTGGAACCTTTTACATCAGGGGTAGAAAACTAGATTCAGCCTTGGAACCTTTTATATCAGGGGTAGAAAACTAGATTCAGCCGTGTGTGTGTAGCTGTGTTTGTGTAGATATGTGTGTGTGTGTGTTTAGCTGTGTGTGTGTGTAGCTGTGTGTGTGTAGCTGTGTGTGTGTAGCTGTGTGTGTGTGTCTGTCTGTGTGTGTGTAGCTGTGTGTGTGTAGCTGTGTGTGTGTGTCTGTCTGTCTGTCTGTGTGTGTGTGTGTGTGTGTGTGTGTGTGTGTGTGTGTGTGTGTGTGTGTGTGTGTGTGTGTGTGTGTAGCTGTGTGTGTAGATATGTGTGTGTAGCTGTGTGTGTAGCTGTGTGTGTGTAGCTGTGTGTGTGTAGCTGTGTGTGTGTAGCTGTGTGTGTGTAGCTGTGTGTGTGTAGCTGTTTGTGTGTAGCTGTGTGTGTGTAGCTGTGTGTGTGTAGCTGTGTGTGTGTAACTGTTTGTGTGTAGCTGTGTGTGTGTAGCTGTGTGTAGCTGTGTGTGTGTAGCTGTGTGTGTGTAGATGTGTGTGTGTAGCTGTGTGTGTGTAGCTGTGTGTGTGTAGCTGTGTGTAGCTGTGTGTGTGTAGCTGTGTGTGTAGCTGTGTGTGTGTAGCTGTGTGTGTAGCTGTTTGTGTGTAGCTGTGTGTGTGTGTAGCTGTGTGTGTGTGTAGCTGTGTGTGTGTAGCTGTTTGTGTGTAGCTGTGTGTGTGTAGATGTGTGTGTAGCTGTGTGTGTGTAGCTGTTTGTGTGTAGCTGTGTGTGTAGCTGTTTGTGTGTAGCTGTGTGTGTGTAGATGTTTGTGTGTAGCTGTTTGTGTGTAGATGTGTGTGTGTAGCTGTTTGTGTGTAGCTGTGTGTGTGTAGATGTGTGTGTAGCTGTGTGTGTGTAGCTGTGTGTGTGTAGATATGTGTGTGTGTAGCTGTTTGTGTGTAGCTGTGTGTGTGTAGCTGTGTGTGTAGCTGTGTGTGTGTAGCTGTGTGTGTGTAGCTGTGTGTGTGTAGCTGTGTGTGCTGTGTGTGTGCTGTGTGTGTGTAGCTGTTTGTGTGTAGCTGTGTGTGTGCTGTGATGTGTGTGTGCTGTGTGTGTGTAGTGTGTGTGTGTGTGTGTGTAGCTGTGTGTGTGTAGCTGTGTGTGTAGCTGTGTGTGTGTGTAGCTGTGTGTGTGTAGATGTGTGTGTGTGTAGCTGTGTGTGTGTAGCTGTGTGTGTGTAGCTGTGTGTGTAGCTGTGTGTGTGTGTAGCTGTGTGTGTGTAGATATGTGTGTGTAGCTGTTTGTGTGTAGCTGTGTGTGTGTAGCTGTGTGTGTGTAGCTGTGTGTGTGTAGCTGTGTGTGTGTAGCTGTGTGTGTGTGTGTGTGTAGCTGTGTGTGTAGCTGTGTGTGTGTAGATGTGTGTGTGTAGCTGTGTGTGTGTAGCTGTGTGTGTGTAGCTGTTTGTGTGTAGCTGTGTGTGTGCTGTGTGTGTGTAGCTGTGTGTGTGTAGCTGTGTGTGTGTGCTGTGTGTGTAGCTGTGTGTGTGCTGTGTGTGTGTAGCTGTGTGTGTGTAGATGTGTGTGTAGCTGTGTGTGTGTAGCTGTGTGTGTGTAGATGTGTGTGTGTGTGTGTGTGTGTGTGTGTGTAGCTGTGTGTGTAGCTGTGTGTGTGTAGCTGTGTGTGTGTAGCTGTGTGTGTAGCTGTGTGTGTGTAGCTGTGTGTGTGTGTGTGTGTAGCTGTGTGTGTGTAGCTGTGTGTGTGTAGATGTGTGTGTGTAGATGTGTGTGTAGCTGTGTGTGTGTAGCTGTGTGTAGCTGTTTGTGTGTAGCTGTGTGTGTGTAGATGTGTGTGTAGCTGTGTGTGTGTAGCTGTGTGTGTGTGCTGTGTGTGTGTAGCTGTGTGTGTAGATGTGTGTGTAGCTGTGTGTGTGTAGCTGTGTGTGTGTAGCTGTGTGTGTGTAGCTGTGTGTGTGTAGCTGTGTGTGTAGCTGTGTGTGTGTAGCTGTGTGTGTAGCTGTGTGTGTGTAGCTGTGTGTGTGTGTGTGTGTAGCTGTGTGTGTGTAGCTGTGTGTGTGTAGCTGTGTGTGCTGTTTGTGTGTAGCTGTGTGTGTGTAGATGTGTGTGTGTAGCTGTGTGTGTGTAGCTGTGTGTGTGTGTGCTGTGTGTGTGTAGCTGTGTGTGCTGTGTGTGTGTAGCTGTGTGTGTGTAGCTGTGTGTGTGTGTGTAGATATGTGTGTGTAGCTGTGTGTGTGTAGCTGTGTGTGTGTGTAGATATGTGTGTAGCTGTGTGTGTGTAGCTGTGTGTGTGTAGCTGTGTGTGTAGATATGTGTGTGTGTGTGTGTGTAGCTGTGTGTGTGTGTAGATATGTGTGTAGCTGTGTGTGTGTAGCTGTGTGTGTGTGTGTGATGTGTGTGTGTGTAGCTGTGTGTGTGTAGCTGCGTGTGTGTAGCTGTGTGTGGCTGCTGTGTGTGTGTGTGTAGCTGTGTGTGTGTAGCTGTGTGTAGATATGTGTGTAGCTGTGTGTGTGTAGCTGTGTGTGTGTGTGTAGATATGTGTGTAGCTGTGTGTGTAGTCAAGCATTAAGAGTAAAATCTCTCCTTTCCTCCTTCCCCCTCCCTCTCCATCACCCCTAACCCCAACCAACCATCCCCTCCTCTTGTCTACTCTTCCAAACTCACACACACACACACACACACACACACACACACACACACACACACACACACACACACACACACACACAACCCCAAAGTGGCAGAAGTGACTGTTTTGTAGCTTACTGAAGAATTTATGTGGAAAAAGCCACTAGGCTCTTTAACTAGCTGCTGCTCTGCTCTGCTTGGTGGGGGGGCGACTGGAGAACAGACTTGGTGTTTTTAGGAATAAAACACACACACATTTATAGACACACATACATACAGACACATATGCACCACACACACATAGAGACACAGACACATACAGACACATACGCACCCACACACACACATATAGACACAGACACACACAGAAATATAGACACACACACACACACAGACACATACGCACCCACACACACATATATAGACCCACACACACACATATAGACACAGACACATACACACACACACACATAGAGACACAGACACATACAGAAACATACGCACCCACACACACACATATATAGACACACACACATACAGACACATACACACCCACACACACACATAGAGACACAGACACACATATAGACACACACACACTGCAGACACACACACACCCATATACAGACACACACACACACACATATAGACACACACACACACATATATAGACACACACACACACATATATAGACACACACACACACATATATAGACACACACACATACAGACACATACACACCCACACACACATATAGAGACACACACACATACAGACACACACACACAGACACATACACACCCACACACACATATATAGACACACACACATACAGACACATACACACCCACACACACACATATAGAGACACAGACACATATATAGACACACACACATACAGACACATACACACCCACACACACACATAGAGACACAGACACACACACACCCACACACACATACACACACACACACATACAGACACATACACACCCACACACACACATAGAGACACAGACACACACACATAGAGACACAGACACACACACATAGAGACACAGACACACACACACAGAGACACATACACACACACATGGAGGTACATCATGCCCATTGAAACTAAACTGAGGTGCCACACATTCATAATATTTGGGAAATATACAAGACACATACAGAACATCATGAAGCTATTGAGTTATCCGTCAGCTCCCCCTCATCACACTGAGACAGCAGCTGGTTCCTGTCTTCAGTGGTCCATTACCAAGGGACGTTGTGGTTCCTGTCTTCAGTGGTCCATTACCAAGGGAAGATGTGGTTCCTGTCTTCAGTGGTCCATTACCAAGGGAAGATGTGGTTCCTGTCTTCAGTGGTCAATGCCAGGGAAGATGTGGTTCCTGTCTTCAGTGGTCCATTACCAAGGGGACGTTGTGGTTCCTGTCTTCAGTGGTCCATTACAAGTTGTGGTTCCTGTCTTCAGTAGTCAATACAAAGGGAAGATGTGGTTCCTGTCTTCAGTGGTCCAATACCAAGGGAAGATGTGGTTCCTGTCTTCAGTGGTCCAATACCAAGGGAAGATGTGGTTCCTGTCTTCAGTAGTCCAATACAAAGGGAAGATGTGGTTCCTGTCTTCAGTGGTCCATTACCAAGGGAAGATGTGGTTCCTGTCTTCAGTGGTCCAATACCAAGGGAAGATGTGGTTCCTGTCTTCAGTGGTCCAATACCAAGGGACGTTGTGGTTCCTGTCTTCAGTGGTCCATTACCAAGGGACGTTGTGGTTCCTGTCTTCAGTGGTCCATTACCAAGGGAAGATGTGGTTCCTGTCTTCAGTGGTCCATTACCAAGGGAAGATGTGGTTCCTGTCTTCAGTGGTCCATTACCAAGGGAAGATGTGGTTCCTGTCTTCAGTGGTCCATTACCAAGGGAAGATGTGGTTCCTGTCTTCAGTAGTCAATACCAAGGAAGATGTGGTTCCTGTCTTCAGTGGTCCAATGCCAAGGAAGATGTGGTTCCTGTCTTCAGTGGTCCAATACCAAGGGAAGATGTGGTTCCTGTCTTCAGTGGTCAATACCAAGGAAGATGTGGTTCCTGTCTTCAGTGGTCAATACCAAGGGACGTTGTGGTTCCTGTCTTCAGTGGTCCATTACCAAGGGAAGATGTGGTTCCTCTCTTCAGTGGTCAATACCAAGGGAAGATGTGGTTCCTGTCTTCAGTGGTCCATTAAAGGGAAGATGTGGTTCCTGTCTTCAGTGGTCCAATACCAAGGGAAGATGTGGTTCCTGTCTTCAGTGGTCCATTACCAAGGGAAGATGTGGTTCCTGTCTTCAGTGGTCCAATACCAAGGAAGATGTGGTTCCTGTCTTCAGTGGTCCAATACCAAGGGAAGATGTGGTTCCTGTCTTCAGTGGTCCATTACCAAGGGACATTGTGGTTCCTGTCTTCAGTAGTCCAATACCAAGGGAAGATGTGGTTCCTGTCTTCAGTAGTCCAATACCAAGGGAAGATGTGGTTCCTGTCTTCAGTAGTTCAATGCCAAGGGAAGATGTGGTTCCTGTCTTCAGTAGTCCAATACCAAGGAAGATGTGGTTCCTGTCTTCAGTAGTCCAATACCAAGGAAGATGTGGTTCCTGTCTTCAGTAGTCCAATACCAAGGAAGATGTGGTTCCTGTCTTCAGTGGTTCAATGCCAAGGGAAGATGTGGTTCCTGTCTTCAGTGCTCCATTACCAAGGGAAGATTGTGGTTCCTGTCTTCAGTGGTCCAATACCAAGGGAAGATGTGGTTCCTGTCTTCAGTGGTCCATTACCAAGGGACATTGTGGTTCCTGTCTTCAGTGGTCCAATACCAAGGGAAGATGTGGTTCCTGTCTTCAGTAGTCCAATACCAAGGGAAGATGTGGTTCCTGTCTTCAGTGGTCCAATACCAAGGGAAGATGTGGTTCCTGTTTTCAGTGGTCCATTACCAAGGGAAGATGTGGTTCCTGTCTTCAGTGGTCCAATACCAAGGGAAGATGTGGTTCCTGTCTTCAGTGGTCCAATACCAAGGGAAGATGTGGTTCCTGTCTTCAGTGGTCCAATACCAAGGGAAGTTGTGGTTCCTGTCTTCAGTGGTCCATTACCAAGGGAAGATGTGGTTCCTGTCTTCAGTAGTTCAATACCAAGGGAAGATGTGGTTCCTGTCTTCAGTAGTTCAATACCAAGGGAAGATGTGGTTCCTGTCTTCAGTGGTCCAATACCAAGGGAAGTTGTGGTTCCTGTCTTCAGTAGTTCAATGCCAAGGGAAGATGTGGTTCCTGTCTTCAGTGGTCCAATACCAAGGGAAGATGTGGTTCCTTTCTTCAGTGGTCCAATACCAAGGGACGTTGTGGTTCCTGTCTTCAGTGGTCCAATGCCAAGGGAAGATGTGGTTCCTGTCTTCAGTAGTCCATTACCAAGGGAAGATGTGGTTCCTGTCTTCAGTGGTCCAATACCAAGGGAAGATGTGGTTCCTGTCTTCAGTGGTCCATTACCAAGGGAAGATGTGGTTCCTGTCTTCAGTGGTCCAATACCAAGGGAAGATGTGGTTCCTGTCTTCAGTGGTCCAATACCAAGGGAAGATGTGGTTCCTGTCTTCAGTGGTCCATTACCAAGGGACGTTGTGGTTCCTGTCTTCAGTGGTCCAATACCAAGGGAAGATGTGGTTCCTGTCTTCAGTGCTCCATTACCAAGGGACATTGTGGTTCCTGTCTTCAGTGGTCCAATGCCAAGGGAAGATGTGGTTCCTGTCTTCAGTGGTCCATTACCAAGGGGAGATGTGGTTCCTGTCTTCAGTGGTCCATTACCAAGGGAAGATGTGGTTCCTGTCTTCAGTGGTCCAATACCAAGGGAAGATGTGGTTCCTGTCTTCAGTGGTCCAAGGCAAGTTGTGGTTCCTGTCTTCAGTGGTCCAATACCAAGGGAAGATGTGGTTCCTGTCTTCATTGGTCCATTACCAAGGGAATATGTGGTTCCTGTCTTCAGTGGTCCATTACCAAGGGAAGATGTGGTTCCTGTCTTCAGTGGTCCAATACCAAGGGAAGATGTGGTTCCTGTCTTCAGTGGTCCAATACCAAGGGAAGATGTGGTTCCTGTCTTCAGTAGTCCAATACCAAGGGAAGATGTGGTTCCTGTCTTCAGTGGTCCAATACCAAGGGAAGATGTGGTTCCTGTCTTCAGTGGTCCAATACCAAGGGACGTTGTGGTTCCTGTCTTCAGTGGTCCAATACCAAGGGAAGATGTGGTTCCTGTCTTCAGTGTTAGCTCTCTGTGTAGATCCAAGGGCCAGTCGTGCTGCTCTGTTCTGAGCCTACTGTAATTTTCCTACGTCCCTCTTTGTGGCACCTGACCACACGACTGAACAGTGGTCCTGGTGAGACAAAACTAGGGCCTGTAGGACCTGCCTTGTTGATAGTTTTGTTAAGAAGGTGGAAACTAGGGCCTGTAGGACCTGCCTTGTTGATAGTGTTGTTAAGAAGGCAGAAACTAGGGCCTGTAGGACCTGCCTTGTTGATAGTGTTGTTAAGGTAAAACTAGGTAGAAACTAGGACCTGCTTTGTTGATAGTGTTGTTAATAAGGTAGAAGGTAGATCTAGGGCCTGTAGGACCTGCCTTGTTGATAGTGCTGTTAATAAGGTAGAAACTAGGGCCTGCCTTTGTTGATAGTGTTGTTAATAAGGTAGAAACTAGGACCTGCCTTGTTGATAGTGTTGTTAATAAGGTAGAAACTAGGGCCTGTAGGACCTGCCTTGTTGATAGTGTTGTTAAGAAGGAAGAAACTAGGGCCTGTAGGACCTGCCTTGTTGATAGTGTTGTTAAGAAGGTAGAAACTAGGACCTGCCTTGTTGATAGTGTTGTTTAAGAAGGTAGAAACTAGGGCCTGTAGGACCTGCCTTGTTGATAGTGCTGTTAAGAAGGTAGAAACTAGGGCCTGTAGGACCTGCCTTGTTGATAGTGGTGTTAAGAAGGTAGAAACTAGGGCCTGTAGGACCTGCCTTGTTGGTAGTGCTGTTAAGAAAGTAGAAACTAGGGCCTGTAGGACCTGCCTTGTTGATAGTGTTGTTAAGAAGGTAGAAACTAGAGCCTGTAGGACCTGCCTTGTTGATAGTGTTGTTAAGGTAGAAACTAGGGCCTGTAGGACCTGCCTTGTTGATAGTGCTGTTAATAAGGTAGAAACTAGGGCCTGTGGGACCTGCCTTGATGATAGTGTTGTTAATAAGGTAGGATCTAGGGCCTGTAGGACCTTCCTTGTTGATAGTGTTGTTAATAAGGTAGGATCTAGGGCCTGTAGGACCTGCCTTGTTGATAGTGTTGTTAAAACTTGTTAGGGCCGTGGTTCCGTGGTGGGAACATAAATCAGCGGAAATGTTCAAGAGCGCCACCTATAGTGGTTGATAAAACTCAAACTTTCATTAAAATGGACATACAATGTACTGAAATAAAGCTACACTCGTTGTGAATCTATCCACCGAGTCAGATTTGTAAAATGCTTTTCGGCAAAAGCTTGAGAAGCTATTATCTGATAGCATGTATCCCCCAAAATACAGCAACGTCACCTAACGACAGATTTTGCGATAGCCTGGGGCTAGTCAAAACGCAGAAATAAAATATAAAACATTCATTACCTTTGACGAGCTTCTTTCTTGGCACTCCTAGATGTCCCATAAACATATTTTTGGGTCTTTTTCGATTAAATCGGTCCATATATAGCCTAGATATCGATCTATGAATACTGTGTGAACAACGGAAAAAATAGAGTTTTCTAACGTAACGTCATTTTTTTAATTAAAAAAGTCGACGATAAACTTTCACAAAACACTTCGAAATACTTTTGTAATGCAACTTTAGGTATTAGTACACGTTAATAAGCGATAAAATTGATCAGGAGGCGATGTCAATTCTATAGGTGTCCGTCTGGAAATAATGTCAGGAGAAATCTCAACCAAAACATCCTGTCGGAGACCGGAGGAAATCGGCTCCCTTGTTTCGGTTTGACCAAGAAACAAAGCCGAAGCAAATGACAAGGCTCTAGACATCGTGTGGAAGCTGTAGGTACTGCAACCTCGACCTCATTTAATCCGGTTCACCTTTAACAATTCCTGGAAGTGGCGCATGGATATTTTTTTCCATTTTCAGTGATCAGATTTTCCTGCACTTTTCGATGAAACGCACGTTCTGTTATAGTCACAGCCGTGATTTAACCAGTTTTAGAAACGTCTGAGTGTTTTCTATCCACACATACTAATCATATGCATATACTATATTCCTGGCATGAATAGCAGGGCGCTGAAATGTTGCGCGATTTTTAACAAAAAGCTGCGAAAATTCGCAACTTCCCTAAGAGGTTTTAAGAAGGTAGAAACTAGGACCTGCCTTGTTGATAGTGTCGTTAAGAAGGTAGAAACTAGGACCTGCCTTGTTGATAGTGTTGTTAAGAAGGTAGAAACTAGGACCTGCCTTGTTGATAGTGTTGTTTAAGAAGGTAGAAACTAGGACCTGCCTTGTTGATAGTGTTGTTAAGAAGGCAGAGCAGCGCTTTATTATAGACAGACTTCTACCCATCTTAGCTACTGTTGTATCAACATGTTTTCACCATGACAGTTTTACAATCCAGGGTTACTCCAAGCAGTTCAGTCACCTCAACTTGCTCAATTTCAATTTCCACATTATTCATTACAAGATTTAGTTGAGGTTTATCCTCAGTAGTTTTCTATCCAAGTTGTCAGACCCCTGTGGCTTGACATTGTTGATACACCACAATAATTGTTTCAACTATTCTACACTCACTTTTACAGAGTTCTAAATTACAATGCTTGTCTTTCATAATTTGATCAGATATACTTGGATGTGTAGTGTCAGCGTTTGTTGCTGGCATGTCATGCCTTAGTTTGCTAATCTTGCCAATGAGGGAAAGCATCAAAGTAGTTGGCAATATTCAATGAGTTTTTGTGATGAATGAATCTGATTCAATGAATGATGAAGCTGAATTTGCCTTTTTTCTGTTGTTGCCCAAAACTTCATTTAAAAGGTTTAAGCTCCAAAGCTTTTTAATATCTTTTATCTTTGTTTCATAGTCACATGACTTCAGTAGCCAATCGGTTTTAGTCACATGACTTCAGTAGCCAATCGGTTGTGCAGACAGAACTATTTGTCATTCCTTTTGCCTCATCCTTCTCAACCATAAAAAAATGTTTCAATTCCTCATCAATCCACGTGGATTTAACCGTTTCTACAGTCATTTTCTTAATGGCCCGTTAGTAACTGGGATAAGCAATTTCATAGATGTGTCAAGTGCAGCGTCTGGTTGCTCCTCATTACACACCACAGACCAGCAGCGTATGGTCGCTCCTCATTACACACCACGGACCAGCAGCGTCTGGTAGCTCCTCATTACACACCACAGACCACCAGCATCTGGTTGCTCCTCATTACACAGCACAGACCAGCAGCGTCTGGTTGCTCCTCATTACATACCACAGACCAGCAGCGTCTGGTTGCTCCTCATTACACACCACAGACCAACAGCGTCTGGTCGCTCCTCATTACACACCACAGACCAGCAGCGTCTGGTTGCTCCTCATTACACACCACAGACCAACAGCGGCTGGTCGCTCCTCATTACACACCACAGACCAGCAGCGTCTGGTTGCTCCTCATTACACACCACAGACCACCAGCATCTGGTTGCTCCTCATTACACAGCACAGACCAGCAGCGTCTGGTTGCTCCTCATTACACACCACAGACCAGCAGCATCTGGTTGCCCCTCATTACACAGCACAGACCAGCAGCGTCTGGTTGCTCCTCATTACACACCACAGACCAGCAGCGTCTGGTCGCTCCTCATTACACACCACGGACCAGCAGCGTCTGGTCGCTCCTCATTACACACCACAGACCACCAGCATCTGGTTGCTCCTCATTACACAGCACAGACCAGCAGCGTCTGGTTGCTCCTCATTACACACCACAGACCAGCAGCGTCTGGTTGCTCCTCATTACACACCACAGACCACCAGCATCTGGTTGCTCCTCATTACACAGCACAGACCAACAGCGTCTGGTTGCTCCTCATTACACAGCACAGACCAGCAGCGTCTGGTCGCTCGTCATTACACACCACAGACCACCAGCATCTGGTTGCTCCTCATTACACACCACAGACCACCAGCATCTGGTTGCTCCTCATTACACACCACAGACCAACAGCGTCTGGTCGCTCGTCATTACACAGCACAGACCAGCAGCATCTGGTTGCTCCTCATTACACACCACAGACCAGCAGCATCTGGTTGCTCCTCATTACACACCACAGACCAACAGCGTCTGACCAGTCAGCGTCTGGTCGCTCGTCATTACACAGCACAGACCAGCAGCATCTGGTTGCTCGTCATTACACACCACAGACCAGCAGCGTCTGGTTGCTCGTCATTACACAGCACAGACCAGCAGCATCTGGTTGCTCCTCATTACACACCACAGACCACCAGCATCTGGTTGCTCCTCATTACACACCACAGACCAACAGCGTCTGGTTGCTCCTCATTACACAGCACAGACCAGCAGCGTCTGGTCGCTCCTCATTACACACCACAGACCAACAGCGTCTGGTCGCTCCTCATTACACACCACGGACCAGCAGCGTCTGGTCGCTCCTCATTACACACCACAGACCACCAGCATCTGGTTGCTCCTCATTACACAGCACAGACCAGCAGCGTCTGGTCGCTCCTCATTACACACCACAGACCACCAGCATCTGGTTGCTCCTCATTACACACCACAGACCAACAGCGTCTGGTCGCTCCTCATTACACACCACAGACCAGCAGCGTCTGGTTGCTCCTCATTACACACCACAGACCAACAGCGTCTGGTCGCTCCTCATTACACACCACAGACCAGCAGCGTCTGGTTGCTCCTCATTACACACCACAGACCACCAGCATCTGGTTGCTCCTCATTACACAGCACAGACCAGCAGCGTCTGGTTGCTCCTCATTACACACCACAGACCAGCAGCATCTGGTTGCCCCTCATTACACAGCACAGACCAGCAGCGTCTGGTTGCTCCTCATTACACACCACAGACCAGCAGCGTCTGGTCGCTCCTCATTACACACCACGGACCAGCAGCGTCTGGTCGCTCCTCATTACACACCACAGACCACCAGCATCTGGTTGCTCCTCATTACACAGCACAGACCAGCAGCGTCTGGTTGCTCCTCATTACACACCACAGACCAACAGCGTCTGGTCGCTCGTCATTACACAGCACAGACCAGCAGCATCTGGTTGCTCCTCATTACACACCACAGACCAGCAGCATCTGGTTGCTCCTCATTACACACCACAGACCAACAGCGTCTGGTCGCTCGTCATTACACAGCACAGACCAGCAGCATCTGGTTGCTCGTCATTACACACCACAGACCAGCAGCGTCTGGTTGCTCGTCATTACACAGCACAGACCAGCAGCATCTGGTTGCTCCTCATTACACACCACAGACCACCAGCATCTGGTTGCTCCTCATTACACACCACAGACCAACAGCGTCTGGTTGCTCCTCATTACACAGCACAGACCAGCAGCGTCTGGTCGCTCCTCATTACACACCACAGACCAACAGCGTCTGGTCGCTCGTCATTACACAGCACAGACCAGCAGCGTCTGGTCGCTCCTCATTACACACCACAGACCAACAGCGTCTGGTCGCTCGTCATTACACAGCACAGACCAGCAGCGTCTGGTTGCTCCTCATTACACAGCACAGACCAGCAGCGTCTGGTCGCTCCTCATTACACAGCACAGACCAGCAGCGTCTGGTTGCTCCTCATTACACAGCACAGACCAGCAGCGTCTGGTCGCTCCTCATTACACACCACAGACCACCAGCATCTGGTTGCTCCTCATTACACAGCACAGACCAGCAGCGTCTGGTCGCTCCTCATTACACAGCACAGACCAGCAGCGTCTGGTCGCTCCTCATTACACAGCACAGACCAGCAGCGTCTGGTCGCTCCTCATTACACAGCACAGACCAGCAGCGTCTGGTCGCTCCTCATTACACACCACAGACCAGCAGCGTCTGGTCGCTCCTCATTACACACCACAGACCAGCAGCGTCTGGTCGCTCCTCATTACACACCACAGACCAGCAGCGTCTGGTTGCTCCTCATTACACAGCACAGACCAGCAGCGTCTGGTCGCTCCTCATTACACACCACAGACCAACAGCGTCTGGTCGCTCCTCATTACACACCACAGACCAGCAGCGTCTGGTTGCTCCTCATTACACAGCACAGACCAGCAGCGTCTGGTCGCTCCTCATTACACACCACAGACCAGCAGCGTCTGGTCGCTCCTCATTACACAGCACAGACCAGCAGCGTCTGGTCGCTCCTCATTACACAGCACAGACCAGCAGCGTCTGGTCGCTCCTCATTACACAGCACAGACCAACAGCGTCTGGTCGCTCCTCATTACACAGCACAGACCAGCAGCGTCTGGTTGCTCCTCATTACACACCACAGACCAGCAGCGTCTGGTTGCTCCTCATTACACACCACAGACCAGCAGCATCTGGTTGCTCCTCATTACACACCACAGACCACCAGCGTCTGGTCGCTCCTCATTACACAGCACAGACCAGCAGCGTCTGGTCGCTCCTCATTACACAGCACAGACCAACAGCGTCTGGTCGCTCCTCATTACACAGCACAGACCAGCAGCGTCTGGTCGCTCCTCATTACACACCACAGACCACCAGCGTCTGGTTGCTCCTCATTACACAGCACAGACCAGCACCGTCTGGTCGCTCCTCATTACACAGCACAGACCAGCAGCGTCTGGTCGCTCCTCATTACACAGCACAGACCAGCAGCGTCTGGTCGCTCCTCATTACACACCACAGACCAACAGCGTCTGGTTGCTCCTCATTACACAGCACAGACCAGCAGCATCTGGTTGCTCCTCATTACACACCACAGACCAGCAGCGTCTGGTTGCTCCTCATTACACAGCACAGACCAACAGCGTCTGGTCGCTCCTCATTACACAGCACAGACCAACAGCGTCTGGTTGCTCCTCATTACACACCACAGACCAACAGCGTCTGGTTGCTCCTCATTACACAGCACAGACCAGCAGCGTCTGGTTGCTCCTCATTACACACCACAGACCAGCAGCGTCTGGTTGCTCCTCATTACACACCACAGACCAACAGCGTCTGGTTGCTCCTCATTACACAGCACAGACCAGCAGCGTCTGGTTGCTCCTCATTACACACCACAGACCAGCAGCGTCTGGTTGCTCCTCATTACACACCACAGACCAGCAGCGTCTGGTTGCTCCTCATTACACACCACAGACCAACAGCGTCTGGTCGCTCCTCATTACACAGCACAGACCAACAGCGTCTGGTCGCTCCTCATTACACACCACAGACCAGCAGCGTCTGGTCGCTCCTCATTACACACCACAGACCAACAGCGTCTGGTCGCTCCTCATTACACAGCACAGACCAGCAGCGTCTGGTTGCTCCTCATTACACACCACAGACCAACAGCGTCTGGTCGCTCCTCATTACATACCACAGACCAGCAGCGTCTGGTTGCTCCTCATTACACAGCACAGACCAGCAGCGTCTGGTTGCTCCTCATTACACACCACAGACCAACAGCGTCTGGTCGCTCCTCATTACACACCACAGACCAGCAGCGTCTGGTCGCTCCTCATTACACACCACAGACCAACAGCGTCTGGTCGCTCCTCATTACACAGCACAGACCAGCAGCGTCTGGTTGCTCCTCATTACACACCACAGACCAGCAGCGTCTGGTCGCTCCTCATTACACACCACAGACCAGCAGCGTCTGGTCGCTCCTCATTACACACCACAGACCAGCAGCGTCTGGTCGCTCCTCATTACACACCACAGACCAGCAGCGTCTGGTCGCTCCTCATTACACACCACAGACCAGCAGCGTCTGGTCGCTCCTCATTACACACCACAGACCAGCAGCGTCTGGTCGCTCCTCATTACACACCACAGACCAGCAGCGTCTGGTTGCTCCTCATTACACACCACAGACCAGCAGCGTCTGGTCGCTCCTCATTACACACCACAGACCAGCAGCGTCTGGTTGCTCCTCATTACACACCACAGACCAGCAGCGTCTGGTCGCTCCTCATTACACACCACAGACCAGCAGCGTCTGGTCGCTCCTCATTACACACCACGGACCAGCAAATACTATTTACATCAACAACATAGGAATCACCACAAACAATTGTGTGATCTCTTATATAGAATATTAGGCCCAGCCTTTTGGAACTGTGGTTTTCCTAGACATGGCTACTATAATGTGATCACTACATCTGATGGATCTGGATACTGCTTTAAAACCCATTTCTGCAGCATTAGTAAAGATATGATCAAACCATGTTGTTGATTTCATTCCTCTACTGTTTGTAACTACCCTGGTAGGTTGATTGATAACCCGAACAAGGTTGCCGGCACTGGTTACAGTTTGAAGCTTTCTCTTGAGTGGGCAGTTTGATGATAGCCAGTCGTTATTTAAATCACCCAGAAAATATACTTGTCTGTTGATATCACAAACATTATCAGGCATTTCACACATATTATCCAGATACGGACTGTTAGCACTTGGTCTACAGCAACTTCCCACCAGAATGGGCTTTAGGTGAGTCAGATGAACCTGTAGCCATATGACTTCAACAGTATTTAACATGAGATCGTCTCTAAGCGTTACAGGAATGTGGTTCTGAATATAAACCGGCAACACCTCCACCTTTGGCATTTCTGTATTTTCTGTAGATGTTATAACCATGTATTTCTACCACTGTATCATCAAAGGTATCATCTCAGTGAGTTTCAGAGATCAGTCAGAATATGCACGTCATCTGTTACAAGCAAGTTATTGACTTTATGAGCCTTGTTTCTTAAGCTACATATGTTAACGTGGGCTATTTTTTTTAGCACTTTTCTGGGATGCTTACTTGTTTTCATTGCATTATTGGGAAGCTTAGCAGAAGTAGACATGCTCATGTTATTTATGTTATGTATGTTAGTGCAGGTTGAGCTGCACACAGTGAACTTCCTACTCAGTACACACAACCTCAGTGCTAACAGTGTAACTCTGGTTGATAGGCACATGATTACATGATTACTGCATTCAGTAGCTGTAGGATCAGCAGAGGCATTCAGGTCCGTTAGAGGGACATACATGTGGTTACTTACATTGTGTCTTCCAACACCCCCTGGTGTAATGTACATTTTCTGAAGCATTGTGACAAGTCAGCGACACAATGGTAGGGATTAACTGAGCTGGGCCATTGACAAGGCATTGTCTCAACCTTATAATGGGCTTGAGACTGGGTGGTTATAATGGGCTTGAGACTGGGTGGTTATAATACATACACCATAACAGAGAGAGAGGAGCGAGCGAACAGCATCGGTATACCATACCAATACACCATACCAATACACCATACCAATACACCATACCAATATACCATACCAATATACCATACCAATACACCATAACAGAGAGAGAGGCTGAGAGCGAACAGCATCGGTATACCATACCAATATACCATACCAATACACCATAACAGAGAGAGAGGCTGAGAGCGAACAGCATCGGTATACCATACCAATACACCATACCAATACACCATACCAATACACCATACCAATATACCATACCAATATACCATACCAATACACCATACCAATACACCATAACAGAGAGAGAGGCGCGAGCGAACAGCATCGGTATACCATACCAATACACCATACCAATACACCATACCAATATACCATACCAATACACCATAACAGAGAGAGAGGCTGAGAGCGAACAGCATCGGTATACCATACCAATACACCATACCAATATACCATACCAATACACCATACCAATATACCATACCAATATACCATACCAATAGAGGCTGAATGATATACCAATACACCATACCAATATACCATACCAATACACTATACCAATACACCATACCAATATACCATACCAATACACCATACCAATATACCATACCAATACACCATACCAATACACCATACCAATACACCATACCAATATACCATACCAAGACACCATACCAATATACCATACCAATACACCATACCAATACACCATACCAATATACCATACCAATACACCATACCAATATACCATACCAATACACCATACCAATACACCATACCAATACACCATAACAGAGAGAGAGGCTGAGAGCGAACAGCATCGGTATACCATACCAATATACCATACCAATACACCATACCAATACACCATACCAATACACCATACCAATACACCATACCAATACACCATACCAATACACCATACCAATATACCATACCAATACACCATACCAATACACCATAACAGAGAGAGGCAATAGCATCATACCATACCAATATACCATACCAATACACCATACCAATACACCATACCAATATACCATACCAATACACCATACCAATACACCATACCAATATACCATACCAATACACCATACCAATACACCATACCAATATACCATACCAATACACCATACCAATATACCATACCAATATACCATACCAATACACCATACCAATACACCATACCAATATACCATACCAATACACCATACCAATACACCATACCAATACACCATACCAATATACCATACCAATATACCATACCAATATACCATACCAATACACCATACCAATACACCATACCAATACACCATACCAATATACCATACCAATATACCATACCAATACACCATAACAGAGAGAGAGGCTGAGAGCGAACAGCATCGGTATACCATACCAATATACCATACCAATATACCATACCAATATACCATACCAATACACCATACCAATATACCATACCAATACACCATACCAATATACCATAACAGATAGAGACTGAGCTGCATACAGCAATATACCATACCAATACACCATACCAATACACCATACCAATATACCATACCAATATACCATACCAATACACCATACCAATATACCATACCAATACACCATACCAATATACCATACCAATACACCATACCAATACACCATACCAATATACCATACCAATATACCATACCAATATACCATACCAATACACCATACCAATACACCATAACAATATACCATACCAATACACCATACCAATACACCATACCAATATACCATACCAATATACCATACCAATATACCATACCAATACACCATACCAATACACCATAACAGAGAGAGAATGGAACAGCATCTATACCATACCAATATACCATACCAATATACCATGGGCACCATACAATATACCATACCAATATACCATACCAATATACCATACCAATACACCATACCAATATACCATACCAATATACCATACCAATACACCATACCAATACACCATAACAGAGAGAGAGACTGAGAGCGAACAGCATCGGTTATACCAATACACCATACCAATACCATACCAATACACCATACCAATACACCATACCAATACACCATAACAGAGAGAGAGACTGAGAGCGAACAGCATCGGTATACCATACCAATACACCATACCAATATACCATACCAATACACCATACCAATACACCATACCAATATACCATACCAATACACCATACCAATATACCATACCAATACACCATACCAATACACCATACCAATACACCATAACAGAGAGAGAGGCTGAGAGCGAACAGCATCGGTATACCATACAAATATACCATACCAATACACCATACCAATACACCATACCAATACACCATACCAATACACCATACCAATACACCATACCAATATACCATACCAATACACCATACCAATACACCATAACAGAGAGAGAGGCTGAGAGCGAACAGCATCGGTATACCATACCAATATACCATACCAATACACCATACCAATACACCATACCAATATTCCATACCAATACACCATATCAATACACCATACCAATATACCATACCAATACACCATACCAATACACCATACCAATATACCATACCAATACACCATACCAATATACCATACCAATATACCATACCAATACACCATACCAATACACCATACCAATTGTACATACCAATACACCATACCAATACACCATACCAATACACCATACCAATATACCATACCAATATACCATACCAATATACCATACCAATACACCATACCAATACACCATACCAATACACCATACCAATATACCATACCAATATACCATACCAATACACCATAACAGAGAGAGAGGCTGAGAGCGAACAGCATCGGTATACCATACCAATATACCATACCAATATACCATACCAATATACCATACCAATACACCATACCAATATACCATACCAATACACCATACCAATATACCATAACAGAGAGAGAGACTGAGAGCGAACAGCATCGGTATACCATACCAATACACCATACCAATACACCATACCAATATACCATACCAATATACCATACCAATACACCATACCAATATACCATACCAATACACCATACCAATATACCATACCAATACACCATACCAATACACCATACCAATATACCATACCAATATACCATACCAATACACCATACCAATACACCATAACAATATACCATACCAATACACCATACCAATACACCATACCAATATACCATACCAATATACCATACCAATATACCATACCAATACACCATACCAATACACCATAACAGAGAGAGAGACTGAGAGCGAACAGCATCGGTATACCATACCAATACACCATACCAATACACCATACCAATACACCATACCAATACACCATACCAATACACCATAACAGAGAGAGAGACTGAGAGCGAACAGCATCGGTATACCATACCAATACACCATACCAATATACCATACCAATACACCATACCAATACACCATACCAATATACCATACCAATACACCATACCAATATACCATACCAATACACCATACCAATACACCATACCAATACACCATAACAGAGAGAGAGGCTGAGAGCGAACAGCATCGGTATACCATACCAATATACCATACCAATACACCATACCAATACACCATACCAATATACCATACCAATACACCATACCAATACACCATACCAATACACCATACCAATATACCATACCAATACACCATACCAATACCCATAACAGAGAGAGAGGCTGAGAGCCAGGTCTCGCTACCATAACAATATACCATACAATACACCATACCAATACACCATACCAATATACCATACCAATACACCATACCAATACACCATACCAATATACCATACCAATACACCATACCAATACACCATACCAATATACCATACCAATACACCATACCAATATACCATACCAATATACCATACCAATACACCATACCAATACACCATACCAATATACCATAAATACACCATACCAATACATACCAATACACCATACCAATATACCATACCAATATACCATACCAATATACCATACCAATACACCATACCAATACACCATACCAATACACCATATAATATACCAACCAATATACCATACCAATACACCATAACAGAGAGAGAGGCTGAGATTATGACAACACAGTCTGCCATACCAATATACCATACCAATATACCATACCAATATACCATACCAATACACCATACCAATATACCATACCAATACACCATACCAATATACCATAACAGAGAGAGACTGAGAGCAACAGATATATACCATACCAATACACCATACCAATACACCATACCAATATCCAATATACCATATGACCATACCAATATACCATACCAATACACATACCAATATACCATACCAATACACCATACAATACACCATACCAATATACAACCAATATACCATACCAATATACCATACAATACACTATACCAATACACCATAACAATATACCATACCAATACACCATACCAATACACCATACCAATATACCATACCAATACACACCAATACACCATAACAGAGAGAGAGGATTGTTTCATACCATACAATATACCATACCAATATACCATACCAATACACCATACCAATATACCATACCAATATACCATACCAATATACCATACCAATACACCATACCAATATACCATACCAATATACCATACCAATACACCATACCAATACACCATAACAGAGAGAGACTGAGAGCGAAACAGCATCGGTTATGACCATACCAATACACCATACTTACACCATACCAATACACCATACCAATACACCATACCAATACACCATAACAGAGAGAGAGACTGAGAGCGAACAGCATCGGTATGCCATACCAATACACCATACCAATACACCATACCAATACACCATACTGGATACACCATACCAATACACCACACCAATACACATAACAGAGAGAGAGTGAGAGGAACAGCATCGGATACCATACCAATATACGTCCCAATATACCATACCAATACACCATACCAATATACCATACCAATATACCATACAAATATACCATACCAATACACCATACCAATATACTTACCAATATACCATACCAATACACCATACCAATACACCATAACAGAGAGAGAGACTGAGAGCGAACAGCATCGGTATACCATACCAATACACCATACCAATACACCATACCAATACACCATACCAATATACCATACCAATACACCATACCAATACACCATACCAATAGACCATAACAGAGAGAGAGGCTGAGAGCGAACAGTGAGGTACCATACCAATATACCATACCAATACACCATACCAATATACCATACCAATATACCATACCAATACACCATACCAATATACCATACCAATATACCATACCAATATACCATACCAATACACCATACCAATATACCATACCAATATACCATACCAATACACCATACCAATACACCATAACAGAGAGAGAGACTGAGAGCGAACAGCATCGGTATACCATACCAATATACCATACCAATATACCATACCAATACACCATACCAATATACCATACCAATATACCATACCAATACACCATACCAATATACCATACCAATATACCATACCAATATACCATACCAATACACCATACCAATATACCATACCAATATACCATACCAATACACCATACCAATACACCATACCAATATACCATACCAATACACCATACCAATACACCATACCAATATACCATACCAATACACCATACCAATACACCATACAATACAGATACCAATATACTTTATACCAATACACCATACCAATATACCATACCAATACACCATACCAATATACTATACCAATACACCATAAATATACCATACCAATAACCATACCAATATACCATACCAATACACCATACCAATATAATACCAATACACCATGACCAATATGCCATACCAATACACCATACCAATATACCATACCAATACAATACAATATACCATACCAATACACCATTCCAATACACCATACCAATATACCATACCAATACACCATACCAATATACCATACCAATACACCATACCAATACACCATACCAATATACCATACCAATACACCATAACAAAATAAAGATTTTAATGGAAAAACAGTGTCTGGATTATGACAAACGTCTGCTTCCTACAGGAAGTGATTGTTTGAAACAGTGTCTGGATTATGACAAACGTCTGCTTCCTACAGGAAGTGATTGTTTGAAACAGTGTCTGGATTATGACGAACGTCCTGCTTCCTACAGGAAGTGATTGTTTGAAACAGTGTCTGGATTATGACGAACGTCTGCTTCCTACAGGAAGTGATTGTTTCAAACAGTGTCTGGATTATGACGAACGTCTGCTTCCTACAGGAAGTGATTGTTTCAAACAGTGTCTGGATTATGACGAACGTCTGCTTCCTACAGGAAGTGATTGTTTCAAACAGTGTCTGGATTATGACGAACGTCCTGCTTCCTACAGGAAGTGATTGTTTCAAACAGTGTCTGGATTATGACGAACGTCCTGCTTCCTACAGGAAGTGATTGTTTGAAACAGTGTCTGGATTATGACGAACGTCC
>NC_088410.1:6600197-6620197 GCF_034236695.1 Oncorhynchus nerka
GACAGTTGTGATGGTTATAATACCATATGATATCAGTCTAACAGCCAGACAGTTGTGATGGTCTATAATACTATGATATCTGTCTAACAGCCAGACAGTTGTGGTGGTCTATAATACCATATGATATCAGTCTAACAGCCAGACAGTTGTGATGGTCTATAATACCGTATGATATCAGTCTAACAGCCAGACAGTTATGGTCTATAAGACAGATATCAGTCTAACAGAGACAGTTGTGATGGTCTATAATACCATATGATATCAGACAACAGCCAGACAGTTGTGATGGTCTATAATACCATATGATATCAGTCTAACAGCCAGACAGTTGTGATGGTCTATAATACTGTATGATATCAGTCTAACAGCCAGACAGTTGTGATGGTTATGTAGATGATATCAGTCTAACAGCCAGACAGTTGTGATGGTCTATAATACCGTTTCAGTCTAACAGCCAGACAGTTGTGATGGTCTATAATACCGTATGATATCAGTCTAACAGCCAGACAGTTGTGATGGTCTATAATACCGTATGATATCAGTCTAACAGCTGTAGACAGTTGTGATTGTCTATAATACTGTAGATATCAGAACAGCCAGACAGTTGTGATGGTCTATAATACCGTATGATATCAGTCTAACAGCCAGACAGTTGTGATGGTCTATAATACCGTATGATATCAGTCTAACAGCCAGACAGTTGTGATGGTCTATAATACTATGATATCAGTCTAACAGCCAGACAGTTGTGATGGTCTATAATACCGTAGATATCAGTCTAACAGCCAGACAGTTGTGATGGTCTGTAATACCATATGATATCAGTCTAACAGCCAGACAGTTGTGATGGTCTTAATACTATGATATCAGTCTAACAGCCAGACAGTTGTGATGGTCTATAATACCATATGATATCAGTCTAACAGCCAGACAGTTCTGATGGTCTATAATACCGTATGATATCAGTCTAACAGCCAGACAGTTGTGATGGTCTATAATACCGATGATATCAGTCTAACAGCCAGACAGTTGTGATGGTCTATAATACCGTATGATATCAGTCTAACAGCCAGACAGTTGTGATGGTTATGATATCAGTCTAACAGCCAGACAGTTGTGATGGTCTATAATACTATGATATCTGTGTGGTCTAACAGATATCAGACAGTTGACAGTGTGATGGTCTATAATACCATAGATATCAGTCTAACAGCCAGACAGTTGTGATGGTCTATAATACCGTATGATATCAGTCTAACAGCCAGACAGTTGTGATGGTCTATAATACCGTATGATATCAGTCTAACAGCCAGACAGTTGTGATGGTCTATAATACCATATGATATCAGTCTAACAGCCAGACAGTTGTGATGGTCTATAATACCATATGATATCAGTCAACAGCCAGACAGTTGTGATGGTCTATAATACCATATGATATCAGTCTAACAGCCAGACAGTTGTGATGGTCTATAATACCGTATGATATCAGTCTAACAGCCAGACAGTTGTGATGGTCTATAATACTATGATATCAGTCTAACAGCCAGACAGTTGTGATGGTCTATAATACCGTATGATATCAGTCTAACAGCCAGACAGTTGTGATGGTCTATAATACCGTATGATATCAGTCTAACAGCCAGACAGTTGTGATGGTCTATAATACCGTATGATATCAGTCTAACAGCCAGACAGTTGTGATGGTCTATAATACCGTATGATATCAGTCTAACAGCCAGACAGTTGTGATGGTCTATAAATACCAGATACAGTCTAACAGCCAGACAGTTGTGATGGTCTATAATACCGATGATATCAGTCTAACAGCCAGACAGTTGTGATGGTCTATAATACCAAATGATATCAGTCTAACAGCCAGACAGTTGTGATGGTCTATAATACTATGATATCAGTCTAACAGCCAGACAGTTGTGATGGTCTATCAATACAGATACCTCAGTCTAACAGCCAGACAGTTGTGATGGTCTATAATACCTACCTGATATCAGTCCAACAGCCAGACAGTCAATGGTCTATAATACCATATGATATCAGTCCAACCAGCCAGACAGTTGTGATGGTCTATAATACCGTATGATATCAGTCTAACAGCCAGACAGTTGGATGGTCTATAAATACCTATGATAGAGTCTAGACAGCCAGGAGTTGTGATGGTCTATAAATACCGTAGATACAGTCTACAGCCAGACAGTTGTGATGGTCTATAATACCGTAGATATCAGTCTAACAGCCAGACAGGTCTATAAATACCTACCTACAGTCTAACAGCCAGACAGTTGTGATGGTCTATAATACCGTAATATCAGTCTAACAGCCAGACAGAGTGATGGTCAATACCATATGATACAGTCTACTTGGGTCTATAATACCATATGATATCAGTCTAACAGAGACAGTTCTGACTATAATACCGTATGATATCAGTCTAACAGGACAGTTGTGATGGTCTATAGACCAGAGATATCAGTCTAACAGCCAGACAGTTGTGATGGTTTATAATACCGTATGATAGAGTCTAACAGCCAGACAGTTGTGATGGTCTATAGATGATATCAGTCAGTCTGACTGTTGTGATGTCTATAATACTGTAGATATCAGTCTAACAGCCAGACAGTTGTGATGGTCTATAATACCGTTGATACAGTCTAGATACAGTTGTGATGGTCTGGTATTATCTGTAACAGCCAAACAGTTGTGATGGTCTAGACAGATGATATCAGTCTAGTAGACTGTTGTGTTCTACTTCCAGTAATGTATCAGTCTAACAGACAGAGGATAATACCGAGATATCAGGTTTGAGTTGTGATGGATGATAATACCGTATGATGTTCTAACAGCCAAACAGGTGATGGTCTGTAGAGAGTCTAACAGCCAGACAGTTGTGATGGTCTATAATACCGTGTTCTACCAGGCATGATATCAGTCTAACAGTCAGTTGTGATACAGGTCTATAATACCATATGATATCAGTCTAACAGCCAGACAGGTGATGGTCTATAATACCGTATGATATCAGTCTAACAGCCAGACAGTTGTGATGGTCTATAAGTAACTGTGTGATATCAGTCTAACAGGGTTCAGACAATGGTCTATAATACAGTCTATCTCTAACAGGGTTGTGATGGTCTATAATACCGTATGATATCAGACAGCCAGACAGTTGTGATGGTCTATAATACCGTTGATATCTAACAGCCAGACAGTTGTGATGGTCTATAATACTGTATGATATCAGTCTAACAGCCAGACAGTTCTGATGGTCAGTACCGTATGATATCAGTCTACAGCCAGACAGTTGTGATGGTCTATAATACCTGTGTGATATCAGTCTAACAGCCAGACAGTTGTGATGGTCTAATAATACCGTATGATATCAGTCTAACAGCAACTGACAGTTGTGATGGTTATAATACCATATGATATCAGTCTAACAGCCAGACAGTTGTGATGTTATAATACCAGTGATATCTGTCTAACAGCCAGACAGTTGTTCTACAGTGGTCTATAATACCATATGATATCAGTCTAACTGCCAGACAGTTGTGATGGTCTATAATACCGTATGATATCAGTCTAACAGCCAGACAGTTGTGATGGTCTATAATACCGATGATAACTGTGTCTAACAGCCAGACAGTTGTGATGGTCTATAATACCATATGATATCAGTCTAACAGCCAGACAGTGTGATGGTCTATAATAACATGTGTGATATCAGTCTTCCAGACAGTTGTGATGGTCTATAATACAGTAACTGATATCAGTCTACAGGGTTGTGATGGTCTATAATACCATGATATCAGTCTAACAGCCAGACAGTTGTGATGGTCTATAATACCAACATCAGTCTAACAGCCAGACAGTTGTGATGGTCTATAGGGTTACCGTATGATATCAGTCTAACAGCCAGACAGTTGTGACTATAGACCGTATGATATCAGTCTAACAGCCAGACAGTTGTGATGGTCTATAATACCGTATGATATCAGTCTAACAGCCAGACAGTTATGGTCTATAATACCGTAGATATCAGTCTAACAGCCAGACAGTTGTGATGGTCATAATACCGGATATCAGTCTAACAGCCAGACAGTTGTGATGGTCTATAATACCATATGATATCACCTGAGAATCAACCAGACAGATGGTCATAACACAGAGATATCAGTCTACTGGACCAGTTGTTGACTGTAACTTTATGACAGTCTACAGACAGATATAATACAGTCTAACACCTAGGTTACTATAGACCCTTATATATCAGACAGCCAGACAGTTGTGATGGTCTATAATACCATATGATATCAGTCCAACAGCCAGACAGTTGTGATGGTCTATAATACCATATGATATCAGTCCAACAGCCAGACAGTTGTGATGGTCTATAATACCGTATGATATCAGTCTAACAGCCAGACAGTTGTGATGGTCTATAATACCGTATGATATCAGTCTAACAGCCAGACAGTTGTGATGGTCTATAATACCGTATGATATCAGTCTAACAGCCAGACAGTTGTGATGGTCTATAATACCGTATGATATCAGTCTAACAGCCAGACAGTTGTGATGGTCTAGATGATATCAGTCTAACAGCCAGACAGTTGTGATGGTCTATAATACCATATGATATCAGTCTAACAGCCAGACAGTTGTGATGGTCTATAATACCATATGATATCAGTCTAACAGCCAGACAGTTCTGATGGTCTATAATACCGTATGATATACTAACAGCCAGACAGTTGTGATGGTCTATAATACCGTATGATATCAGTCTAACAGCCAGACAGTTGTGATGGTCTATAATACCATATGATATCAGTCTAACAGCCAGACAGTTGTGATGGTCTATAATACCATATGATATCAGTCTAACAGCCAGACAGTTGTGACTATAATACCGTAGATACAGTCTAACAGCCAGACAGTTGTGATGGTCTATAATACTGTATGATATCAGTCTAACAGCCAGACAGTTGTGATGGTCTATAATACCATATGATATCAGTCTAACAGCCAAACAGTTGTGATGGTCTAGACAGTTGTGATGGTCTATAATACCGTATGATATCAGTCTAACAGCCAGACAGTTGTGATGGTCTATAATACCGTATGATACAGAACAGCCAGACAGTTGTGATGGTCTATAATACCGATGATATCAGTCTAACAGCCAAACAGTGTGATGGTCTATAATACTGTATATCAGTCTAACAGCCAGACAGTTGTGATGGTCTATAATACCGTATGATATCAGTCTAACAGCCAGACAGTGTGATGGTTATAATACCATATGATATCAGTCTAACAGCCAGACAGTTGTGATGGTCTATAATACCGTAGATATCAGTCTAACAGCCAGACAGTGTGATGGGTCTACTGATGGTCTATAATACCGATATATCAGTCTAACAGCCAGACAGTTGTGATGGTCAGAAACCGTATGATATCAGTCTAACAGCCAGACAGTTGTGATGGTTATAATACCGTATGATATCAGTCTAACAGCCAGACAGTTGTGATGGTCTATAATACCGTATGATATCAGTCTAACAGCCAGACAGTTGTGATGGTCTATAATACCATATGATATCAGTCTAACAGCCAGACAGTTGTGATGGTCTATAATACCATATGATATCAGTCTAACAGCCAGACAGTGTGATGGTTATAATACTGATATCAGTCTAACAGCCAGACAGTTGTGATGGTCTATAAATGATCATTAATAACCAGGCAGCTAATTGAGGACGGATTAAATTATTATTCAATTCATTCTGTTCAGCTGGTTGATTTAATTAAGAGTCAGACAGATTAAGATTCATCTCCCAATCTGGAACAGTTACTGTACAACTAGTTTAATGAATGATAAATGATCCCAATCTGTCCCCACAGTTACTATACAACTAGTTTAACAGCTGTCTCTCACCAGAAAACTATAGGTTACTGTTCATAGATAGTCAGCCAGAGGAGAGAAGGTTTAGAGAGATACAGTCTACTGGGTTACTGTAGAGAGAGTCAGACAGAGAAAGGTTTAGAGATACAGTCTACTGGGTTACTGTAGAGAGAGACAGACAGAGAGGAGAGAAAGGTTTAGAGAGATACAGTCTACTGGGTTACTGTAGAGAGAGACAGACAGAGGAGTGAAAGGTTTAGAGAGATACAGTCTACTGGGTTACTGTAGAGAGAGACAGACAGAGATACAGTCTACTGGGTTACTGTAGAGAGATAACACTGACAGACAGAGGAGAGACAGAGAGAAGGTTTAGAGAGATACAGTCTACTGGGTTACTGTAGAGAGAGACAGACAGAGATACAGTCTACTGGGTTACTGTAGAGAGAGACAGACAGAGGAGAGAAAGGTTTAGAGAGATACAGTCTACTGGGTTACTGTAGAGAGAGACAGACAGAGGAGAGAAAGGTTTAGAGAGATACAGTCTACTGGGTTACTGTAGAGAGAGAGACAGACAGAGATACAGTCTACTGGGTTACTGTAGAGAGAGACAGACAGAGATACAGTCTACTGGGTTACTGTAGAGAGACAGACAGAGGAGAGAAAGGTTTATAGAGATACTGTCTACTGGGTTACTGTAGAGAGAGACAGACAGAGATACAGTCTACTGGGTTACTGTAGAGAGAGACAGACAGAGGAGAGAAAGGTTTAGAGAGATACAGTCTACTGGGTTACTGTAGAGAGAGACAGACAGAGATACAGTCTACTGGGTTACTGTAGAGAGACAGACAGAGGAGAGACAGAGAGAGATGCAGTCTACTGGGTTACTGTAGAGAGAGACAGACAGAGATACAGTCTACTGGGTTACTGTAGAGAGAGACAGACAGAGATACAGTCTACTGGGTTACTGTAGAGAGACAGACAGAGACACCGTCTACTGGGTTACTGTAGAGAGAGACAGACAGAGATACAGTCTACTGGGTTACTGTAGAGAGAGACAGACAGAGATACAGTCTACTGGGTTACTGTAGAGGAGACAGACAGGGGAGAGAACCTAGGTTTGTAGAGAGATACAGTCTACTGGGTTACTGTAGAGAGACAGACAGAGATACAGTCTACTGGGTTACTGTAGAGAGAGACAGACAGAGACAGTCTACTGGGTTACTGTAGAGAGAGACAGACAGAGATACAGTCTACTGGGTTACTGTAGAGAGAGACAGACAGAGATACAGTCTACTGGGTTACTGTAGAGAGACAGACAGACAGATACAGTCTACTGGGTTACTGTAGAGAGAGTCAGACAGACAGAGATACAGTCTACTGGGTTACTGTAGAGAGAGACAGACAGAGATACAGTCTACTGGGTTACTGTAGAGAGAGACAGACAGGGGAGAGAAAGGTTTAGAGAGATACAGTCTACTGGGTTACTGTAGAGAGAGACAGACAGAGATACAGTCTACTGGGTTACTGTAGAGAGAGAGAGACAGTCTACTGGGTTACTGTAGAGAGAGACAGACAGTGATACAGTCTACTGGGTTACTGTAGAGAACAGACAGAGATACAGTCTACTGGGTTACTGTAGAGAGAGACAGACAGAGATACTCTACTGGGTTACTGTAGAGAGACAGACAGAGATACAGTCTACTGGGTTACTGTAGAGAGAGCAGACAGAGATACAGTCTACTGGGTTACTGTAGAGATAGTCAGACAGACAGAGATACAGTCTACTGGGTTACTGTAGGAGACAGACAGAGATACAGTCTACCTACTGTAGAGAGAGTCAGACAGAGGAGAGAAAGGTTTAGAAGATACAGTCTACCTTACTGTAGAGAGACAGACAGAGATCAGTCTACTGGGTTACTGTAGAGAGAGAGAGAGACAGAGGAGAGAAAGGTAGAATGGGAGCAAGAGAGAGAGAGAGAGCATGGAGCCAGGCTCCATCAATCAAATACCTACCTACCTCACAGAGCCAGGCTCAATCAATCAAATACCTACCTACCTCACAGAGCCAGGCTCAATCAATCAAATACCTACCTACCTCACAGAGCCAGGCTCAATCAATCAAATACCTACCTACCTCACAGAGCCAGGCTCAATCAATCAAATACCTACCTACCTCACAGAGCCAGGCTCAATCAATCAAATACCTACCTACCTCACAGAGCCAGGCTCAATCAATCAAATACCTACCTACCTCACAGAGCCAGGCTCCATCAATCAAATACCTACCTCACCTACACCTCACAGAGCCAGGCTCAATCAATCAAATACCTACCTACCTCACAGAGCCAGGCTCAATCAATCAAATACCTACCTACCTCACAGAGCCAGGCTCAATCAATCAAATACCTACCTACCTCACAGAGCCAGGCTCAATCAATCAAATACCTACCTACCTCACAAAGCCAGGCTCCATCAATCAAATACACCTACCTCACATACCTACCTACCTCACAGAGCCAGGCTCAATCAATCAAATACCTACCTACCTCACAGAGCCAGGCTCAATCAATCAAATACCTACCTACCTCACAGAGCCTGGCTAATCAATCAAATACCTACCTACCTCACAGGCTCAATCAATCAAATACCTACCTACCTCACATAGCCAGGCTCAATCAATCAAATACCTACCTACCTCACAGAGCCATGCTCAATCAATCAAATACCTACCTACCACACAGAGCCAGGCTCAATCAATCAATGACTTATCTACCCTTTCTCCAATCACCAAGCTACTATTGATTAGGAGGGATGACCTATCGAATGCCACATACTAGTCTGTCTGTCTGTCTGTCTGTCTGTCTGTCTGTCTGTCTGTCTGTCTGTCTGTCTGTCTGTCTGTCTGTCTGTCTGTCTGTCTGTCTGTCTGTCTGTCTGTCTGTCTGTCTGTCTGTGTGTCTTTGTCTGTGTGTGTGTGTGTGTGTGTGTGTGTGTACAGTTGTTGCCTGTCCAAGGTCACCACTGACTGGAATCTGATTAGTAACTGTGTGTTCTACAGGGTTCCAGGTGAATGTGGAATCTGATTAGTAACTGTGTGTTCTACAGAGTTCCAGGTGAATGTGGAATCTGATTAGTAACTGTGTGTTCTACAGGGTTCCAGGTGAATCTGGAATCTGATCAGTAACTGTGTGTTCTACAGGGTTCCAGGTGAATCTGGAATCTGATCAGTAACTGTGTGTTCTACAGGGTTCCAGGTGAATCTGGAATCTGATCAGTAACTGTGTGTTCTAACATCTATATAACACCTACCTGTGTGTTTCAGGGTTCCAGGTGAATGTGGAATCTGATCAGTAACTGTGTGTTCTACAGGGTTCCAGGTGAATGTGGAATCTGATTAGTAACTGTGTGTTCTACAGGGTTCCAGGTGAATGTGGAATCTGATCAGTAACTGTGTGTTCTACAGGGTTCCAGGTGAATGTGGAATCTGATCAGTAACTGTGTGTTCTACAGGGTTCTAGGTGAATCTGGAATCTGATCAGTAACTGTGTGTTCTACAGGGTTCCAGGTGAATCTGGAATCTGATCAGCAACTGTGTGTTCTACAGGGTTCCAGGTGAATGTGGAATCTGATCAGTAACTGTGTGTTCTACAGGGTTCCAGGTGAATGTGGAATCTGATCAGTAACTGTGTGTTCTACAGGGTTCCAGGTGAATGTGGAATCTGATCAGTAACTGTGTGTTCTACAGGGTTCCAGGTGAATGTGGAATCTGATCAGTAACTGTGTGTTCTACAGGGTTCCAGGTGAATCTGGAATCTGATCAGTAACTGTGTGTTCTACAGGGTTCCAGGTGAATGTGGAATCTGATCAGTAACTGTGTGTTCTACAGGGTTCCAGGTGAATGTGGAATCTGATCAGTAACTGTGTGTTCTACAGGGTTCCAGGTGAATCTGGAATCTGATCAGTAACTGTGTGTTCTACAGGGTTCCAGGTGAATCTGGAATCTGATCAGTAATTGTGTGTTCTACAGGGTTCCAGGTGAATGTGGAATCTGATCAGTAACTGTGTGTTCTACAGGGTTCCAGGTGAATGTGGAATCTGATCAGTAACTGTGTGTTCTACAGGGTTCCAGTATGGGCCGTTTGGGCTGGGTCCTCCTCACCCTCCCAGCCCTGCTTTCCCAGATCAGTGTACCAGCAGCGGCCCAGAAGCCACCTGGGCTAAGTGTGGGGGGTGATCTTGGGTCAGACGAGGCAATCAGTGACCAGGATATAATCCCGGTGAGGCGGAACGACGACCCTGTGGAGCTGACCGTCACCACCCTGAGAATCAACCAGACAGACCAAAAGACTGTCATCACACAGGTAGGTAGGGGGGGGTGTTCTGTAGATTACAAACCAGAATGTTGGGCAGGTGGGATAACTTTAATTACCTCTATATAACACCTATCTGTATATAACACCTATATAACACCTACCTGTATATAACACCTATATAACACCTACCTGTATATAACACCTACCTGTATATAACACCATATATAAAACCTACCTGTATATAACACCTACCTGTATATAACACCTACCTGTATATAACACCTACCTGTATATAACATCTATATAACACCTACCTGTATATAACACCTATATAACACCTACCTGTATATAACACCTACCTGTATATAACACCTACCTGTATATAACATCTATATAACACCTACCTGTATATAACACCTACCTGTGTATATAACACCTACCTGTATATAACACCTATATAACACCTACCTGCATATAACACCTACCTGTATATAACACCTACCTGTGTATAACACCTACCTGTATATAACACCTACCTGTGTATAACACCTATATAACACCTACCTGTATATAACATCTATATAACACCTACCTGTATATAACACCTACCTGTATATAACACCTACCTGTGTATAACACCTACCTGTGTATAATACATACCTGTATATAACACCTATATAACACCTACCTGCATATAACACCTACCTGTATATAACACCTACCTGTATATAACACCTACCTGTATATAACACCTACCTGTGTATAACACCTACCTGTATATAACACCTACCTGTATATAACACCTACCTGTGTATAACACCTACCTGTATATAACACCTACCTGTATATAACACCTACCTGTGTATAACACCTACCTGTATATAACACCTACCTGTGTATATAACACCTACCTGTATATAACACCTACCTGTGTATAACACCTACCTGTATATAACACCTACCTCTATATAACACCTACCTGTATATAACACCTACCTGTGTATAACACCTACCTGTATATAACACCTACCTGTATATAACACCTATATAACACCTACCTGTATATAACACCTACCTGTATATAACACCTACCTGTATATAACACCTACACCTACCTGTATATAACACCTACCTGTATAAACACCTACCTGTATATAAAACCTACCTGTATATAACACCTACCTGTATAAACACCTATATACCACCTACCTGTATATAAAACCTACCTGTATATAACACCTACCTGTATATAACACCTACCTGTATAACACCTACCTGTATATAACACCTACCCGTATATAACACCTACACCTACCTATATAACACCTACCTGTGTATAACACCTACCTGTATATAACACCTACCTGTATATAACACCTATATAACACCTACCTGTATATAACACCTACCTGTATATAACACCTACCTGTATATAACACCTACCTGTATATAACACCTACCTGTATATAACACCTACCTGTATATAACACCTACCTGTATATAACACCTACCTGTGTATAACACCTATATAACACCTACCTGTATATAACACCTACCTGTATATAACACCTACCTGTGTATAACACCTATATAACACCTAACACCTACCTGTGTATATAACACCTACCTGTGTATATAACACCTACCTGTATATAACACCTACCTGTATATAACACCTACCTGTATATAACACCTATATAACACCTATATAAAACCTACCTGTATATAACACCTACCTGTATATAACACCTATATAACACCTACCTGTATATAACACCTACCTGTGTATACACCTATATAACACCTACCTGTATATAACACCTACCTGTATATAACACCTACCTGTGTATAACACCTATATAACACCTACCTGTGTATATAACACCTACCTGTGTATATACACCTACCTGTATATAACACCTACCTGTATATAACACCTACCTGTATATAAACCTACCTGTGTATAACACCTAATAAACCTACCTGTATATAACACCTACCTGTGTATAACACCTACCTGTATAACACCTACCTGTGTATATAACACCTACCTGTGTATATAACACCTACCTGTATATAACACCTACCTGTATATAACACCTACCTGTGTATAACACCTACCTGTTTATAACACCTACCTGTATATAACACCTACCTGTATATAACACCTACCTGTATATAACACCTATATAACACCTACCTGTGTATATAACACCTACCTGTATATAACACCTACCTGTATATAACACCTACCTGTGTATAACACCTATATAACACCTACCTGTATATAACACCTACCTGTATATAACACCTACCTGTATATAACACCTACCTGTATAACACCTACCTGTATATAACACCTACCTGTATATAACACCTACCTGTATATAACACCTATATAACACCTACCTGTATATAACACCTACCTGTATATAACACCTACCTGTATATACCTGTATATAACACCTACCTCTATATAACACCTACCTGTATATAACACCTACCTGTGTATAACACCTACCTGTATATAACACCTACCTGTATATAACACCTACCTGTGTATAACACCTACCTGTATATAACACCTACCTGTGTATACACCTACCTGTATATAACACCTACCTATAACACCTACCTGTATATAACACCTACCTGTATATAACACCTATATAACACCTACCTGTATATAACACCTACCTGTATATAACACCTACCTGTATATAACACCTATATAACACCTACCCGTATATAACACCTACCTGTATATAACACCTACCTGTATATAACACCTACCTGTATATAACACCTACCTGTATATAACACCTATATAACACCTACCTGTATATAACACCTACCTGTATATAACACCTACCTGTATATAACACCTACCTGTATATAACACCTACCTGTATATAACACCTACCTGTATATAAAACCCTACCTGTGTATACACCTACCTGTATATAACACCTACCTGTATATAACACCTACCTGTGTATAACACCTATATAACACCTACCTGTATATAACACCTACCTGTGTATATAACACCTACCTGTATATAACACCTACCTGTATATAACACCTACCTGTATATAACACCTACCTGTGTATATAACACCTACCTGTATATAACACCTATCCGTATAATAACACCTACCTGTATATAACACCTACCTGTATATAACACCTACCTGTATATAACACCTACCTTTGTATATAACACCTACCTGTGTATAACACCTACCTGTGTATATAACACCTACCTGTGTGTATAACACCTACCTGTATATAACACCTATATAACACCTACCTGTATATAACACCTACCTGTATATAACACCTATATAAACCTACCTGTATATAACATCTATATAACACCTACCTGTATATAACATCTATATAACACCTACCTGTGTATATAACATCTATATAACATCTACCTGTATCTAACACCTACCTGTGTATAACACCTACCTGTGTATATAACACCTACCTGTGTATAACACCTACCTGTGTATATAACACCTACCTGTGTGTATAACACCTACCTGTATATAACACCTATATAACACCTACCTGTATATAACACCTACCTGTATATACACCTACCTGTATATAACACCTACCTGTGTATATAACACCTACCTGTATATAACACCTACCTGTGTATAACACCTACCTGTGTATATAACACCTACCTGTGTGTATAACACCTACCTGTATATAACACCTACCTGTATATAACACCTACCTGTGTATAACACCTACCTGTGTATAACACCTACCTGTGTATATAACACCTACCTGTGTATATAACACCTACCTGTGTGTATAACACCTACCTGTATATAACACCTATATAACACCTACCTGTATATAACACCTACCTGTATATACACCTACCTGTATATAACACCTACCTGTATATAACACCTACCTGTGTATATAACACCTACCTGTGTATAACACCTACCTGTGTATATAACACCTACCTGTATATAACACCTACCTGTATATAACACCTATATAACACCTACCTGTATATAACACCTATATAACACCTACCTGTATAACACCTACCTGTGTATATAACACCTACCTGTATATAACACCTACCTGTATATAACACCTACCTGTATATAACACCTACCTGTATATAACACCTACCTGTATATAACACCTACCTGTGTATATAACACCTACCTGTGTATAACACCTACCTGTATATAACACCTACCTGTATATAACACCTACCTGTATATAACACCTACCTGTATATAACACCTACCTGTATATAACACCTACCTGTATATAACACCTACCTGTATATAACACCTACCTGTGTATAACACCTACCTGTATATAACACCTACATGTATATAACACCTACCTGTATATAACACCTACCTGTATATAACACCTACCTGTATATAACACCTACCTGTGTATAACACCTACCTGTATATAACACCTATATAACACCTACCTGTATATAACACCTACCTGTATATAACACCTACCTGTGTATAACACCTACCTGTATATAACACCTACCTGTATATAACACCTACCTGTATATAACACCTACCTGTATATAACACCTATATAACACCTACCTATATATAACACCTACATGTGTGTATAACACCTACCTGTGTATATAACACCTACCTGTGTATATAACACCTACACCTACCTGTATATAACACCTACCTGTATATAACACCTACCTGTATTTAACACCTACCTGTGTATATAACACTTACCTGTATATAACACCTACCTGTATATAACACCTACCTGTATATAACACCTACCTGTATATAACACCTATATAACACCTACCTATATATAACACCTACATGTGTGTATAACACCTACCTGTGTATATAACACCTACCTGTATATAACACCTACCTGTATATAACACCTATATAACACCTACCTGTATATAACACCTACCTGTATATAACACCTACCTGTGTATATAACACCTACCTGTATATAACACCTACCTGTATATAACACCTACCTGTATATAACACCTACCTCAGTGTATAACACCTATATAACACCTACCTGTATATAACACCTACCTGTATTTAACACCTACCTGTGTATATAACACTTACCTGTATATAATACCTACCTGTATATAACACCTACCTGTATATAACACCTACCTGTATATAACACCTATATAACACCTACCTATATATAACACCTACATGTGTGTATAACACCTACCTGTGTATATAACACCTACCTGTATATAACACCTACCTGTATATAACACCTATATAACACCTACCTGTATATAACACCTACCTGTATATAACACCTACCTGTGTATATAACACCTACCTGTATATAACACCTACCTGTATATAACACCTACCTGTTATAACATCTACCTGTATATAACACCTACCTGTGTGTTTGATAACAGGTGTGTGAGCTGCTTTCCTCAGAAGTGTCTCCATGGCCTTGTCTTTGCTGATGGGTCACCAGGAAGCTATCTAAGATCCTGGACTTCCTGTCCTCTCAAACATCACTTCCTGTCCTGGGGGTGTATGGGGGATCCTCCATGATCATGGCCGACAAGGTCAGAACACAGAGTTCTACTTCCTCCACATTACACCTGTTTCCTGTCTTCTCTATTCTCTCTTTCTGTTTCTCTTTCCTCAGAGTTCTACTTCCTCCTCATTACACCTGTTTCCTGTCTTCTCAATTCTCTCTCTTCTCTGTTTCCTTTCCTCAGAGTTCTACTTCCTCCTCATTACACCTGTTTCCTGTCTTCTCTATTCTCTCTCTTCTGTTTCTCTTCCTCAGAGTTCTACTTCCTCCTCATTACACCTGTTTCCTGTCTTCTATTCTCTCTCTTCTCTGTTTCTCTTTCCTCAGAGTTCTACTTCCTCCTCATTACACCTGTTTCCTGTCTTCTATTCTCTCTTTCTCTGTTTCTCTTTCCTCAGAGTTCTACTTCCTCCTCATTACACCTGTTTCCTGTCTTCTCTATTCTCTCTCTTCTCTGTTTCTCTTTCCTCAGAGTTCTACTTCCTCCTCATTACACCTGTTTCCTGTCTTCTCTATTCTCTCTCTTCTCTGTTTCTCTTTCCTCAGAGTTCTACTTCCTCCTCATTACACCTGTTTCCTGTCTTCTCTATTCTCTCTCTTCTCTGCTTCTCTTTCCTCAGAGTTCTACTTCCTCCTCATTACACCTGTTTCCTGTCTTCTCTATTCTCTCACTTCTCTGCTTCTCTTTCCTCAGAGTTCTACTTCCTCCTCATTACACCTGTTTCCTGTCTTCTCTATTCTCTCTCTTCTCTGCTTCTCTTTCCTCAGAGTTCTACTTCCTCCTCATTACACCTGTTCCCTGTCTTCTCTATTCTCTCTCTTCTCTGCTTCTCTTTCCTCAGAGTTCTACTTCCTCCTCATTACACCTGTTTCCTGTCTTCTATTCTCTCTCTTCTCTGCTTCTCTTTCCTCAGAGTTCTACTTCCTCCTCATTACACCTGTTTCCTGTCTTCTCTATTCTCTCTCTTCTGTTTCTCTTTCCTCAGAGTTCTACTTCCTCCTCATTACACCTGTTTCCTGTCTTCTCTATTCTCTCACTTCTCTGTTTCTCTTTCCTCAGAGTACTACTTCCTCCTCATTACACCTGTTTCCTGTCTTCTCTATTCTCTCTTCTCTGTTTCTCTTTCCTCAGAGTTCTACTTCCTCCTCATTACACCTGTTTCCTGTCTTCTCTATTCTCTCTTCTCTGTTTCTCTTTCCTCAGAGTTCTACTTCCTCCTCATTACACCTGTTTCCTGTCTTCTCTATTCTCTCTCTTCTCTGCTTCTCTTTCCTCAGAGTTCTACTTCCTCCTCATTACACCTGTTTCCTGTCTTCTCTATTCTCTCTCTTCTCTACCTCTCAGTTTCTGCTCTTCATTTCTCTGTGTTCTTCATGATGTCACAAAACAACAACTGTTGGACATGAGTAAAGCACTTTACTCAGTTACTCTCTCTCTCTCTGCGTCTGATTCCTGCATCCACCTAGTCCCGCGTGACAGTCACAATATTTAATCATACAAGTTCCACAACATTTAGATGTACAGTTATTTAGTTATACCGTCCTTCATGATGTCACAAAACAACAACTGTTGGTTATTCTTTAACGGACCATTCACAATGTTTTGGATCACAGAAATATCGTGTTTCATTATCCAGCCTTTTGATGTTGTCGTTTTGGCAGGAACAATATCTTTGTAACGAAAGGTTTCTTTCCCTCCATCCTGAGGAGCCCAAAGGCAGAGTTTCTAGAAGAATGTATTTACGGCCGTCATTAAACGGCCAACTTCACCCTCTGTGTGAGAGAGAGAGAGAGAGAGAGAGAGAGAGAGAGAGAGAGAGATGAGGTCTTTTCTCTCTCGTTTCCCTCAGAGAGAGATGGAAGTGAGAGAGAGAGATGAAGAGAGAGAGAGAAGAGAGAGAGCTCAGAATCCAGAGAGATACAAGAGAGAGAGAGAGAGAGATGAATGAGCAGAAGAGAGAGAGATGAGAGAGAGAGAGAGAGAGCTAGCTGTAGAGTGGACTCACTGTAACCCGAATCCTTCATATCCTCACAGGAGAGTCAATGACAGGTCTTTTCTCTCTCTGTTTGTGTTCCTCACTAAACCCTGATGTGAAGTGGTTTGAGGGTGAACGTAAAATGGTAGAGGTAGCCTAGCTGTCAAAGCTCAAATCCATTTTCAGAATACACCATCACAATAGATCCATTATTTATTTTAGACAGGTCTAAATCAACATGATATGAAGAAAATGTAGTGTATTTCAGAAGAACGGAATTGCATACTCTGAGTTGTCCTTATGTTAGGCCCTGTTATCTTCCTTAATGGTTGTGAGCTAGCACTTTTTTTCATTAATTATGAATGCTAGACAAGATTTGCCTCCAGTGACATGTTATTTAATATTTTTTTAAAATATTATTTTATTTGATAGTATTTGATATTATTTTATAGTATGATGATAAGACAATGTTAGAATACAGCTGAATAAAATATAAAGGATTTTTCTAGTTGTGATGATTTGAGGGAGCAGCTATTCTGTGTTATGAATGCTTTAACAAAGAAACTGTTATTTATGCAACTTTAGTTGTGATACAAACCCTAGCAGAATGTTAGTTTTCCCTAGTTGTGATGATGCTAGCAGAATGTTAGTTTTCCTAGTTGTGATGAATGCTAGCAGAATGTTAGTTTTCCCTAGTTGTGATGAATGCTAGCAGAATGTTAGTTTTCCTAGTTGTGATGAATGCTAGCAGAATGTTAGTTTTCACTAGTTGTGATGAATGCTAGCAGAATGTTAGTTTTCACTAGTTGTGATGAATGCTAGCAGAATGTTAGTTTTCCTAGTTGTGATGAATGCTAGCAGAATGTTAGTTTTCCCTAGTTGTGATGAATGCTAGCAGAATGTTAGTTTTCCCTAGTTGTGATGAATGCTAGCAGAATGTTAGTTTTCCCTAGTTGTGATGAATGCTAGCAGAATGTTAGTTTTCCCTAGTTGTGATGAATGCTAGCAGAATGTTAGTTTTCACTAGTTGTGATGAATGCTAGCAGAATGTTAGTTTTCCCTAGTTGTGATGAATGCTAGCAGAATGTTAGTTTTCACTAGTTGTGATAAATGCTAGCAGAATGTTAGTTTTCACTAGTTGTGATGAATGCTAGCAGAATGTTAGTTTTCCCTAGTTGTGATGAATGCTAGCAGAATGTTAGTTCTCCCTAGTTGTGATGAATGCTAGCAGAATGTTAGTTTTCCCTAGTTGTGATAAACGCTAGCAGAATGTTAGTTTTCCCTAGTTGTGATGAATGCTAGCAGAATGTTAGTTTCCCTAGTTGTGATGAATGCTAGCAGAATGTTAGTTTTGCCTAGTTGTGATGAATGCTAGCAGAATGTTAGTTTTCACTAGTTGTGATAAATGCTAGCAGAATGTTAGTTTTCACTAGTTGTGATGAATGCTAGCAGAATGTTAGTTTTCCCTAGTTGTGATGAATGCTAGCAGAATGTTAGTTTTCACTAGTTGTGATGAATGCTAGCAGAATGTTAGTTTTCCCTAGTTGTGATGAATGCTAGCAGAATGTTAATTTTCCCTAGTTGTGATGAATGCTAGCAGAATGTTAGTTTTCCTAGTTGTGATGAATGCTAGCAGAATGTTAGTTTTCCCTAGTTGTGATGAATGCTAGCAGAATGTTAGTTTTCCCTAGTTGTGATGAATGCTAGCAGAATGTTAGTTTTCCCTAGTTGTGATGAATGCTAGCAGAATGTTAGTTTTCCCTAGTTGTGATGAATGCTAGCAGAATGTTAGTTTTCCCTAGTTGTGATGAATGCTAGCAGAATGTTAGTTTTCACTAGTTGTGATGAATGCTAGCAGAATGTTAGTTTTCCTAGTTGTGATGAATGCTAGCAGAATGTTAGTTTTCAGAATGTAGTTTTTTTCTAGTTGTGATGAATGCTAGCAGAATGTTAGTTTTCCTAGTTGTGATGAATGCTAGCAGAATGTTAGTTTTCCTAGTTGTGATGAATGCTAGCAGAATGTTAGTTTTCCCTAGTTGTGATGAATGCTAGCAGAATGTTAGTTTTCACTAGTTGTGATGAATGCTAGCAGAATGTTAGTTTTCCTAGTTGTGATGAATGCTAGCAGAATGTTAGTTTTCACTAGTTGTGATGAATGCTAGCAGAATGTTAGTTTTCACTAGTTGTGATGAATGCTAGCAGAATGTT
>NC_088410.1:6625197-6632697 GCF_034236695.1 Oncorhynchus nerka
GGGATCATAGAGTAGCTAGATGTTATTATGGGATGCCAGAGTAACTGGAGAATACCTGCTGCTAGATACACATATACAGAGATTTGACAAGAGGGAACACTATTGGAGCCCTAGGAAACAGACAGAGATATATGGAGCCCTAGGGAAACAGACAGAGATATATGGAGCCCCTAGGAAACAGACAGAGATATATGGAGGAAACAGACAGAGATATATGGAGCCCTAGGAAACAGACAGAGATATATGGAGCCCTAGGAAACAGACAGAGATATATGGAGCTAGGGAAACAACAGAGATATATGGGAGCAGACAGAGAGACATATGGAGCCCTAGGGAAACAGACAGAGATATATGGAGCCCTAGGGAAACAGACAGAGATATATGGAGCCCTAGGAAACAGACAGAGATATATGGAGCCCTAGGGAAACAGACAGAGATATATGGAGCCCTCGGGAAACAGACAGAGATATATGGAGCCCTAGGGAAACAGACAGAGATATATGGAGCCCTAGGGAAACAGACAGAGATATATGGAGCCCTAGGGACAGAGATATCTGGAGCCCTAGGGAAACAGACAGAGATATATGGAGCCCTAGGGAAACAGACAGAGATATATGGAGCCCTAGGGAAACAGACAGAGATATATGGAGCCCTAGGGAAACAGACAGAGATATATGGAGCCCTAGGGAAACAGACAGAGATATATGGAGCCCTAGGGAAACAGACAGAGATATATGGAGCCCTAGGGAAACAGACAGAGATATATGGAGCCCTAGGGAAACAGACAGAGATATATGGAGCCCTAGGAAACAGACAGAGATATATGGAGCCCTAGAAACAGACAGAGATATATGGAGCCCTAGGGAAACAGACAGAGATATATGGAGCCCTAGGGAAACAGACAGAGATATATGGAGCCCTAGGGAAACAGACAGAGATATATGGAGCCCTATATATATGGAGCCTAGGGAAACAGACAGAGATATATGGAGCCCTAGGGAAACAGACAGAGATATATGGAGCCCTAGGGAAACAGACAGAGATATATGGAGCCCTAGGGAAACAGACAGAGATATATGGAGCCCTAGGGAAACAGACAGAGATATATGGAGCCCTAGGGAAACAGACAGAGATATATGGAGCCTAGGGAAACAGACAGAGATATATGGAGCCCTAGGAAACAGACTATATGGAGCCCTAGGAAACAGACAGAGATATATGGAGCCCTAGGGAAACAGACAGAGATATATGGAGCCCTAGGAAACAGACAGAGATATATGGAGCCCTAGGGAAACAGGTTCTCCTCCAGGTACTGTCAGGCCCAGACTGTTATCTGAAGGTCAGGTACTGGAGGCTGTTGAGGGCTGGTATATAAACAGCTCATCAGAAAAGGCCTGTTCAGGGGTGATGAGGCCTGGTTTTTAAACAGTCTGCTCCATGTAACAGTCAAAGGAGCAGCCCACCTCCAGAATCAGCACCTCCCTCTGGTTTCCCCCACCTGCCTCTGGTCTCCCCCACCTCCCTCTGGTCTCCCCCACCTCCCTCTGGTCTCCCCACCTCCCTCTGGTCTCCCCCACCTCCCTCAGGTCTCCCCCCACCTCCATCTGGTCTCCCCCCACCTCCCTCTGGTTTCCCCACCTCCCTCTGGTCTCCCCCCACCTCCCTCTGGTTTCCCCCACCTCCCCTCAGGTCTCCCCCCACCTCCCTCTGGTCTCCTCCCACCTCCCTCTGGTCTCCTCCCACCTCCCTCTGGTCTCCTCCCACCTCCCTCTGGTTCCCCCACCTCCCTCTTGTCTCCCCCCACCTCCCTCTGGTTCCCCCACCTCCCTCTGGTCTCCCCCCACCTCCCTCTGGTCTCCTCCCACCTCCCTCTGGTCTCCTCCCACCTCCCTCTGGTCTCCTCCCTCTGGTTCCCCCCACCTCCCTCTGGTTTCCCCAACCTCCTCTGGTCCCCCCACCTCCCTCTGGTTTCCCCCAACCTCCCTCTGGTCTCCCCCCACCTCCCTCTGGTCTCCCCCACCTCCCTCTTGTCTCCCCCACCTCCCTCTGGTTTCCCCCACCTCCCTCTGGTCTCCCCCACCTCCTCTGGTCTCCCCCACCTCCCTCTGGTCTCCTCCCACCTGCCTCTGGTTGGTCTCCCCACCTCCCTCTGGTCTCCCCCACCTCCCTCTGGTCTCCCCCACCTCCCTCTGGTCTCCCCCACCTCCCTCTTGTCTCCTCCCACCTCCTCTGGTCTCCCCCACCTCCCTCTGGTCTCCTCCCACCTGCCTCTGGTCTCCCCCCACCTCCCTCTGGTCTCCTCCCACCTGCCTCTGGTCTCCCACCTCCTCTTGTCTCCCCACCTCCCTCTGGTCTCCCCCACCTCCTCGTGTCTCCTCCCACCTCCCTCTGCTCTCCCCCCACCTCCCTCTGGTCTCCCCCCACCTCCTCTGGTCTCCCCCGACCTCCCTCTGGTATCCCCCAACCTCCCTCTGGTCTCCCCAACCTCCCTCTGGTCTCCCCCACCTCCCTCTGGTCTCCCCCACCTCCCTCTGGTCTCCCCCCACCTCCCTCTGCTTTTCCCCCAACCTCCCTCTGGTCTCCCCCACCTGCCTCTGGTCTCCCCCAACCTCCCTCTGGTCTCCCCCAACCTCCCTCTGGTATCCCCAACCTCCCTCTGGTCTCCCCCAACCTCCCTCTGGTCTCCCCCACCTGCCTCTGGTCTCCCCCAACCTCCCTCTGGTCTCCCCCCACCTGCCTCTGGTCTCCCCAACCTCCTCTGGTATCCCCCAACCTCCCTCTGGTCTCCCCAACCTCCCTCTGGTCTCCTCCACCTGCCTCTGGTCTCCCCCCACCTCCCTCTTGTCTCCCCCACCTCCCTCTGGTCTCCCCCCCCACCTCCCTCGTGTCTCCTCCCCACCTCCCTCTGGTCTCCCCACCTCCCTCTTGTCTCCCCCACCTCCCTCTGGTCTCCCCCACCTCCCCTGGTCTCCTCCCACCTGCCTCTGGTCTCCCCCACCTCCCTCTTGTCTCCCCCACCTCCCTCTGGTCTCCCCCAACCTCCTCTGGTATCCCCCCACCTCCCTCTTGTCTCCCCCCCAACCTCCCTCTGGTCTCCCCCACCTCCCTCTGGTCTCCCCCACCTCCCTCAACATTATCTGGCTTATTCAGCTTACAAGAAAACACATTATCGTCAACGTCAAACCACACACACACACACACACACACACACACACACACACACACACACACACACACACACACACACACACACACACACACACACACACACACACACACACACACACACTCTCTCTCTCTCTGGCACTGTGGTGTGTGTACCTCCCCCAGCCAGGACTGTCAGAACAGTGACCTCCTGTTTCCTTCTCTTTCTCCTCCTCTCCTCCTCTCCTCTTCTCCTCCTCTCCTCCTCTCCTCCTCTCCTCCTCCCCTCCTCTCCTCTTCTCCTCCTCTCCTCTTCTCCTCCTCTCCTCTTCTCCTCTTCTCCTCTCCTCTCTCTCCTCTCCTCTTCTCCTCCTCTCCCTCTTCTCCTCCTCTCCTCCTCTCCTCCTCTCCTCCTCTCCTCCTCCTCCTCTCCTCTCTCCTCTCCTCCTCCTCCTCTTCTCCTCTTCTCCTCTTCTCTCTCCTCTTCTCCTCTCCTCTCTCCTCCTCTCCTCTTCTCCTCCTCTCCTCTTCTCCTCCTCTCCTCCTCTCCTCCTCCTCTCCTCTTCTCCTCCTCTCCCTCTTCTCCTCCTCTCTCTCTCCTCTCTCTCCTCTCCCTCTTCTCCTCCTCTCCTCTTCTCCTCCTCTCCTCCCCTCTCCTCCCCTTCTCCTCCTCCCTCTTCTCCTCCTCTCCTCTTCTCCTCCTCTCCTCTCTCTCTCCTCTCTCCTCCTCTCCTCCTCTCTCCTCCTCTCCTCTTCTCCTCTTCTCCTCTTCTCATCCTCTCCTCCCTCCTCTCCTCCCTCTCTCTCCTCCTTCTCCTCCTCTCCTCTTCCTCCTCTCCTCTCTCCTCTCTCCTCTCCTCCTCTCTCTTCTCCTCCCTCTCCTCCTCTCCTCCCTCTCCTCTTCTCCTCTTCTCCTCTCTCATCCTCTCCTCTTCTCCTCCTCTCCTCCTCTCCTCTTCTCCTCCTCTCCTCCTCTCCTCTTCTCCTCCTCTCCCCTCTCCTCTCCTCCATCTTCTCTCCTTCTCCTCTCCTCCTCCTCTTCTCCTCCTCTCCTCTTCTCTCTCCTCCTCTCCTCCTCCTCCTCTTCTCCTCTCCTCTCCTCCTCCTCTCCTCTTCTCCTCCTCTCCTCCTCTCCTCTCTCCTCCTCTCCTCCCTCCTCTCTCCTCTTCTCCTCTCTCCTCCTCTCTCCTCTCTCTCTCCTCCTCTCCTCTTCTCCTCCTCTCCTCTCTCCTCTTCTCCTCTTCTCCTCCTCTCCTCTTCTCCTCCTCTCCTCCTCTCTCCTCTCCTCCTCTCCTCTTCTCCTCTTCTCCTCCTCTCCTCTTCTCCTCCTCTCCTCTTCTCCTCCTCTCCTCCTCTCCTCTTCTCCTCCTCCCTCCTCTCCTCCTCTCCTCCATCTCTCACGCCCCAGTTGGGAAGTACAAAAGTGGTCTGAACAGGGCTTTCTAAAGAAGAGGGAAGAGAGAAAAAACGAGAGAGAGAGTGTGTGTGTGTGTGTGTGTGTGTGTGTGTGTGTGTGTGTGTGTGTGTGTGTGTGTGTGTGTGTATGTGTGTGTGTTGTGGACTGTGTGTGTGTGTTGTACTGTGTGTGTGTGTGTGTGTGTGTGTTGTGGACTGTGTGTGTGTGTGTGTGGACTGTGTGTGTGTGTTGTGGACTGTGTGTGTGTGTGTGTGTGTGGACTGTGTGTGTGTGTGTGGACTGTGTGTCACATGTACATTATACTGATCACTGTGCATGTGTTAAACTGTGTAGAGCTGTGATCACATAGTGTTGTGGACTGTGGGTGGCTGGTAGCATACATTAAACTGATCACATACAGCATACATTAAACTGATCACATAGAGCATAGAGCATACATTAAACTGATCACATAGAGCATACATTAAACTGATCACATACAGCATACATTAAACTGATCAGTACAATCTGACCACCTAGAGACACCTTAAACCCCATCACATAGAGCATTTACATTAAACTGATCACCTAGCATAGGATAAAGTAATCACTTCAGCATACATTAAACTGATCACATGCATACATTAAACTGATCACATGAGGTACATTAAACTGATCACATAGAGCATACATTAAACTGATCACATACAGCTGATAAGAGCATACATTAAATGATCACATACAGCATACAGCATACATTAAACTGATCACATACAGCATACATTAAACTGATCACATACAGCATACATTAAACTGATCACATACAGCATACATTAAACTGATCATACATTAAACTGATCACATACAGCATACAGCATACATTAAACTGATCACATACAGCATACATTAAACTGATCACATACAGCATACATTAAACTGATCACATACAGCATACATTAAACTGATCACATACAGCATACATTAAACTGATCACATACAGCATACAGCATACATTAAACTGATCACATACAGCATACATTAAACTGATCACATACAGCATACATTAAACTGATCACATAGAGCATACATTAAACTGATCACATAGAGCATACATTAAACTGATCACATACAGCATACATTAAACTGATCACATACAGCATACATTAAACTGATCACATACAGTATCATTAAACTGATCACATACAGCATACATTAAACTGATCACATACAGCATACATTATACTGATCACATAGAGCATACATTAAACTGATCACATACAGCATACATTAAACTGATCACATACAGCATACATTAAACTGATCACATACAGCATACATTAAACTGATCACATACAGCATACATTAAACTGATCACATACAGCATACATTAAACTGATCATACAGCATACAGCATTAAACTGATCACATAGCAGCATACATTAAACTGATCACATACAGCATACAGCATACATCACATAAACATGATCACATACAGCATACATTAAACTGATCACATACAGCATACATTAAACTGATCACATACAGCATACATTAAACTGATCACATACAGCATACATTAAACTGATCACATACAGCATACAGCATACATTAAACTGATCACATACAGCATACAGCATACATTAAACTGATCACATACAGCATACAGCATACATTAAACTGATCACATAGAGCATACATTAAACTGATCACATACAGCATACAGCATACATTAAACTGATCACATACAGCATACATTAAACTGATCACATACAGCATACATTAAACTGATCACATACAGCATACATTAAACTGATCACATAGAGCATACATTAAACTGATCACATACAGCATACATTAAACTGATCACATACAGCATACAGCATACATTAAACTGATCACATACAGCATACAGCATACATTAAACTGATCACATACAGCATACATTAAACTGATCACATACAGCATACATTAAACTGATCACATACAGCATACATTAAACTGATCACATACAGCATACAGCATACATTAAACTGATCACATAGAGCATACATTAAACTGATCACATAGAGCATACATTAAACTGATCACATACAGCATACATTAAACTGATCACATACAGCATACATTAAACTGATCACATAGAGCATACATTAAACTGATCACATACAGCATACAGCATACATTAAACTGATCACATACAGCATACAGCATACATTAAACTGATCACATACAGCATACATTAAACTGATCACATAGAGCATACATTAAACTGATCACATACAGCATACATTAAACTGATCACATACAGCATACATTAAACTGATCACATAGAGCATACATTAAACTGATCACATACAGCATACAGCATACATTAAACTGATCACATACAGCATACATTAAACTGATATCTGTCTGTGTGTAAAGTCAAAGTCCCTGGTGCTGTGTAGGAAGACGAGACTATAAATAACACTGTTATATACAGATATACAGAGAAATGGAAAGTGGGATTAAACTGGATGGGAAGGTCGGGAGGGATGGAGGAGGGAGGGGCATGGAGGGAGGGAGGGAGGAATGAAGATACAGGGGGCATGGAGGGAGGGAGGGAGGAATGAAGAGAGGGTGGAGGGAGGGTAGGCATAGAGAGGGGAGGAAGAGAGGGATGGAGAGAGGGGTGGAGGGAGGAATGGAGAGAGGGAGGGGGGCATGGAGGGAGGGAGGGAGGAATGAAGAGAGGGGTGGAGGGAGGGAGGCATAGAGAGAGGGAGGAAGAGAGGGATGGAGGGAGGGATGCATAGAGAGAGGGAGGAAGAGAGGGAGGGGTGGAGGGAGGGAGGGAGCCCTGTCTAAGGTTCTGTTGTGTAGGACTCCCTCAGTGTGTCAGTCATAGTGAACATGATTAATGGGGTTCTGTTGTGTAGGACTCCCTCAGTGTGTCAGTCATAGTGAACATGATTAATGGG
>NC_088410.1:6640197-6682697 GCF_034236695.1 Oncorhynchus nerka
TCTCTCTCTCTCCATCTCTGTCTCTCCCTCCCTCTCTCTCTCACCATCTCTCCCTCCACCTCTCTCTCTCTATCTCTCTCTCTTTCCATCTCTCTCTCCATCTCTCTCTCCATCTCTCCTACCTCTCTCCCTCCGTCTCTCCCTCCCTCCATCTCTCCCTCCTCCATCTCTCTCTACATCTCTTCATCTCTCCATCTCTTCCTCCATCTCTCCCTCCATCTCTCCCTCCACCCCCTCCGTCTCTCCCTCCATCTCTTCCTCCATCTCTCCCTCCATCTCTCCCTCCACCCCTCCATCTCTCCCTCCATCTCTCCCTCCGTCTCTTCCTCCGTCTCTTCCTCCATCTCTCCCTCCATCTCTCCCTCCACCCCTCCATCTCTCCCTCCATCTCTCCCTCCATCTCTCCCTCCGTCTCTCCCTCCATCTCTCCCTCCATCTCTTCCTCCATCTCTCCCTCCATCTCTCCCTCCACCCCTCCGTCTCTCCCTCCGTCTCTCCCTCCATCTCTCCCTCCATCTCTCCCTCCATCTCTCCCTCCACCCCTCCGTCTCTCCCTCCATCTCTCCCTCCATCTCTCCCTCCGTCTCTCCCTCCATCTCTCCCTCCATCTCTCCCTCCATCTCTTCCTCCATCTCTCCCTCCATCTCTCCCTCCACCCCTCCGTCTCTCCCTCCGTCTCTCCCTCCGTCTCTCCCTCCATCTCTCCCTCCATCTCTTCCTCCATCTCTCCCTCCATCTCTCCCTCCACCCCTCCGTCTCTCCCTCCATCTCTCCCTCCGTCTCTCCCTCCGTCTCTTCCTCCATCTCTCCCTCCATCTCTCCCTCCATCTCTCCCTCCCCTCTCTAGTCATTCATTTGAGCCGGAACAGGATCCGGTACCTCTCAATTTTGGACCGATTCATTCCGGGAACCCATTTACCAGGATCCGGTACCTCTCAGTTTTGGACTGATTAAAATCAAAACAATCAGTTAATTCAAGTGGACTTCTCTGTGATTCTCCTCCCCCTGAACAAAACCTACTGTGAAAATGTGTCTGATATTCATAGAATTGATCATGCTCTGCTCAACATTGTAGCCTATATAGATCAGCCCGGGTTCATGCTCTGCTATAGATCAGCCCGTGGACATTGATGTGACGACAGAGAGAAGAGCGTCTGTATCTCTCACAGAACTAAAAGGACATTCACTTTCTGTGATCTGTCTCTGTGCTCTGATCGAGTCTGAAACTCTCATCTCTCCAGCGTCTCACTTCATCATTTATTTCCTGATAGAATCATAACCATGGCAACGATTCTATCATAACCATGGCAACGATTCTATTATAACCATGGCAACGATTCTATCATAACCATGGCAACGATTCTATTATAACCATGGCAACGATTCTATCATAACCATGGCAATGATTCTATCATAACCATGGAAACAATTCTATCATAACCATGGCAACGATTCTATCATAACAATTTCAACGATTTTATCATAACCATGGCAACGATTCTATCATAACCATGGCAACAATTCTATCTATCTAAATGATGAAGGACCCTTCCTTCCTCTGGCTATGATTCTATAGGTAATAAATGATGAAGGACCCTTCCTTCCTCTGGCCATGATTCTATAGGTAATAAATGATGAAGGACCCTTCCTTCCCCTGGCTATGATTCTATAGGTAATAAATGACGAAGGACCCTTCCTTCCCCTGGCTATGATTCTATAGGTAATAAATGATGAAGGACCCTTCTATGATTCTATAGGTAATAAATGATGAAGGACCCGTCCTTCCTCTGGCTATGATTCTATAGGTAATAAATGATGAAGGACCCTTCCTTCCCCTGGCTATGAGTCTATAGGAAATAAATGATGAAGGACCCTTCCTTCCTCTGGCCATGATTCTATAGGCAATAAATGACGAAGGACCCTTCCTTCCCCTGGCTATGATTCTATAGGTAATAAATGATGAAGGACCCTTCTATGATTCTATAGGTAATAAATGATGAAGGACCCTTCCTTCCTCTGGCTATGATTCTATAGGTAATAAATGATGAAGGACCCTTCCTTCCCCTGGCTATGAGTCTATAGGAAATAAATGATGAAGGACCCTTCCTTCCTCTGGCCATGATTCTATAGGTAATAAATGATGAAGGACCCTTCCTTCCCCTGGCTATGATTCTATAGGTAATAAATGAAGAAGGACCCTTCCTTCCCCTGGCTATGAGTCTATAGGAAATAAATGATGAAGGACCCTTCCTTCCTCTGGCCATGATTCTATAGGTAATAAATGATGAAGGACCCTCCCTTCCTCTGGCTATGATTCTATAGGTAATAAATGATGAAGGACCCTTCCTTCCCCTGGCTATGAGTCTATAGGAAATAAATGATGAAGGACCCTTCCTTCCTCTGGCCATGATTCTATAGGTAATAAATGATGAAGGACCCTTCCTTCCCCTGGCTATGATTCTATAGGTAATAAATGAAGAAGGACCCTTCCTTCCCCTGGCTATGAGTCTATAGGAAATAAATGATGAAGGACCCTTCCTCTGGCTATGATTCTATAGGTAATAAATGATGAAGGACCCTCCCTTCCTCTGGCTATGATTCTATAGGTAATAAATGATGAAGGACCCTTCCTCTGGCTATGATTCTATAGGTAATAAATGATGAAGGACCCTTCCTTCCCCTGGCTATGAGTCTATAGGTAATAAATGATGAAGGATCCTTCCTTCCCCTGGCTATGATTCTATAGGTAATAAATGATGAAGGACACTTCCTTCCCCTGGCTATGATTCTATAGGTAATAAATGATGAAGGACCCTTCCTCTGGCTATGATTCTATAGGTAATAAATGATGAAGGACCCTCCCTTCCTCTGGCTATGATTCTATAGGTAATAAATGATGAAGGACCCTTCCTCTGGCTATGATTCTATAGGTAATAAATGACGAAGGACCCTTCCTTCCCCTGGCTATGATTCTATAGGTAATAAATGATGAAGGACCCTTCTATGATTCTATAGGTAATAAATGATGAAGGACCCTTCCTTCCTCTGGCTATGATTCTATAGGTAATAAATGATGAAGGACCCTTCCTCTGGCTATGATTCTATAGGTAATAAATGATGAAGGACCCTTCCTTCCCCTGGCTATGAGTCTATAGGTAATAAATGATGAAGGATCCTTCCTTCCCCTGGCTATGATTCTATAGGTAATAAATGATGAAGGACACTTCATTCCCCTGGCTATGATTCTATAGGTAATAAATGATGAAGGACCCTTCCTCTGGCTATGATTCTATAGGTAATAAATGATGAAGGACCCTCCCTTCCTCTGGCTATGATTCTATAGGTAATAAATGATGAAGGATCCTTCCTTCCCCTGGCTATGATTCTATAGGTAATAAATGATGAAGGACACTTCCTTCCCCTGGCTATGATTCTATAGGTAATAAATGATGAAGGACCCTTCCTCTGGCTATGATTCTATAGGTAATAAATGATGAAGGACCCTCCCTTCCTCTGGCTATGATTCTATAGGTAATAAATGAAGAAGGACCCTTCCTTCCCCTGGCTATGAGTCTATAGGAAATGAATGATGAAGGACCCTTCCTCTGGCTATGATTCTATAGGTAATAAATGATGAAGGACCCTCCCTTCCTCTGGCTATGATTCTATAGGTAATAAATGATGAAGGACCCTTCCTCTGGCTATGATTCTATAGGTAATAAATGATGAAGGACCCTTCCTTCCCCTGGCTATGAGTCTATAGGTAATAAATGATGAAGGATCCTTCCTTCCCCTGGCTATGATTCTATAGGTAATAAATGATGAAGGACACTTCCTTCCCCTGGCTATGATTCTATAGGTAATAAATGATGAAGGACCCTTCCTCTGGCTATGATTCTATAGGTAATAAATGATGAAGGACCCTCCCTTCCTCTGGCTATGATTCTATAGGTAATAAATGATGAAGGACCCTTCCTCTGGCTATGATTCTATAGGTAATAAATGACGAAGGACCCTTCCTTCCCCTGGCTATGATTCTATAGGTAATAAATGATGAAGGACCCTTCTATGATTCCATAGGTAATAAATGATGAAGGACCCTTCCTTCCTCTGGCTATGATTCTATAGGTAATAAATGATGAAGGACCCTTCCTCTGGCTATGATTCTATAGGTAATAAATGATGAAGGACCCTTCCTTCCCCTGGCTATGAGTCTATAGGTAATAAATGATGAAGGATCCTTCCTTCCCCTGGCTATGATTCTATAGGTAATAAATGATGAAGGACACTTCATTCCCCTGGCTATGATTCTATAGGTAATAAATGATGAAGGACCCTTCCTCTGGCTATGATTCTATAGGTAATAAATGATGAAGGACCCTCCCTTCCTCTGGCTATGATTCTATAGGTAATAAATGATGAAGGATCCTTCCTTCCCCTGGCTATGATTCTATAGGTAATAAATGATGAAGGACACTTCCTTCCCCTGGCTATGATTCTATAGGTAATAAATGATGAAGGACCCTTCCTCTGGCTATGATTCTATAGGTAATAAATGATGAAGGACCCTCCCTTCCTCTGGCTATGATTCTATAGGTAATAAATGACGAAGGACCCTTCCTTCCCCTGGCTATGATTCTATAGGTAATAAATGATGAAGGACCCTTCTATGATTCTATAGGTAATAAATGATGAAGGACCCTTCCTTCCTCTGGCCATGATTCTATAGGTAATAAATGATGAAGGACCCTTCCTTCCCCTGGCTATGATTATATAGGTAATAAATGATGAAGGACCCTTCCTTCCCCTGGCTATGAGTCTATAGGAAATAAATGATGAAGGACCCTTCCTTCCTCTGGCCATGATTCTATAGGTAATAAATGATGAAGGACCCTCCCTTCCTCTGGCTATGATTATATAGGTAATAAATGATGAAGGACCCTTCCTCTGGCTATGATTCTATAGGTAATAAATTATGAAGGACCCTTCCTTCCCCTGGCTATGAGTCTATAGGTAATAAATGATGAAGGACCCTTCCTTCCTCTGGCTATGATTCTATAGGTAATAAATGATGAAGGACCCTTCCTCTGGCTATGATTCTATAGGTAATAAATGACGAAGGACCCTCCCTTCCTCTGGCTATGATTCTATAGATAATAAATGATGAAGGACCATTCCTCTGGCTATGATTCTATAGGTAATAAATGACGAAGGACCCTTCCTTCCCCTGGCTATGATTCTATAGGTAATAAATGATGAAGGACCCTTCTATGATTCTATAGGTAATACATGATGAAGGACCCTTCCTTCCTCTGGCTACTATTCTATAGGTAATAAATGATGAAGGACCCTTCCTTCCTCTGGCTATGATTCTATAGGTAATAAATGATGAAAGACCCTTCCTTCCCCTGGCTATGATTCTATAGGTAATAAATGATGTAGGACCCTTCCTTCCTCTGGCTATGATTCTATAGGTAATAAATGATGAAGGACCCTTCCTTCCTCTGGCTTTGATTCTATAGGTAATAAATGATGAAGTACCCTTCCTTCCTCTGGCTATGATTCTATAGGTAATAAATGATGAAGGACCCTTCCCCTGGCTATGATTCTATAGGTAATAAATGATGAAGGACCCTTCCTCTGGCTATGATTCTATAGGTAATAAATGATGAAGGACCCTCCCTTCCTCTGGCTATGATTCTATAGGTAATAAATGATGAAGGATCCTTCCTTCCCCTGGCTATGATTCTATAGGTAATAAATGATGAAGGACACTTCCTTCCCCTGGCTATGATTCTATAGGTAATAAATGATGAAGGACCCTTCCTCTGGCTATGATTCTATAGGTAATAAATGATGAAGGACCCTCCCTTCCTCTGGCTATGATTCTATAGGTAATAAATGACGAAGGACCCTTCCTTCCCCTGGCTATGATTCTATAGGTAATAAATGATGAAGGACCCTTCTATGATTCTATAGGTAATAAATGATGAAGGACCCTTCCTTCCTCTGGCCATGATTCTATAGGTAATAAATGATGAAGGACCCTTCCTTCCCCTGGCTATGATTCTATAGGTAATAAATGATGAAGGACCCTTCCTTCCCCTGGCTATGAGTCTATAGGAAATAAATGATGAAGGACCCTTCCTTCCTCTGGCCATGATTCTATAGGTAATAAATGATGAAGGACCCTCCCTTCCTCTGGCTATGATTCTATAGGTAATAAATGATGAAGGACCCTTCCTCTGGCTATGATTCTATAGGTAATAAATGATGAAGGACCCTTCCTTCCCCTGGCTATGAGTCTATAGGTAATAAATGATGAAGGACCCTTCCTTCCTCTGGCTATGATTCTATAGGTAATAAATGATGAAGGACCCTTCCTCTGGCTATGATTCTATAGGTAATAAATGATGAAGGACCCTCCCTTCCTCTGGCTATGATTCTATAGGTAATAAATGATGAAGGATCCTTCCTTCCCCTGGCTATGATTCTATAGGTAATAAATGATGAAGGACACTTCCTTCCCCTGGCTATGATTCTATAGGTAATAAATGATGAAGGACCCTTCCTCTGGCTATGATTCTATAGGTAATAAATGATGAAGGACCCTCCCTTCCTCTGGCTATGATTCTATAGGTAATAAATGACGAAGGACCCTTCCTTCCCCTGGCTATGATTCTATAGGTAATAAATGATGAAGGACCCTTCTATGATTCTATAGGTAATAAATGATGAAGGACCCTTCCTTCCTCTGGCCATGATTCTATAGGTAATAAATGATGAAGGACCCTTCCTTCCCCTGGCTATGATTCTATAGGTAATAAATGATGAAGGACCCTTCCTTCCCCTGGCTATGAGTCTATAGGAAATAAATGATGAAGGACCCTTCCTTCCTCTGGCCATGATTCTATAGGTAATAAATGATGAAGGACCCTCCCTTCCTCTGGCTATGATTCTATAGGTAATAAATGATGAAGGACCCTTCCTCTGGCTATGATTCTATAGGTAATAAATGATGAAGGACCCTTCCTTCCCCTGGCTATGAGTCTATAGGTAATAAATGATGAAGGACCCTTCCTTCCTCTGGCTATGATTCTATAGGTAATAAATGATGAAGGACCCTTCCTCTGGCTATGATTCTATAGGTAATAAATGACGAAGGACCCTCCCTTCCTCTGGCTATGATTCTATAGATAATAAATGATGAAGGACCCTTCCTCTGGCTATGATTCTATAGGTAATAAATGACGAAGGACCCTTCCTTCCCCTGGCTATGATTCTATAGGTAATAAATGATGAAGGACCCTTCTATGATTCTATAGGTAATACATGATGAAGGACCCTTCCTTCCTCTGGCTACTATTCTATAGGTAATAAATGATGAAGGACCCTTCCTTCCTCTGGCTATGATTCTATAGGTAATAAATGATGAAAGACCCTTCCTTCCCCTGGCTATGATTCTATAGGTAATAAATGATGAAGGACCCTTCCTTCCTCTGGCTATGATTCTATAGGTAATAAATGATGAAGGACCCTTCCTTCCTCTGGCTTTGATTCTATATGTAATAAATGATGAAGTACCCTTCCTTCCTCTGGCTATGATTCTATAGGTAATAAATGATGAAGGACCCTTCCCCTGGCTATGATTCTATAGGTAATAAATGATGAAGGACCCTTCCTTCCTCTGGCTTTGATTCTATAGGTAATAAATGATGAAGGACCCTTCCTCTGGCTATGATTCTATAGGTAATAAATGATGAAGAACCCTTCCTTCCTCTGGCTATGATTATATAGGTAATAAATGATGAAGGACCCTTCCTTCCCCTGGCTATGATTCTATAGGTAATAAATTATGAAGGACCCTTCCTTCCTCTGGCTATGGTTATATAGGTAATAAATGATGAAGGACCCTTCCTCTGGCTATGATTCTATAGGTAATACATGATGAAGGACCCTTCCTCTGGCTATGATTCTATAGGTAATAAATGATGAAGGACCCTTCCCCTGTTGTGGACTGTGTGTTGTGGACTGTGTGTGTTGTGGACTGTGTGTTGTGGACTGTGTGTGTTGTGGACTGTGTGTGTTGTGGACTGTGTGTTGTGGACTGTGTGTGGTGGACTGTGTGTTGTGGACTGTGTGTGTTGTGAACTGTGTGTTGTGGACTGTGTGTGGTGGACTGTGTGTGTTGTGGACTGTGTGTGTTGTGAACTGTGTGTTGTGGACTGTGTGTGGTGGACTGTGTGTTGTGGACTGTGTGTTGTGGACTGTGTGTTGTGGACTGTGTGTGGTGGACTGTGTGTGTTGTGGACTGTGTGTGTTGTGAACTGTGTGTTGTGGACTGTGTGTTGTGGACTGTGTCTTGTGGACTGTGTGTTGTGGACTGTGTGTGGTGGACTGTGTGTGTTGTGAACTGTGTGTTGTGGACTGTGTGTTGTGGACTGTGTGTGTTGTGGACTGTGTGTTGTGGACTGTGTGTTGTGGACTGTGTGTTGTGGACTGTGTGTGTTGTGGACTGTGTGTTGTGGACTGTGTGTGTTGTGGACTGTGTGAGTTGTGGACTGTGTGTTGTGGACTGTGTGTTGTGGACTGTGTGTTGTAGACTGTGTGTGTTGTGGACTGTGTGTGTTGTGGTCTGTGTGAGTTGTGGACTGTGTGTTGTGGACTTTGTGTTGTGGACTGTGTGTTGTGGACTGTGTGTTGTGGACTGTGTGTGGTGGACTGTGTGTGTTGTGAACTGTGTGTTGTGGACTGTGTGTTGTGGACCGTGTGTTGTGGACTGTGTGTTGTGGACTGTGTGTTGTGGACTGTGTGTTGTGGACTGTGTGTGTTGTGGACTGTGTGAGTTGTGGACTGTGTGTTGTGGACTTTGTGTGTTGTGGACTGTGTGTGTTGTGGACTGTGTGTGTTGTGGACTGTGTGTGTTGTGGACTGTGTGTTGTGGACTGTGTGTGTTGTGGACTGTGTGTGTTGTGGACTGTGTGTTGTGGACCGTGTGTGTTGTGGACTGTGTGTTGTGGACTGTGTGTGTTGTGGACTGTGTGTTGTGGACTGTGTGTTGTGGACTGTGTGTGTTGTGGACTGTGTGTGTTGTGGACTGTGTGAGTTGTGGACTGTGTGTTGTGGACTTTGTGTGTTGTGGACTGTGTGTGTTGTGGACTGTGTGTGTTGTGGACTGTGTGTGTTGTGGACTGTGTGTTGTGGACTGTGTGTGTTGTGGACTGTGTGTTGTGGACTGTGTGTGTTGTGGACTGTGTGTGTTGTGGACTGTGAGTTGTGGACTGTGTGTTGTGGACTGTGTGTTGTGGACTGTGTGGGTTTGATTCTGTGCTAATTATCTCCCAGTGGCTCATACTTATAAATTCAGAGGAGAGAGAGAGATGGAGAGAGAGAGAGAGAGAGAGAGAGAGGGGGAGGGTAGAGAGAGAGAGAGAGAGAGAGAGAGAGAGAGACAGAGAGAGAGAGAGACAGAGAGACAGAGAGAGAGAGCTGTGTCAGACACTCGAGGGGTTCACCTCTCTGACTCTACCAGTCCAATTACCAACTTTTCCTGACCCCCCCCCCCCCTGCCAACACACAAACACACATACAGTATCTCTCCCTATATACCCTATCTGTCCCTATATACCCTATCTGTCCCTATATACCCTATATACCCTATCTGTCCCTATATACCCTATCTGTCCCTATATACCCTATCTGTCCCTATATACACTATAAACCCTATCTGTCTCTATATACCCTATCTGTCTCTATATACCCTATCTGTCCCTGTATACCCTATCTGTCTCTATATACCCTATCTGTCTCTATATACCCTATCTGTCCCTATATACCCTATCTGTCCCTATATACCCTATCTGTCCCTATATACCCTATATACCCTATCTGTCCCTATATACCCTATATACCCTATCTGTCCCTATATACCCTATCTCTCTCTATATACCCTATCTCTCTCTATATACCTTATAGTCCCTAAATACCTTATATACCCTATCTGTCTCTATATACCCTATCTGTCCCTATATACCCTATCTGTCTCTATATACCCTATATGTCCCTATATACCCTATCTGTCTCTATATACCCTATCTGTCTCTATATACCCTATCTGTCCCTATATACCCTATATACCCTATCTGTCTCTATATACCCTATCTGTCCCTGTATACCCTATCTGTCTCTATATACCCTATCTGTCCCTATATACCCTATATACCCTATCTGTCCCTATATACCCTATCTGTCCCTATATACCCTATATGTCCCTATATACCCTATCTGTCCCTATATACCCTATCTGTCTCTATATACCATATCTGTCTCTATATACCCTATCTGTCCCTATATACCATATCTGTCTCTATATACCCTATCTGTCCCTATATACCATATCTGTCTCTATATACCCTATCTGTCTCTATATACCCTATCTGTCTCTATATACCCTATATGTCCATATATACCCTATCTGTCTCTATATACCCTATCTGTCCCTATATACCCTAGATACCCTATCTGTCCCTATATACCCTATATGTCTCTATATACCCTATCTGTCTCTATATACCCTATCTGTCTCTATATACCCTATATGTCTCTATATACCCTATCTGTCCATATATACCCTATCTGTCTCTATATACCCTATCTGTCTCTATATACCCTATCTGTCCCTATATACCCTATCTGTCCCTATATACCCTATCTGTCCCTATATACCCTATATACCCTATCTGTCCCTATATACCCTATATACCCTATCTGTCCCTATATACCCTATCTCTCTCTATATACCCTATCTCTCTATATATACCTTATAGTCCCTAAATACCTTATATACCCTATCTGTCTCTATATACCCTATCTGTCCCTATATACCCTATCTGTCTCTATATACCCTATATGTCCCTATATACCCTATCTGTCTCTATATACCCTATCTGTCTCTATATACCCTATATACCCTATCTGTCCCTATATACCCTATCTGTCTCTATATATCCTATCTGTCTCTATATACCCTATCTGTCTCTATATACCCTATCTGTCCATATATACCCTATCTGTCTCTATATACCCTATATACCCTATCTGTCCCTATATACCCTATCTGTCTCTATATACCCTATCTGTCCCTATATACCCTATCTGTCCCTATATACCCTATATACCCTATCTGTCCCTATATACCCTATCTGTCTCTATATACCCTATATGTCTCTATATACCCTATCTGTCTCTATATACCCTATCTGTCTCTATATACCCTATATGTCTCTATATACCCTATCTGTCCATATATACCCTATCTGTCTCTATATACCCTATCTGTCTCTATATACCCTATCTGTCCCTATATACCCTATCTGTCCCTATATACCCTATCTGTCCCTATATACCCTATATACCCTATCTGTCCCTATATACCCTATCTCTCTCTATATACCCTATCTCTCTCTATATACCTTATAGTCCCTAAATACCTTATATACCCTATCTGTCTCTATATACCCTATCTGTCCCTATATACCCTATCTGTCTCTATATACCCTATATGTCCCTATATACCCTATCTGTCTCTATATACCCTATCTGTCTCTATATACCCTATATACCCTATCTGTCCCTATATACCCTATCTGTCTCTATATATCCTATCTGTCTCTATATACCCTATCTGTCTCTATATACCCTATCTGTCCATATATACCCTATCTGTCTCTATATACCCTATATACCCTATCTGTCCCTATATACCCTATCTGTCTGTATATACCCTATCTGTCCCTATATACCCTATCTGTCCCTATATACCCTATCTGTCCCTATATACCCTATATACCCTATCTGTCCCTATATACCCTATCTGTCTCTATATACCCTATATGTCTCTATATACCCTATCTGTCTCTATATACCTATCTGTCTCTATATACCCTATATGTCTCTATATACCCTATCTGTCCATATATACCCTATCTGTCTCTATATACCCTATCTGTCTCTATATACCCTATCTGTCCCTATATACCCTATCTGTCCCTATATACCCTATCTGTCCCTATATACCCTATATACCCTATCTGTCCCTATATACCCTATCTCTCTCTATATACCCTATCTCTCTCTATATACCTTATAGTCCCTAAATACCTTATATACCCTATCTGTCTCTATATACCCTATCTGTCCCTATATACCCTATCTGTCTCTATATACCCTATATGTCCCTATATACCCTATCTGTCTCTATATACCCTATCTGTCTCTATATACCCTATCTGTCCCTATATACCCTATATACCCTATCTGTCTCTATATACCCTATCTGTCCCTGTATACCCTATCTGTCTCTATATACCCTATCTGTCCCTATATACCCTATCTGTCTCTATATACCCTATCTGTCCCTATATACCCTATATACCCTATCTGTCCCTATATACCCTATCTGTCTCTATATACCCTATCGGTCTCTATATACCCTATCTGTCTCTATATACCCTATCTGTCTCTATATACCCTATCTGTCCATATATACCCTATCTGTCTCTATATACCCTATCTGTCCCTATATACCCTATATACCCTATCTGTCCCTATATACCCTATCTGTCTCTATATACCCTATCTGTCTCTATATACCCTATCTGTCCCTATATACCCTATCTGTCCATATATACCCTATCTGTCTCTATATACCCTATCTGTCTCTATATACCCTATCTGTCCCTATATACCCTATCTGTCTCTATATACCCTATCTGTCTCTATATACCCTATCTGTCCCTATATACCCTATATACCCTATCTGTCTCTATATACCCTATCTGTCCCTGTATACCCTATCTGTCTCTATATACCCTATCTGTCCCTATATACCCTATATACCCTATCTGTCCCTATATACCCTATCTGTCTCTATATACCCTATCTGTCTCTATATACCTATCTGTCTCTATATACCCTATCTGTCTCTATATACCTATCTGTCCATATATACCCTATCTATCTCTATATACCCTATCTGTCCCTATATACCCTATATACCCTATCTGTCCCTATATACCCTATCTGTCTCTATATACCCTATCTGTCTCTATATACCCTATCTGTCCTATATACCCTATCTGTCTCTATATACCCTATCTGTCTCTATATACCCTATCTGTCTCTATATACCCTATCTGTCCTATATACCCTATCTGTCCTATATACCCTATCTGTCCCTATATACCCTATCTGTCTCTATATACCCTATCTGTCTCTATATACCCTATCTGTCCCTATATACCCCTATCTGTCTCTATATACCTATCTGTCTCTATATACCCTATCTGTCTCCTATCTGTCTCTATATACCCTATCTACTCCTATATGTCCCTATCTGTCTCTATATACCCTATCTGTCCCTATATACCCTATCTGTCTCTATATACCCTATCTGTCTCTATATACCCTATCTGTCTCTATATACCCTATCTGTCTCTATATACCCTATCTGTCCCTATATACCCTATCTGTCCTATATACCCTATCTGTCTCTATATACCCTATCTGTCTCTATATACCCTATCTGTCTCTATATACCTATCTGTCCCTATATACCCTATCTGTCCCTATATACCCTATCTGTCTCTATATACCCTATCTGTCTCTATATACCTATCTGTCCTATATACCCTATCTGTCTCTATATACCCTATCTGTCCTCTATATACCCTATCTGTCCTATATACCCTATATACCCTATCTGTCCCTATATACCCTATCTGTCTCTATATACCCTATCTGTCTCTATATACCTATCTGTCTCTATATACCCTATCTGTCTCTATATACCCTATCTGTCCCTATATACCTATCTGTCTCTATATACCCTATATACTGTCCCTATATACCCTATCTGTCCTATATACCCTATCTGTCTCTATATACCCTATCTGTCCTATATACCCTATCTGTCTCTATATACCCTATCTGTGTCCCTATATACCCTATCTGTCCCTATATACCCTATCTGTCTCTATATACCCTATCTGTCTCTATATACCCTATCTGTCTCTATATACCCTATATCTGTCTCTATATACCCTATCTGTCTCTATATACCCTATCTGTCCCTATATACCCTATCTGTCCTATATACCTATATATACCCTATCTGTCTCTATATACCCTATCTGTCCTATATACCCTATCTGTCTCTATATACCCTATCTGTCCCTATATACCCTATCTGTCTCTATATACCCTATCTGTCCCTATATACCCTATATACCCTATCTGTCCCTATATACCCTATCTGTCTCTATATACCCTATCTGTCCCTATATACCCTATCTGTCCCTATATACCCTATCTGTCCCTATATACCCTATATACCTATCTGTCTCTATATACCTATCTGTCTCTATATACCCTATATGTCTCTATATACCTATCTGTCCATATATACCCTATCTGTCTCTATATACCTATCTGTCTCTATATACCCTATCTGTCCCTATATACCCTATCTGTCCCTATATACCCTATCTGTCCTATATACCCTATATACCCTATCTGTCCTATATACCCTATCTATCTCTATATACCCTATCTCTCTCTATATACCTTATAGTCCCTAAATACCTTATATACCCTATCTGTCTCTATATACCCTATCTGTCCCTATATACCCTATCTGTCTCTATATACCCTATATGTCCCTATATACCCTATCTGTCTATATACCCTATCTGTCTCTATATACCCTATCTGTCCCTATATACCCTATATACCCTATCTGTCTCTATATACCCTATCTGTCCCTGTATACCCTATCTGTCTCTATATACCCTATCTGTCCCTATATACCCTATCTGTCTCTATATACCCTATCTGTCCCTATATACCCTATATACCCTATCTGTCCCTATATACCCTATCTGTCTCTATATACCCTATCGGTCTCTATATACCCTATCTGTCTCTATATACCCTATCTGTCTCTATATACCCTATCTGTCCCTATATACCCTATCTGTCTCTATATACACTATCTGTCCCTATATACCCTATATACCCTATCTGTCCCTATATACCCTATCTGTCTCTATATACCCTATCTGTCTCTATATACCCTATCTGTCTCTATATACCCTATCTGTCTCTATATACCCTATCTGTCCCTATATACCCTATCTGTCTCTATATACCCTATCTGTCCCTATATACCCTATATACCCTATCTGTCTCTATATACCCTATCTGTCCCTATATACCCTATCTGTCTCTATATACCCTATCTGTCTCTATATACCCTATCTGTCCCTATATACCCTATATACCCTATCTGTCTCTATATACCCTATCTGTCCCTGTATACCCTATCTGTCTCTATATACCCTATCTGTCCCTATATACCCTATATACCCTATCTGTCCCTATATACCCTATCTGTCTCTATATACCCTATCGGTCTCTATATACCCTATATGTCTCTATATACCCTATCTGTCTCTATATACCCTATCTGTCCATATATACCCTATCTGTCTCTATATACCTATCTGTCCCTATATACCTATATACCCTATCTGTCCCTATATACCATATCTGTCTCTATATACCCTATCTGTCTCTATATACCCTATCTGTCCCTATATACCCTATCTGTCCATATATACCCTATCTGTCTCTATATACCCTATCTGTCTCTATATACCCTATCTGTCCCTATATACCCTATCTGTCCCTATATACCCTATCTGTCCCTATATACCCTATCTGTCTCTATATACCATATCTGTCTCTATATACCCTATCTGTCCCTATATACCCTATATACCCTATCTGTCCCTATATACCCTATCTGTCTCTATATACCCTATCTGTCTCTATATACCCTATCTGTCCCTATATACCCTATCTGTCCATATATACCCTATCTGTCTCTATATACCCTATCTGTCTCTATATACCCTATCTGTCCCTATATACCCTATCTGTCCCTATATACCCTATCTGTCCCTATATACCCTATCTGTCTCTATATACCATATCTGTCTCTATATACCCTATCTGTCCCTATATACCCTATCTGTCTCTATATACCCTATCTGTCCCTATATACCATATCTGTCTCTATATACCCTATCTGTCTCTATATACCCTATCTGTCTCTATATACCCTATCTGTCCTTATATACCCTATCTGTCCCTATATACCCTATATGTCTCTATATACCCTATCTGTCTCTATATACCCTATCTGTCTCTATATACCCTATATGTCTCTATATACCCTATCTGTCCATATATACCCTATCTGTCTCTATATACCCTATCTGTCTCTATATACCCTATCTGTCTCTATATACCCTATCTGTCTCTATATACCCTATCTGTCCCTATATACCCTCTCTGTCCCTATATACCCTATCTGTCTCTATATACCCTATATACGCTATCTGTCCCTATATACCCTATCTGTCTCTATATACACTATCTGTCCCTATATACCCTATATACCCTATCTGTCCCTATATACCCTATCTGTCTCTATATACCCTATCTGTCTCTATATACCCTATCTGTCTCTATATACCCTATCTGTCCCTATATACCCTCTCTGTCCCTATATACCCTATCTGTCTCTATATACCCTATATACGCTATCTGTCCCTATATACCCTATCTGTCTCTATATACACTATCTGTCCCTATATACCCTATATACCCTATCTGTCCCTATATACCCTATCTGTCTCTATATACCCTATCTGTCCCTATATACCCTATCTGTCTCTATATACCCTATCTGTCCCTATATACCCTATATACCCTATCTGTCCCTATATACCCTATCTGTCTCTATATACCCTATCTGTCTCTATATACCCTATCTGTCTCTATATACCCTATCTGTCTCTATATACCCTATCTGTCCCTATATACCCTATCTGTCTCTATATACCCTATATACCCTATCTGTCTCTATATACCCTATCTGACTCTATATACCCTCTCTGTCTCTATATACCCTATCTGTCCCTATATACCCTATCTGTCTCTATATACCCTATATGTCCCTATATACCCTATCTGTCTCTATATACCCTATCTGTCACTATATACCCTATCTGTCTCTATATACCCTATATACCCTATCTGTCTCTATATACCCTATCTGTCTCTATATACCTTATCTGTTTCTATATACCCTATCTGTCCCTATATACCCTATATACCCTATCTGTCTCTATATACCCTATCTGTCCCTGTATACCCTATCTGTCTCTATATACCCTATCTGTCCCTATATACCCTATCTGTCTCTATATACCCTATCTGTCCCTATATACCCTATATACCCTATCTGTCCCTATATACCCTATCTGTCTCTATATACCCTATCTGTCCCTATATACCCTATCTGTCCCTATATACCCTATCTGTCCCTATATACCCTATATACCCTATCTGTCCCTATATACCCTATCTGTCTCTATATACCCTATATGTCTCTATATACCCTATCTGTCTCTATATACCCTATCTGTCTCTATATACCCTATATGTCTCTATATACCCTATCTGTCCATATATACCCTATCTGTCTCTATATACCCTATCTGTCTCTATATACCCTATCTGTCCCTATATACCCTATCTGTCCCTATATACCCTATCTGTCCCTATATACCCTATATACCCTATCTGTCCCTATATACCCTATCTCTCTCTATATACCCTATCTCTCTCTATATACCTTATAGTCCCTAAATACCTTATATACCCTATCTGTCTCTATATACCCTATCTGTCTCTATATACCCTATATGTCCCTATATACCCTATCTGTCTCTATATACCCTATATGTCTCTATATACCCTATCTGTCCCTATATACCCTATATACCCTATCTGTCTCTATATACCCTATCTGTCCCTGTATACCCTATCTGTCTCTATATACCCTATCTGTCCCTATATACCCTATCTGTCTCTATATACCCTATCTGTCCCTATATACCCTATATACCCTATCTGTCCCTATATACCCTATCTGTCTCTATATACCCTATCGGTCTCTATATACCCTATCTGTCTCTATATACCCTATCTGTCTCTATATACCCTATCTGTCCATATATACCCTATCTGTCTCTATATACCCTATCTGTCCCTATATACCCTATATACCCTATCTGTCCCTATATACCCTATCTGTCTCTATATACCCTATATGTCTCTATATACCCTATCTGTCCCTATATACCCTATCTGTCCATATATACCCTATCTGTCTCTATATACCCTATCTGTCTCTATATACCCTATCTGTCCCTATATACCCTATCTGTCTCTATATACCCTATCTGTCTCTATATACCCTATCTGTCCCTATATACCCTATATACCCTATCTGTCTCTATATACCCTATCTGTCCCTGTATACTCTATCTGTCTCTATATACCCTATCTGTCCCTATATACCCTATATACCCTATCTGTCCCTATATACCCTATCTGTCTCTATATACCCTATCGGCCTCTATATACCCTATATGTCTCTATATACCCTATCTGTCTCTATATACCCTATCTGTCCATATATACCCTATCTGTCTCTATATACCCTATCTGTCCCTATATACCCTATATACCCTATCTGTCCCTATATACCCTATCTGTCTCTATATACCCTATCTGTCTCTATATACCCTATCTGTCCCTATATACCCTATCTGTCCATATATACCCTATCTGTCTCTATATACCCTATCTGTCTCTATATACCCTATCTGTCCCTATATACCCTATCTGTCCCTATATACCCTATCTGTCCCTATATACCCTATCTGTCTCTATATACCATATCTGTCTCTATATACCCTATCTGTCCCTATATACCCTATCTGTCTCTATATACCCTATCTGTCCCTATATACCATATCTGTCTCTATATACCCTATCTGTCTCTATATACCCTATCTGTCTCTATATACCCTATCTGTCCTTATATACCCTATCTGTCCCTATATACCCTATATGTCTCTATATACCCTATCTGTCTCTATATACCCTATCTGTCTCTATATACCCTATATGTCTCTATATACCCTATCTGTCCATATATACCCTATCTGTCTCTATATACCCTATCTGTCTCTATATACCCTATCTGTCTCTATATACCCTATCTGTCTCTATATACCCTATCTGTCCCTATATACCCTCTCTGTCCCTATATACCCTATCTGTCTCTATATACCCTATATACGCTATCTGTCCCTATATACCCTATCTGTCCCTATATACCCTATCTGCCCCTATATACCCTATATACCCTATCTGTCCCTATATACCCTATCTGTCCCTATATACCCTATCTGTCTCTATATACCCTATCTGTCCCTATCTGTCCCTATATACCCGATCTGTCCCTATATACCCTATCTGTCTCTATATACGCTATCTGTCCCTATATACCCTCTATACCCTATCTGTCCCTATATACCCTATCTGTCCCTATATGTCACTATATACCCTATCTTTCCCTATATACCCTATCTGTCTCTATATACCCTATCTGTCCGTATATACCCTATATACCCTATCTGTCTCTATATACCCTATCTGTCCCTATATACCCTATATACCCTATCTGTCTCTATATACCCTATATACCATATCTGTCACTATATACCCTATATACCCTATCTGTCCCTATATACCCTATCTGTCTCTATATACCCTATATACCCTATCTGTCCCTATATACTCTATATACCCTATCTGTCCCTATATACCCTATCTGTCTCTATATACCCTATCTGTCTCTATATAACCTATATACTCTATATACCCTATCTGTCCCTATATACCCTATACACCCTATCTGTCCCTATATACCCTATATACCCTATCTGTCCCTATATACCCTATCTGTCCCTATATACCCTTTATACCCTATCTGTCTCTATATACCCTATATACCCTATCTGTCCCTATATACTGTATATACCCTATCCGTCCCTATATGCCCTATATACCCTATCTGTCCCTATATACCATATCTGTCTCTATATACCCTATATACCCTATATACCCTTTCTGTCCCTATATACTCTATATACCCTATCTGTCCCTATATGCCCTATATACCCTATCTGTCCCTATATACCATATCTGTCTCTATATACCCTATATACCCTATATACCCTATCTGTCCCTATATACTCTATATACCCTATCTGTCCCTATATAACCTATATACCCTATCTGTCCCTATATACCCTATATACCCTATCTGTCCCTATATACTCTATATACCCTATCTGTCCCTATATACCCTATATACCCTATCTGTCCCTATATACCCTATATACCCTATTTGTCCCTATATACCCTATATACCCTATCTGTCCCTATATACTCTATATACCCTATCTGTCCCTATATGCCCTATATACCCTATCTGTCCCTATATACCCTATATACCCTATTTGTCCCTATATACCCTATATACCCTATATGTCCCTATATACTCTATATACCCTATCTGTCCCTATATACCCTATATACCCTATCTGTCCCTATATACCCTATTTGTCCCTATATACCCTATATACCCTATCTGTCCCTATATACCCTATCTGCCCCTATATACCCTATCTGTCCCTATATACCCTATCTGTCTCTATATACCCTATCTGCCCCTATATACCCTATATACCCTATCAATACATAAGGCCTTTTTGGGGAAGGGCCTAGTCATACCCTAACTACTGAAACGCCTGGTTTACAGGCCACATCAGCCCTGCAAGTCACATTGTGCTGGCTCGCAAAGTGATGTGTGTTTGAATCACCCAAAAACCTGTATTCAGAAAGACTGCCAGGGTAGGGGAGATTAATGAGATTAATGATTAATCAGACTACCGGTGCCTAAGACTGCCAGGGTAGGGGAGATTAATGAGATTAATGAGACTACCGGTACCTAAGACTGCCAGGGTAGGGGAGATGAATGATTAATGATTAATGAGACTACCGGTACCTAAGACTGCCAGGGTAGGGGAGATTAATGATTAATGATTAATGAGACTACCGGTACCTAAGACTGCCAGGGTAGGGGAGATTAATGATTAATGAGACTACCGGTACCTAAGACTGCCAGGGTAGGGGAGATTAATGAGATTAATGATTAATGAGACTACCGGTACCTAAGACTGCCAGGGTAGGGGAGATTAATGATTAATGATTAATGAGACTACCGGTACCTAAGACTGCCAGGGTAGGGGAGATTAATGATTAATGAGACTACCGGTACCTAAGACTGCCAGGGTACCATAACCATGTAAACTGGAAAAACCATCTCAACAATGGGTGCAATAGATCCAACTGCTGACAGATTGGATTCACTTTTGAAAAATGTGTTAGAGCTCTCTCTCTCTCTCTCTCTCTCTCTCTCTCTCTCTCTCTCTCTCGCTCTCTCTCTCTCTCTCGCTCTCTCTCTCTCTCTCTCTCTCTCTCTCTCTCTTTCTCTCTCAAACACAAACACTCACACATGCCCGCACGGCCTTCCGTCATAGATCAAATGTTTTGTGACTGTTTATAAGACTGGCGGGTCTAATCCTGAATGCTGATTGGTTAAAAGCGCATTCCAGCCAGTGTCTATTCCACAAGTTACCACCGGCTAAATCTATGACGTTAAAATGCTTGTTTACTCTGTTCCATCTGATTGCGCAATCCACTGTCTCATCAGCCCAGCCAGGCAATTTATAAACTTGATCTACACTATAAAAAGCATCTAGACCTTATCTCACATTTCTTTTAGACTAACATTTAGTTTTCAACAGCGGAAATCTATTTCAACCTTTGCTGTCTGTATCTACGACATTTGCAACACTGTTTCAATATTCTCCAACTGTCCCGTAGTAATGAATGTGTAGAGGTCGGGAGTCGGGATGAGAGAGAGAGAGGCAGGCAGTGTTTCTCGGCCAGTCAACAAGGCTAGCTCCTTTGAACAAGGCTATCTCCTCTGAACAAGGCTAGCTCCTCTGAACAAGGCTAGCTACTCCGAACAAGGCTAGCTCCTCTGAACAAGGCTAGCTCCTCTGAACAAGGCTTCTGAACAAGGCTAGCTCCTCTGAACAAGGCTAGCTCCTCCGAACAAGGCTAGCTCCTCTGAACAAGGCTAGCTCCTTTGAACAAGGCTAGCTCCTCTGAACAAGGCTAGGTCCTCTGAACAAGGCTAGCTCCTCTGAACAAGGCTAGCTCCTTTGAACAAGGCTAGCTCCTGTGAACAAGGCTAGCTCCTTTGAACAAGGCTATCTCCTCTGAACAAGGCTAGCTCCTCTGAACAAGGCTAGCTACTCCGAACAAGGCTAGCTCCTCTGAACAAGGCTAGCTCCTCTGAACAAGGCTTCTGAACAAGGCTAGCTCCTCCGAACAAGGCTAGCTCCTCTGAACAAGGCTAGCTCCTCCGAACAAGGCTAGCTCCTCTGAACAAGGCTAGCTCCTCCAAACAAGGCTAGCTCCTTTGAACAAGGCTAGCTCCTCTGAACAAGGCTAGCTCCTCTGAACAAGGCTAGCTCCTCCGAACAAGGCTAGCTCCTCTGAACAAGGCTAGCTCCTCCGAACAAGGCTAGCTCCTTTGAACAAGGCTAGCTCCTCTGAACAAGGCTAGCTCCTCTGAACAAGGCTAGCTCCTCCGAACAAGGCTAGCTCCTTTGAACAAGGCTAGCTCCTCTGAACAAGGCTAGCTCCTCTGAACAAGGCTAGCTCCTCCGAACAAGGCTAGCTCCTCTGAACAAGGCTAGCTCCTCCGAACAAGGCTAGCTCCTCTGAACAAGGCTAGCTCCTTTGAACAAGGCTAGCTCCTCTGAACAAGGCTAGCTCCCTTGAACAAGGCTAGCTCCTTTGAACAAGGCTAGCTCCTCCGAACAAGCCTAGCTCCTCTGAACAAGGCTAGCTCCTTTGAACAAGGCTAGCTCCTCTGAACAAGGCTAGCTCCTCTGAACAAGGCTAGCTCCTCTGAAAAACATATCCTAACGAGAGAGCACATCTTCTACGCCTCGTTAGCTCATTGTTATGAATGTATCCAAATCAAATCGTTACACACCAACCCATAGAATAAGAACTAATAGTAGTACTGACGCTAGGCTAGGCTACGTTACACACCAACCCATAGAATAAGAACCAATAGTAGTACTGACGCTAGGCTAGGCTACGTTACACACCAACCCATAGAATAAGAACCAATAGTAGTACTGACGCTAGGCTATGCTACGTTACACACCAACCCATAGAATAAGAACTAATAGTAGAACTGATGCTAGGCTAGGCTACGTTACACACCAACCCATAGAATACGAACCAATAGTAGTACTGACGCTAGGCTAGGCTAGGCTACGTTACACACCAACCCATCATTGTTATGAATGTATCCAAATCAATGCCACTAGAAAACAGCTTAAACCAATGCAGCTGCTGTTGTTATTCTCTCTGCACTGTTTGACGGGACTGTAAGTTAGACATAGTTGGCTCGTTAGCTGGCGAGGGACACAACCGTGGCAACCGTTGCCAGCCAGTATGGCAATGGAACATTTACAACCAACGACCAGCTGGCTTGGGTAGCAACCATAGATTTCTCTTGGGTAGCAACCATAGATTTCTCTTGGGTAGCAACCATAGATTTCTCTTGGGTAGCAACCATAGATTTCTCTTGGGTAGCAACCATAGATTTCTCTTGGGTAGCAACCATAGATTTCTCTTGGGTAGCAACCATAGATTTCTCTTGGGTAGCAACCATAGATTTCTCTTGGGTAGCAACCATAGATTTCTCTTGAGTAGCAACCATAGATTTCTCTTGGGTAGCAACCATAGATTTCTCTTGGGTAGCAACCATAGATTTCTCTTGGGTAGCAACCATAGATTTCTCTTGGGTAGCAACCATAGATTTCTCTTGGGTAGCAACCATAGATTTCTCTTGGGTAGCAACCATAGATTTCTCTTGGGTAGCAACCATAGATTTCTCTTGGGTAGCAACCATAGATTTCTCTTGGGTAGCAACCATAGATTTCTCTTGGGTAGCAACCATAGATTTCTCTTGGGTAGCAACCATAGATTTCTCTTGGGTAGCAACCATAGATTTCTTTCTGGGACTCTTGTCTTGTGGAAGGACGAAATAGATAAATTCATCAAAATAAACGTAAAAAAAAAAAAAAATGAAAATCCGTCAATCATTATTTGAATATGTTGGTGGCCCGTTGTATAAAAGTGACCTAACAAGACCAATATATCCTCCAAACACCGGCTTTGTGGGCGTTATTCACTTAAGTGAAGACTGGCCATTGATTTGCCATGGAAACGGTGGAATGGTGACTGTCATTGGAACAAAAAGGATCACAGGGAGAAAGGGAGTGGAGAGATGGAAGAGATGAAGGAGAAGACCGAGGGAGTGGAGAGAGGGAAGAGATGAAGGAGAAGAGAAAGGGAGTGGAGAGAGGGAAGAGATGAAGGAGAAGACAGAGGGAGTGGAGAGAGGGAAGAGATGAAGGAGAAGAGAAAGGGAGTGGAGAGAGGGAAGAGATGAAGGAGAAGACAGAGGGAGTGGAGAGAGGGAAGAGATGAAGGAGAAGAGAAAGGGAGTGGAGAGAGGGAAGAGATGAAGGAGAAGACAGAGGGAGTGGAGAGAGGGAGATTAAGGAGAAGAGAAAGGGAAGAGAGAGGGGGAAGAGATGAAGGAGAAGACAGAGGGAGAAAGGGAGTGGAGAAAGGGAAGAGATGAAGGAGAAGAGAAATGGAGTAGAGAGAGGGAAGAGATGAAGGCGAGGGGAGAAAGGGAGTAGAGAGAGGGAAGAGATGAAGGAGAAGAGAAAGGGAGTGGATAGAGGGAAGAGATGAAGGAAAGACAGAGGGAGTAGAGAGAGGGAAGAGATGAAGGAGAAGAGAAAGGGATTAGAGAGAAGGAAGAGATGAAGGAGAAAACAGGGAGAAAGGGAGTGGAGAGAGGGAAGAGATGAAGGAGAAGACAGAGGGAGAAAGGGAGTGGAGAGAGGGAAGAGATGAAGGAGAAGACAGAGAGAGAAAGGGAGTAGAGAGAGGGAATAGATGAAGGAGAAGACAGAGGGAGAAAGGGAGTAGAGAGAGGGAAGATATGAAGGAGAAGAGAAAGGGAGTAGAGAGAGGAAGAGATGAAGGAGAAGACAGAGGGAGAAGGGGAGTGGAGAGAGGGAAGAGATGAAGGAGAAGAGAAAGGGAGTAGAGAGAGGGAAGAGATGAAGGAGAAGACAGAGGGAGAAAGGGAGTGGAGAGAGGGAAGAGATGAAGGAGAAGAGAAAGGGAGTAGAGAGAGGGAAGAGATGAAGGAGAAGACAGAGGGAGTGGAGAGAGGGAAGAGATGAAGGAGAAGAGAAAGGGAGTAGAGAGAGGGAAGAGATGAAGGAGAAGATAGAGGGAGGGAGAAAAACAGAAAGAAAAGAGACAGGGGAGGAAATCCTAGTCTGACTCTAATACTGTAGACAGGCTACATCTGTCTATCACTGTCTGTCTGTCTGTCTGTCTGTCTGTCTGTCTGTCTGTCTGTCTGTCTGTCTGTCTGTCTGTCTGTCTGTCTGTCTGTATGTCTGTGTCTCTCTGTGTCTCTCTCTCTGTATCTCTCTCTGTGTCTCTCTCTCTCTCTGTATATCTCTCTCTCTGTATCTCTCTCTCTCTCTCTCTCTCTCTCTCTCTCTCTCTCTCTCTCTCTCTCTCTGTGTTTTCCAGAGATGGGCAGGTCTGTATGGTATTAATAGGATGGTACCTGACTAAGGCTGATCTATAATACATGAAACCTCTTAGCCATCTTTCCTCTCTCTCTCCATCACACAATCTGTTCTCCCACCTCTCTCCCTTCTCTCGTTTATTCCCCCTTCCCTGTTTATCTCCCCCTCTGTCTCCCTCCTCTCTCCCCTGTCTCCCTCCTCTCTCACCTGTCTCTCTCTTTCCTCTCAGTATTGTCAGTAGCTGTTCGGCCTCTACTGTTGACTAGCAGCAGTATTGTCAGTAGCTGTTCGGCCTCTACTGTTGACTAGCAGCAGTATTGTCAGTAGCTGTTCGGCCTCTACTGTTGACTAGCAGCAGTATTGTCAGTAGCTGTTCGGCCTCTACTGTTGACTAGCAGCAGTATTGTCAGTAGCTGTTCGGCCTCTACTGTTGACTAGCAGTAGTATTGTCAGTAGCTGTTCGGCCTCTACTGTTGACTAGCAGCAGTATTGTCAGTAGCTGTTCGGCCTCTACTGTTCACTAGCAGCAGTATTGTCAGTAGCTGTTCGGCCTCTACTGTTGACTAGCAGCAGTATTGTCAGTAGCTGTTCGGCCTCTACTGTTGACTAGCAGCAGTATTGTCAGTAGCTGTTCGGCCTCTACTGTTGACTAGCAGCAGTGTTGTCAGTAGCTGTTCGGCCTCTACTGTTGACTAGCAGCAGTATTGTCAGTAGCTGTTCGGCCTCTACTGTTGACTAGCAGCAGTATTGTCAGTAGCTGTTCAGCCTCTACTGTTGACTAGCAGCAGTATTGTCAGTAGCTGTTCGGCCTCTACTGTTGACTAGCAGCAGTATTGTCAGTAGCTGTTCGGCCTCTACTGTTCACTAGCAGCAGTATTGTCAGTAGCTTCAAAGTGTGACTTCAATGCAGATTGTGTGTGTGTGTGGTGAGTTCCAGTGTTGCTACGGTTTCGTGGAGTCAATGTCAATGTAATGGGAACGATAGACAGAATGAGAGAAAGAGAAAGAAAGAGAGAGAAGGAGAGAGAGGAGGGAGAGGGAGAGAGACAGTGGAATGAGAGAGGGGAGAAGAAGGGAGAAAGACAGAAGGAGAGAGGAGAGAGAGATAGGGAGAGGGAGGGAGGGAATGGGATATTTTCCCCAAAGGCATTTCTGCTATAAATATCAAACTCACAATTCTTTGATTTGTCAAAAGAGGGAGAGGGGGCAGGGGAGACGATGGGAAGAGGAGAGACAGAGGGAAGAGGAGAGACAGCGGGGATAGGGAGGAGAGAGGAGTGGATGGGAGTGATTTGGTCTTGTTCGGTTCTTGCCCTGTTTTAAATTCAGTCACAGATGAGAGCGAGAGGAGAGAGAGAGAGAGAGAGAGAGAGAGAGAGAGAGAGAGAGAGAGAGAGAGAGAGAGAGAGAGAATGGGGTAGGAAGGGAAACAGAGGACTTAGAGAGAGGGAGAAACAGAGAGAGATGGAGAGACAGAAAGGAGGTGGAGAGAGAGAGAGATAGAGAGAGAGGTAGAGAGAGAGAGGAGGTAGAGAGAGGAGATAGAGAGGAGATAGAGAGTGAGACAGAGCTGTGTAATATATATTCTAGTGTGGGTGGAAGGAGTCAAATTAGAGCCTCATTCTCTCTGATGCACCGACTTATCATAGACTTCAAACCTGCCCCACACACACACACACACACACACACACACACACACACACACACACACACACACACACACACACACACGCACACACGCACGCACGCACACACACACACACACACGCACACACGCACGCACGCACGCACGCACTCACACGCACTCACACGCACACACACTTATGCTAAAATGTTTATTCTATTCTACTGAGCTGTTTCCTTTATGTTGATATTCTGATCATTATGTCTCATTGTTGTTGCTTTGTCCAGAAGGAACCAGCAGTTAGTCAGTCAGCGTTTCATTGGATGGGGTTGGTTACTAATAACACACACACACACACACACACACGCGCACGTACGCACACACACACACACACACACACACGCACGCACACACACACACACACCGTGCCAGAGATAAGGGCATGTGGTGTCAAACCCTCTCTCACCATCAGAAGGAGGAGAAGAGGGCCATATATCTGGCAGGATTAGTGGAGTGTGAGAACGAGCTCGTTGCTCCACGTCTGTCTGTCAGAGTCCTGACAGGCCCTTCAGTCTGGATAGCTAGTGAAGGGGTGCTGTCTGTAATCTGCTCTAAACAGCTGCTGTGATAACTTTTCAGCCCTAAGACACACTGAGACGCGCATTGACTCTATGCTAGGCTAGGCTACGTTACACACCAACCCATAGAATAAGAACTGATAGTAGTACTGACGCTAGGCTAGAATAGGCTACGTTACACACCAACCCATAGAATAAGAACTAATAGTAGTACTGACGCTACGCTAGGCTAGGCTACGTTACACACCAACCCATAGAATAAGAACTGATAGTAGTACTGACTACACTAGGCTAGTCTGTGTTAGCGGTGGGAGGCCATGGACTACCCTCAGGCTACAGGCTATTCGCTAGGCTACAGTAGGCTAGTTTGGTTAGCGATGGTAGGCCATGAACTACCCTCAGGCTACAGGCTATTCGCTAGGCTACACTAGGCTAGTCTGTGTTAGCGGTGGGAGGCCATGGACTACCCTCAGGCTACAGGCTATTCGCTAGGCTACACTAGGCTAGTCTGTGTTAGCGGTGGAAGGCCATGGACTTCCCTCAGGCTACAGGCTATTCGCTAGGCTACACTAGGCTAGTCTGTGTTAGCGGTGGGAGGCCATGGACTACCCTCAGGCTACAGGCTATTCGCTAGGCTACACTAGGCTAGACTGTGTTAGCGGTGGGAGGCCATGGACTACCCTCAGGCTACAGGCTATTCGCTAGGCTACACTAGGCTAGTTTGGTTAGCGGTATGTTAAATGCTATCCTGTGTATTTTATTTGTATATGTGTGTAACCTTTATTTAACTGGGCAAGTCAGTTAAGAACAAATTCTTATTTACAGTGACGGCCTCCTGCAGTAAAGGCTGGGATTAATTATATATATATATTTATATATATCTTATCCTATATATATAGGATACAACACATCACGACAAGAGAGAGACCATAACACTACATTAAGAGTTACCTTAGGCAACAACATAGCATGGTAGCAACACATGAAAAGAAAACAGCATGGTATCAACACAACATGACAACAACATGGTATCAACACAACATGACAACAACATGGTATCAACATAACATGACAACAACATGGTATCAACACAACATGACAACAACATGGTAGCAACACAACATGACAACAACATGGTAGCAACACAACATGACAACAACATGGTAGCAACTCAACATGACAACAACATGGTAGCAACTCAACATGACAACAACATGGTATCAACACAACATGACAACAACATGGTATCAACATAACATGACAACAACATGGTGTCAACACAACATGACAACAACATGGTATCAACATAACATGACAACAACATGGTAGCAACGCAACATGGTAGCAGAACCACATGACAACAACATGGTAGCAACACCACGTAAAAACAACATGGTAGCAACACCACATGACAACAGCATGGTAGCAACAGATCATGACAACAACATGGTAGCAACACCACATGACAACAACATGGTAGCAACACCACATGACAACAACATGGTAGTAACACCACATGACAACAACATGGTTGCAACCCCACATAACAACATGGTAGCACACCACATAACAACAACATGGTAGCAACATTGTAGCAACACAACCTAATAACAACATGGTAGCAACACAACCTAATAACAACATGGCAGCAACACCACATAACAACAACATGGTAGCAACACCACATAACAACAGCATGGTATCAACATAACATGACAACAACATGGTATCAACACAACATGACAACAACATGGTAGCAACACAACATTACAACAACATGGTAGCAACACAACATGACAACAACATGGTATCAACACAACATGACAACAACATGGTAGCAACACAACATGACAACAACATGGTAGCAACTCAACATGACAACAACATGGTAAGCAACACAACATGACAACAACATGGTAGCAACACAACATGACAACAACATGGTAAGCAACACAACATGACAACAACATGGTATCAACTCAACATGGTAGCAGCACAAAACATGGTACAAACATTATTGTGCTACAGACAACAGCACAAAGGGCAAGAAGGTAGAGACAACAATACATCACACAAAGCAGCCACAACTGTCAGTAAGAGTGTCCGTGATGGAGTCTTTGAATGAAGAGATTGAGATAAAACTGTCCAGTTTGAGTGTTTGTTGCAGCTCATTCCAGTCGCTAGCTGCAGCGAACCGAAAAGAGGAGCGACCCAGGGATGTGTGTGGTTTGGGGACATTTAACAGAATGTGACTGGCTGAATGGGTGTTGCATGTGGTATAGAGAGCAGTGATGTGTCCTATAAGGAGCATTGACGGCAAACCTGATGGCCGCATGGTAAAGAACATCTAGCCGCTCGAGAGCACCCTTACCTGCCGATCTATAAATTACGTCTCCGTAGTCTAGCGTAGATAGGATGGTCATCTGAATCACAGTTTGGCAGCTGGGGTAAAGAGAGGAAACCAAGTCTAGATGTAACCTTAGCCTGCAGTTTTGATATGTGCTGAGAGATGGACAGTGTCTAGCCATACTCCCAAGTAATTGTATGAGGTGACTACCTCAAGTTCTAAACCCTCAGAGGTAGTAATCACACCGGTTGGGAGAGGGGCATTCTTTTAACCAAACCACATGACCTTTGTTTTTGAGCTGTTCAGAACAAGGTTAAGGGTAGAGAAAGGTTGTTGGACACTAAGAAAGCTTTGTTGTAGAGCGTTTAACACAAATTCCGAGGAGGGGCCCGCTGAGTATAAGACTGTATCATCTGCATATAAATGGATGGATGAGAGCTTCCTAATGCCTGAGCTATGTTGTTGAAGTAAGTTGAGAAGCGTGTGGGGGTTAGGATTGAGCCTTGGGGTACTCCCTTGGTGACAGGCAGTGGCTGACACAGCAGATGTTCTGACCTTATACACCGCGCTCTTTGAGAGAGGTAGTTAGCAAACCAGACCAAACATCCTTCAGAGACACCAATACTCCTTAGCTGGCACACAAGAAGGGAATGGTCTACCGTGTCAAAAGCATTGGCCAAGTCAATAAAAATAACAGCACAACATTGCTTAGAATCAAAGGCAAGGACCTTAAAGGTTGCAGTGACACATCCATGTCAATGGTGACATCATTTACAACCTTTAAGGTTGCAGTGACACATCCATGTCAATGGTGACATCATTTACAACCTTTAAGGTTGCAGTGACACATCCATGTCAATGGTGACATCATTTAGAACCTTTAAGGTTGCAGAGACACATCCACAACCTGAGCAGAAACCAGATTACATACCAGAGAGAATACTGTAGACATCAAGAAAGTTACTCAGGTGATTATTGACAAGTTTTTCCAACACTTTTGATAAACAGGGAAACATAGAAATAGGCCTATAACAGTTAGGATCACCTTGATCTCCCCCTTTAAATAAAAGATTAACCATGGCTGCCTTCCAAGCAATGGGAACCTCCCCAGAAAGGAGAGACAGGTTAAAAGGTCAGAGAGAGGCTTGGTGATGATAGGGGCAGCAACCTTAAAGAAGAAAGGGTCTAAACCATCTGACACAGATGTTTTTGGGGTCAAGTTTCAGGAGCTCCTTTAGCACCTCGGACTCAGTGACTGCCTGCAGGGAGAAACTTTGTAGCGGGGCAGGAGAAAAAGAGGGAGGAGCATCAGGGATAGTCACAGTAGAAGGGATGGGAGGTGAGGAAATGTTGGACGGGCAAGGAAGCATGGCTGAGTCAAATAGGAATCCTGACTTAATGAAGTGGTGATTTAAAGAGCTCAGCCATGTGCTTCTTGTCAGTAACAACCACATCATCAACATTAAGGGACATGGGCAGCTGTGAGAAGGAGGGTTTATTCTCCAGGTCTTTAACCGTTTTCCAGAACTTCTTGGGGTTAGACCCACAGAGAGAGAACTGCTCCTTAAAGTAAGTAACCTTAGCCTTACGGTTAGCCTGAGCTCACTTATTTCTAATTTGCCTGAATGATAGCCAGTCAGCCTGAGTATGCGTGTGCCGAGCGATTTACCAAATGGAATTCTTGAGGTGGAGTAAATCTGACAGAAATTGAGAGTAGCGTGGGGCCTAGGATTGAGCCTTGGGGTACTCCCTTGGTGACAAGCAGCGGCTGAACCTGTTTTTAATTCTCATGTTCTTTATGGGAACGTGTTTGTTAACAATACCACTAAACATATCAAAAAAGAAGGTCCAAGCGTCTTCGACAGAAGAGGGGATCAAGCTGATTCTATACCAGTTTACAGAGGCCAGGTCATTAAGGACAGCTTGCTCATTCGTTTTTTAGCGTCTATGACAAGTCAGGACAGGTCGTCTCACTGAGCAGCCAGTACAAACACAGACTATAAAACAGTTATCACGAAGGTCATTACAGAAAACACCAGACTGATACCTAGCAGGATTATTTGTGAGGATAACATCGAGGAGAGTAGCCTTTTCTGTGCGTTTGTAGTCATACCTTGTGGGATTGGTAATAATCTGAGAAAGATTTAGGGAGTCCCATTGTTTTAGGACTTGGTCAGGTGGTTTAAGCATGTCCCAGTTTTGGTCACCTAGCAGGACAAATTCAGACGCAGTGTAAGGGGTCAAGAGAGGGCATTTAGGGTACAGGCTGGTGCTGATGGTGGACGATAACACCCAGCAACAGTCATCAAAGGCTGGTGAAAGTTGAATGCGTAAAACCAGCAAATCAAATTGTTTGGGGACAGACTTGGTGGAGACAACCAAGCACTGAAGGTGATCTGTCTTGCCGAAAAAGTTTATAACCAGAAAGGTTAACATCAGTATTCATAACACTCTTTCTTTTAACCACGTCTCAGTAATGACCAATACATCTGGACTGGAGCTGTGAACCCACACTTTCAATTGATCCATTTTAGGTAATACGCTTCTAGTGTTAACGTGCAGAAAACAAGATCATATTGTACAGCAATTGCATCAGGTAACATGAATACAAAGTCCGTGTAACCAGTAGAAAGTCAGAGTCCCGAGTGTGGGAACAAACATAGACTGTCCCACGGTTGGGTAAACAAGCAAGTTCATCGTCAACAAAACAAGCAGACAGAGAGAGACAGGCCAGGGAGAGAGGGGGGAGTGTGGTGGGGGTACCTGTACCAGACAGGGAGAGACAGACCAGGGAGAGAGGGGGAGTGTGGTGGGGGTACCTATAACAGAAAGGGAGAGACAGGCCAGGGAGAGAGGGGGAGTGTAGTGGGGGTACCTATACCAGACAGGGAGAGACAGGCCAGGAAGAGAGTGGGGAGTGTGGTGGGGGTACCTATACCAGACAGGGAGAGACAGGCCAGGGTGAGAGTGGGGAGTGTGGTGGGGGTACCTGTACCAGACAGGGAGAGGGGGAGTGTGGTGGGGGTACCTGTACCAGACAGGGAGAGAGGGGGAGTGTGGTAGGGGTAGCTGTACCAGACAGGGAGAGAGGGGGGAGTGTGGTGGGGGTACCTATAACAGACAGGGAGAGAGGGGGAGTGTGGTGGGGGTACCTATAACAGACAGGGAGAGACAGGCCAGGGAGAGAGGGGGAGTGTGGTAGGGGTACCTGTACCAGACAGGAGAGAGGGGCGAGTGTGGTGGGGGTACCTATAACAGACAGGGAGAGACAGGCCAGGGAGAGAGGGGGAGTGTGGTGGGTTACCTATACCAGACAGGGAGAGACAGGCCAGGGAGAGAGGGGGAGTGTGGTGGGGGTACCTATACCAGACAGGGAGAGACAGGCCAGGGAGAGAGTGGGGAGTGTGGTGGGGGTACCTATACCAGACAGGGAGAGACAGGCCAGGGAGAGAGGGGGAGTGTGGTGGGGGTACCTATAACAGACAGGGAGAGACAGGCCAGGGAGAGAGGGGGAGTGTGGTGGGGGTACCTATACCAGAGAGGGAGAGACAGGCCAGGAAGAGAGGGGGAGTGTAGTGGGGGTACCTATACCAGACAAGGAGAGACAGGCCAGGGAGAGAGGGGGAGTGTGGTGGGGGTACCTATAACAGACAGGGAGAGACAGGCCAGGGAGAGAGGGGGAGTGTGGTGGGGGTACCTATAACAGACAGGGAGAGACAGGCCAGGGAGAGAGGGGGAGTGTAGTGGGGGTACCTATACCAGACAGGGAGAGACAGGCCAGGGAGAGAGGGGGAGTGTAGTGGGGGTACCTATACCAGACAGGGAGAGACAGGCCAGGGAGAGAGGGGGAGTGTGGTGGGGGTACCTATAACAGACAGGGAGAGACAGGCCAGGGAGAGAGGGGGAGTGTGGTGGGGGTACCTATAACAGACAGGGAGAGACAGGCCAGGGAGAGAGGGGGAGTGTGGTAGGGGTACCTGTACCAGACAGGGAGAGAGGGGGAGTGTGGTGGGGGTACCTATAACAGACAGGGAGAGACAGGCCAGGGAGAGAGGGGGAGTGTGGTGGGTTACCTATACCAGACAGGGAGAGACAGGCCAGGGAGAGAGGGGGGAGTGTGGTGGGGGTACCTATACCAGACAGGGAGAGACAGGCCAGGGAGAGAGGGGAGTGTGGTAGGGGTACCTGTACCAGACAGGGAGAGAGGGGGAGTGTGGTGGGGGTACCTATAACAGACAGGGAGAGACAGGCCAGGGAGAGAGGGGGTGTGGTGGGTTACCTATACCAGACAGGGAGAGACAGGCCAGGGAGAGAGGGGGAGTGTGGTAGGGGTACCTGTACCAGACAGGGAGAGAGGGGGAGTGTGGTAGGGGTACCTGTACCAGACAGGGAGAGAGGGGGAGTGTGGTGGGGGTACCTATAACAGACAGGGAGAGACAGGCCAGGGAGAGAGGGGGAGTGTGGTGGGGGTCCCTATACCAGACAGGGAGAGACAGGCCAGGGAGAGAGGGGGGAGTGTGGTGGGGGTACCTATACCAGACAGGGAGAGACAGGCCAGGGAGAGAGGGGGGAGTGTGGTGGGGGTCCCTATACCAGACAGGGAGAGACAGGCCAGGGAGAGGGGGAGTGTGGTGGGGGTACCTATACCAGACAGGGAGAGACAGGCCAGGGAGAGAGGGGGAGTGTGGTGGGGGTCCCTGTACCAGACAGGAGAGACAGGCCAGGGAGAGAGGGGGAGTGTGGTGGGGGTACCTATACCAGACAGGGAGAGACAGGCCAGGGAGAGAGGGGGAGTGTGGTGGGGGTCCCTATACCAGACAGGGAGAGACAGGCCAGGGAGAGAGGGGGGAGTGTGGTGGGGGTACCTATACCAGACAGGGAGAGACAGGCCAGGGAGAGAGGGGGGAGTGTGGTGGGGGTCCCTGTACCAGACAGGGAGAGACAGGTCCACGCAGAAAAGGAGGTCATATCTTCTCAGTGTTGGTGAATTATCCTTCACGATGTCCGAACAAAGATGCCCCGGGGCTGTTGTATTTTGGGGATTCTGAGGAGGAGATCTTCTCTGTGCAGATGAAGGGGGGCTTCACATGCCTCTGCATTTGGGGGGGGCTGTGAAACTCCCCTGCCATTGTTAGGCTCAAGGGTTTCACACCTCTCACTTCGCACTTCAGAGCTAGTTTCAGTCAGATTATTTCATAGCAGCCTGGTAGCCTTATTTATTAATTATTATTATAAATTATTATTTTTATTTGTATTATTATATTATTATTATATTATTATATTATTATATTATTATTATATTATTATTGTATTATTATTATATTATTATTATTACTATTATTATTATTATTATTATATTATTATATTATTATTATATTATTATTGTATTATTATTATATTATTATTATTACTATTATTATTATTACTATTATTATTATTATTATTATTATTATTATTACTATTATTATTATTATTACTATTATTATTATTATTACTATTATTACTATTATTATTACTATTATTATTATATTATTATTATATTATTATATTATTATTATATTATTATTATATTATTATTATTATTATTATATTATTATTATTATTATTATTACTATTATTATTATATTATTATATTATTATTATATTATTATATTATTATTATATTATTATATTATTATTATATTATTATTATATTATTATTATATTATTATATTATTATTATATTATTATATTATTATTATATTATTATTATATTATTATTGTATTATTATTATTATTATTATTATTACTATTATTATTATTATATTATATTATTATTATATTATTATTATTATTATATTATTACTATTATTATTACTATTATTATTATTATTACTATTATTATTATTACTATTATTATTATATTATTATTATATTATTATTATATTATTATATTAATACTATATTATTATTATATTATTATTATATTATTATATTATTATTATATTATTATATTATTATTATATTATTATTATATTATTATTGTATTATTATTATTATTATTATTATATTATTATTGTATTATTATATTATTATTATATTATTATATTATTATTATATTATTATTATATTATTATTATATTATTATATTATTATTATATTATTATATTATTATTATATTATTATTATATTATTATTGTATTATTATTATTATTATTATTATATTATTATTGTATTATTATTATTATTATTATTATTATTATTATTATTATTATTATTATTACTATTATATTATTATTATTATTATTATATTATTATTATTGTTACTATTATTATTACTATTATTATTATTATTATTATTACTATTATTACTATTATTATTATTATTATTATTATATTATTATTATTGTTACTATTATTATTATTATTATTATTACTATTATTACTATTATTATTATTATTATTATTATTATATTATTATTATTGTTGTATTATTATATTATTATTATATTATTATTATTATTATTATTATTATTATTATTATTATTACTATTATTATTATTATTATTATTATTATTATTATTATTATATTATTATTATTGTTGTATTATTATATTATTATTATATTATTATTATATTATTATAATATATATTACAGGGTAGCCTAGTGGTTAGAGCATTGGACTAGTAACCCGAAGGTTGCAAGTTCATACCCCCTTGAACAGGCAGTTAACCTACTGTTCCTAGGATGTCATTGAAAATAAGAATTTGTTCTTAACTGACTTGCCTAGTTAAATAAAGGTAAAAAAAATTATTGTATTGTTTTATTATTATTAATTATTTAATTATTTTTTAAATTATTATTTATAGATTATTGGCTTTTCCTTTTTTTGGCTTCAAAAAGTAGGTTTAGACTGAACATTACTCAACACAATTTTGTGTCGGAATGTTATTTCCAGTTTCCTCTGTTTCTTCTGCAGGTTAGAAGTTTTTCCTTTTCTTTCCTTGATCGTAAAAGTCCGTTCAGGTAATTTCGTCCAAAATTATGGAATTGTGAATTGGAATGAAAGGGGATTGAGGTTGACGTTTTAGTATCCTGTATGAGTCCTTGCAAAATAATTCAAAGTTTATCTACAATTATCCAACACTAATTCTATATATAATTGTTGCAGAAGAACTCAGGAGCCCATGAGCTCTCTGTGTCTATTCACTCTGTCTGTCATAGTAAGTGTATATATATAATTGATGGATGTCAGTCTCGGGGGCTGTGTATGTTAAATGCTAAATGGAAGTCTACAGAACGGTAGCCATGGACATTTTTTATCTATAGTTGGGAGACTCAGAAGATGTACAGTCTGATCTACCCTACACTATGCTCTCTTTTATGGGTCTGTTAAATATTATAGGAGACCTCTCTGTCACCATTTGGGACTATAGTTTGACTCGACACTATGCTAGGTCTTTTTATAGTCTGTTAAATATTATACGAGACCTCTCTGTCACCATTGGGACTATAGTTTGACTCTACAACGATGTAAAGCTATAAGTCTGTCAGTCTGGGGGTTTTGGGACTGTGTTTTCTTCTCCTTCACGCTCTGTCGTCTGTCTTGTTAGCTTTAGTCTGTTACATATTCTAGAAGACCTGTCTGTGAGCCTTGGGAATTAGCGTTATGCTGAAGCTAGTCAGTGTGAGGCTATAGGCAGTTAGCATTACGCTAAAGATGGCGGGGCAGCAGGGTAGCCTAGTGGTTAGAGTTCAAACCCCCGAGCTGACAAGGTAAAAATCTGTCGTTCTGCCCCTGAACAGGCAGTTAACCCACTGTTCCTAGGCCGTCATTGAAAATAAGAATTTGTTCTTAACTGACTTGCCTAGTTAAATAAAGGTGAAAAGATAGTCAGGGTGAGGCTATAGGCAGTTAACCTTATGCTAAAGCTAGTCAGGGTGAGGCTATAGGCAGTTAGCATTATGCTAAAGCTAGTCAGGGGGAGGGCTTTAGGCAGTTAGCATTATGCTAAAGCTAGTCAGGGTGAGGCTTTAGGCAGTTAGCATTATGCTAAAGCTAGTCAGGGTGAGGCTTTAGGCAGTTAGCATTATGCTAAAGATAGGCAGGGTGAGCCTGTAGGCAGTTAGTGTTAGCTAAAGCTAGTCAGTGTAAGCCAATAGGGAGTCTAGTTCTCTCCTCACTTTCACATTTTATTAATTGGCGTTCTGACAGGTGTGTGTGTGTGTGTTTGTGTGTGTGTGTGTGTGTGTGTGTGACGGGAGTGTGTGTGTGTGTGTGTGTGTGTGTGTGTGTGTGTGTGTGTGACGGGAGTGTGTGTGTGTGTGTGTGACGGGAGTGTGTGTGTGTGTGTGTGTGTGTGACGGGAGTGTGTGTGTGTGTGTGTGTGTGTGTGTGTGACGGGAGTGTGTGTGTGTGTGTGTGTGACGGGAGTGTGTGTGTGTGTGTGTGTGACGGAGTGTGTGTGTGTGTGTGTGTGTGTGTGTGTGTGTGTGTGTGTGTGTGTGTGCGTGTGACGGGAGTGTGTGTGCTACTGCTAAAATTATATTATTAATTGGATAGCTACCTCATGTGTGTAGTCTCCAGGGTATATATACTTTTAGTTTATATGTATGTAACCATTATTTAACTAGGCAAGTCAGTTGAGAACAAATTATTATTTACAATGACGGCCTACCAAAAGGCAAATTGACTTCTGCGGGGACGGGGGCTGGGATTTAAAAAAAACAATATATATATATAGGACAGAACACACATCACAACAAGTGAGACAACATAACACTACATAAAGAGAGACCTAAGACAGTATGAGAGCAACACATGACAACAACATGGTAGCAACACAACATGACAACAACATGGTAGCAACACAACATGACAACAACATGGTAGCAACACAACATGACAACAACATGGTAGCAACACAACACAACAACAACATGGTAGCAACACAACATGACAACAACATGGTAGCAACACAACAACAACATGGTAGCAACACAACAACAACATGGTAGCATCACAACATGACAACAACATGGTAGCAACACAACATGGCAACATCACAACATGGTAGCAACACAACATGACAACAACATGGTAGCAACTCAACATGACAACAACATGGTAGCATCACAACATGGCAGCAACACATGACAACAACATGGTAGCAACACAACATGACAACAACACGGTAGCAGCACAACACAACAACAAAATGGCAGCAACACCACATGACAACAACATGGTAGCAACACCACATGACAACAACATGGTAGCAACACAACATGACAACAACATGGTAGCAACACAACATGACAACAACATGGTAGCAACACAACATGATAACATGAACAACATGAAAACAACATGGTAGCAACACAACATGACAACAACATGGTAGCAGCACAACATGAACAACATGACAACAACATGGTAGCAACTCAACATGACAACAACATGGTAGCAACACAACATGACAACAACATGGTAGCAACACAACATGACAACAACATGGTAGCAACACAACATGACAACAACATGGCAGCAACACAACATGACAACAACATGGTAGCAACACAACATGACAACAACATGGTATCAACACAACATGACAACAACATGTTAGCAACACAACATGTTAGCAACACAACATGGTAGCAGCACAACATGGTAGCAGGACAACAAAGCTGCAGCACAACATGGTATCAACTCAACATGGTAGAAGCACAACACATGGTACAAACATGATTGTGCTACAGACAACAGCACAAAGGGCAAGAAGGTAGAGACAACAATACATCACGCAAATCAGCCACAACCTTCAGTAAGAGTGTCCATGATGGAGTCTTTGAACGAAGACATGGAGGTAAAACGGTCCGGTTTGAGTGTTTTGTTGCAGCTCGTTCCAGTCGCAGCGAACTGAAAAGACGAGCGACCCAGGGATATGTGTGCTTTGGGGACCTATAACAGAATGTGACTGGTCTGTGCTTTGGGGACCTTTAACAGAATGTGACTGGCACAATAATTGATGGATTAAGTATTAAGTAAGCTCATCCTCTAGGTGTGATCTTACGTAGAGCTGTCTGTCTGCTCTGGCAGGCGTTGTGTTGATAAGTTATTAATGATTCATGTTCTTCGAGAGAGTGTGTTTTTTGATGAGAAGATGTAGGTCGTTGGTAGTCTCTTCTACTGTCTATAATTGATCCTGCATTAGTACACCTATTTCTCCTCTCCTCTCCTCTCCTCTCCTCTCCTCTCCTCTCCTCTCCTCTCCGCTTATTTCCACCTTGAATTGCTTACATGGACTCCTGGCTTGACGTGAGGTTGACCACACTATTTTATTTTCATCATAAGCAAAAGCTATTGGTTTTCTATCCAAAATTGCAAAAAACAAATGTGATTCATTGAATAAACACAAGAGACGAGTTAAATAGATAAACGGGCAGTACCAGGAAAAGTGCCATCTAGTGGCCAAAAGCTGGTACTTTCACACTCATTTATAGGGGGAGAGGGATAAACGGGCAGTACCAGGAACAGTGCCGTCTAGTGGCCAAAAGCTGGTACTTTCACACTCATTTATGGGGGGAGACGGGGAGGGGGGGGTAATCCATGCTTCACTGAATAATCTGAACAGGGAGGAAAAGCTGTCTGCAAACACAGACTGCAAACACAGACCGATGACCTCACTCAATGAGTGACCGATGACCTCACTCAATGAGTGACCGATGACCTCACTCCCCCATAAGCAAACAGGAAACCACTCACCCAGAGGCAGCGCTCCTAGTGGCCGGGATACTTTAATGCAGGGAAACTTAAATCAGTGTTACCTCATTTCTACCAGCATGTCAAATGTGCAACCAGAGGAGAAACATTTTAGACCACCTTTACTCCACATACAGAGACGCCTACAAAGCTCTCCATCGCCCTCCATTTGGTAAATCTGAACTTAACTCCTGATTCCTGCTTACAAGCTAAAATTAAAGCAGGAAGACCCAGTGACTCAATACAAAAGTGGTCAGATGAAGCAGATGCTAAACTACAGGACTGTTTTGTTAGCACAGACTGGAACATGTTCCGGGATTCTTCTGATGGCATTGAGGAGTACACCACATCAGTTACTGGCTTCATCAATAAGTGCATTGAGGACGTCGTCCCCACAGTGACTGTACGTACATACCCCAACCAGAAGCCATGGATTACAGGCAACATTCGCACTGAGTTAAAGGCTAGAGCTGCTGCTTTCAAGGAGTGGGACTCTAACCCGGAAGCTTATAAGAAATCCTGCTATGCCCTCTGATGAACCATCAAACAGGCAAAGCGGCAATACAGGACTAAGATCTAATCGTACGACACCGGCTCTGACGCTCATCGGATGTGGCAGGGCTTGCAAACCATTACAGACAAAGGGAAGCACAGCCGCGAGCTGCCCAGTGACACGAGCCTACCAGACGAGCTAAATACCTTCTATGCACGAGGCAAGTAACACTGAAACATGCATGAGAGCATCAGCTGTTCCGGATGACTGTGTGATCACGCTCTCCGCAGCCGATGTGAGTAAGACCTTTAAAGAGGTACACATTCACAGGGCCGCAGGGCCAGACGAATTACCAGCCGATGTGAGTAAGACCTTTAAACAGGTCAACATTCACAGGACCGCAGGGCCGGACGAATTACCAGCCGATGTGAGTAAGACCTTTAAACAGGTCAACATTCACAGGGCCGCAGGGCCGGACGAATTACCAGCCGATGTGAGTAAGACCTTTAAACAGGTCAACATTCACAGGGCCGCAGGGCCGGACGAATTACCAGCCGATGTGAGTGAGACCTTTAAACAGGTCAACATTCACAGGGCCGCAGGGCCGGACGAATTACCAGCCGATGTGAGTGAGACCTTTAAACAGGTCAACATTCACAGGGCCGCAGGGCCGGACGAATTACCAGCCGATGTGAGTGAGACCTTTAAACAGGTCAACATTCACAGGGCCGCAGGGCCGGACGAATTACCAGCCGATGTGAGTGAGACCTTTAAACAGGTCAACATTCACAGGGCCAGACGAATTACCAGCCGATGTGAGTGAGACCTTTAAACAGGTCAACATTCACAGGGCCGCAGGGCCGGACGAATTACCAGCCGATGTGAGTGAGACCTTTAAACAGGTCAACATTCACAGGGCCGCAGGGCCGGACGAATTACCAGCCGATGTGAGT
>NC_088410.1:6685197-6727697 GCF_034236695.1 Oncorhynchus nerka
GGAGTAGTAACATCAGTAGTATCAATAGGAGTAGTAACATCAGTAGTATCAATGTCTCTACTGTAGATGGAACTGTGTGTAGGAGTAGTAACGTCAGTAGTATCAATAGGAGTAGTAACATCAGTAGTATCAATAGGAGTAGTAACGTCAGTAGTATCAATAGGAGTAGTAACATCAGTAGTATCAATAGGAGTAGTAACGTCAGTAGTATCAATAGTAGTAGTAACATCAGTAGTATCAATAGGAGTAGTAACATCAGTAGTATCAATGTCTCTACTGTAGATGGAACTGTGTGTAGGAGTAGTAACATCAGTAGTATCAATAGGAGTAGTAACATCAGTAGTATCAATAGGAGTAGTAACGTCAGTAGTATCAATGTCTCTACTGTAGATGGAACTGTGTGTAGGAGTAGTAACGTCAGTAGTATCAATAGGAGTAGTAACGTCAGTAGTATCAATAGGAGTAGTAACGTCAGTAGTATCAATGTCTCTACTGTAGATGGAACTGTGTGTAGGAGTAGTAACATCAGTAGTATCAATAGGAGTAGTAACATCAGTAGTATCAATGTCTCTACTGTAGATGGAACTGTGTGTAGGAGTAGTAACGTCAGTAGTATCAATAGGAGTAGTAACATCAGTAGTATCAATAGGAGTAGTAACGTCAGTAGTATCAATAGGAGTAGTAACGTCAGTAGTATCAATAGGAGTAGTAACATCAGTAGTATCAATAGGAGTAGTAACATCAGTAGTATCAATAGGAGTAGTAACATCAGTAGTATCAATAGGAGTAGTAACATCAGTAGTATCAATAGGAGTAGTAATGTCAGTAGTATCAATGTCTCTACTGTAGATGGAACTGTGTGTAGGAGTAGTAACGTCAGTAGTATTAATAGGAGTAGTAACATCAGTAGTATCAATAGGAGTAGTAACATCAGTAGTATCAATAGGAGTAGTAACATCAGTAGTATCAATAGGAGTAGTAACATCAGTAGTATCAATAGGAGTAGTAACATCAGTAGTATCAATAGGAGTAGTAACATCAGTAGTATCAATAGGAGTAGTAACGTCAGTAGTATCAATAGGAGTAGTAACATCAGTAGTATCAATAGGAGTAGTAACATCAGTAGTATCAATGTCTCTACTGTAGATGGAACTGTGTGTAGGAGTAGTAACGTCAGTAGTATCAATAGGAGTAGTAACATCAGTAGTATCAATAGGAGTAGTAACGCAGTAGTATCAATAGGAGTAGTAACATCAGTAGTATCAATAGGAGTAGTAACGCAGTAGTATCAATAGTAGTAGTAACATCAGTAGTATCAATAGGAGTAGTAACATCAGTAGTATCAATGTCTCTACTGTAGATGGAACTGTGTGTAGGAGTAGTAACATCAGTAGTATCAATAGGAGTAGTAACATCAGTAGTATCAATAGGAGTAGTAACGCCAGTAGTATCAATGTCTCTACTGTAGATGGAACTGTGTGTAGGAGTAGTAACGCTAGTAGTATCAATAGGAGTAGTAACGCCAGTAGTATCAATAGGAGTAGTAACGTCAGTAGTATCAATGTCTCTACTGTAGATGGAACTGTGTGTAGGAGTAGTAACATCAGTAGTATCAATAGGAGTAGTAACATCAGTAGTATCAATGTCTCTACTGTAGATGGAACTGTGTGTAGGAGTAGTAACGTCAGTAGTATCAATAGGAGTAGTAACATCAGTAGTATCAATAGGAGTAGTAACGTCAGTAGTATCAATAGGAGTAGTAACGTCAGTAGTATCAATGTCTCTACTGTAGATGGAACTGTGTGTAGGAGTAGTAACGTCAGTAGTATCAATAGGAGTAGTAACGTCAGTAATATCAATAGGAGTAGTAACATCAGTAGTATCAATGTCTCTACTGTAGATGGAACTGTGTGTAGGAGTAGTAACGTCAGTAGTATCAATAGGAGTAGTAACATCAGTAGTATCAATGTCTCTACTGTAGATGGAACTGTGTGTAGGAGTAGTAACGTCAGTAGTATCAATAGGAGTAGTAACGTCAGTAATATCAATAGGAGTAGTAACATCAGTAGTATCAATAGGAGTAGTAACGTCAGTAGTATCAATGTCTCTACTGTAGATGGAACTGTGTGTAGGAGTAGTAATTATATATAGTAGTAGTTATTTGCACAAATAGTTAAAGTACAAAAGGGAAAATAAATCAACATAAATATGGGTTGTATTTGCAGTGGTGTTTGTTCTTCACTGGTTGCCCTTTTCTTGTGGCAACAGGACACAAATCTTGCTGCTGTGATGGTACACTGTGGTATTTCACCCAGTAGATATGGGAGTTTATCAAAAATGTGATTTGTTTTGGAATTCTTTGTGGATCTGTGTAATCTGGGGGAAATATGTCTCTCTAATATGGTCATACCTTGGGCAGGAGGTTAGGAAGTGCAGCTCAGTTTCCACCTCATTTTGTGGGCAGTGAGCACATAACCTATTTTCTCTTGAGAGCCATGTCTGCCTACGGCGGCCTTTCTCAATAGCAAGGCTATGCTCACTGAGTCTGTACATAGTCAAAGCTTTCCTTAATTTTGGGTCAGTCACAGTGGTCAGGTATTCTGCCGCTGTGTACTCTCTGTGTAGGGCCAAATAGCATTCTAGTTTGCTCTGTTTTTTTGTTAATTCTTTCCAATGTGTCAAATAATTATCTTTTTGTTTTTCTCATGATTTGGTTGGGTCTAATTGTGTTGCTGTCCTGGGGGTGTGTTTGTGTTTGTGAACAGAGCCCCATGACCAGCTTGCTTAGGGGACTCTTCTCCAGGTTCATCTCTCTGTAGGTGATGGCTTTGTTATGGAAGGTTTGGGAATCACTTCCTTTTAGGTGGTTGTAGAATTTAACAGCTCTTTTCCGGATTTTGATAATTAGTGGATATCGGCCTAATTTTGCTCTGCATTAATTATTTGGTGTTTTACGTTGTACACGGAGGGTATTTTAGCATAATTCTGCCCTCTTTCTCCCTTTGTCTCTCTCTGGTTAGGCAAAGAGTAATATATCGGCAGAGTGAGGTTGTTAAATGAGGCATCATGTTAGTCAGCCTAAAGACAGGAAGCTGGAACCTAATGTGATGTGGGATACAGAGAGAGAGAGATGGAGAGACTACTTTTGTATATTATCTACCTCACTTGTTTTGGAAATGTTGACATATGTTTTCCATGCCAATAAAGTCCCTTGAATTGAATTGAGACGAGAGGAGAGAGAGAGAGATGAGGAGAGGAGAGATGAACAGAGGTACAGGAAGCTGGAACAAGCCTAATGTGATGGGGGATAGAGAGAGAGAGAGATGGAGAGAGGTAGAGAAGCTGAAGCTAAAATGATGACGAGCTAGAGAGACAGACAGAGAAAGAGAGATGGAGAGAGACAGACAGAGAGAGAGAGATGGAGAGAGACAGACAGAGAGAGAGAGATGGAGAGAGACAGACAGAGAGAGAGAGATGGAGACAGACAGAGAGAGAGAGACAGAGAGATAGAGAGAGACAGACAGAGAGAGAGAGATGGAGAGAGACAGAGACAGACAGAGAGAGAGATGGAGAGAGACAGACAGATAGAGAGATGGAGAGAGACAGCGAGAGAGATGGAGAGAGACAGACAGAGAGAGACAGACAGAGAGAGATATGGAGAGAGACAGACAGAGAGAGAGAGATGGAGAGAGAGAGACAGAGACAGAGAGATGGAGAGAGACAGACAGAGAGAGAGAGATGGAGAGAGACAGAGACAGACAGAGAGAGAGATGGAGGGAGACAGACAGATAGAGAGAAGGAGAGAGACAGCGAGAGAGATGGAGAGAGACAGACAGAGAGAGACAGACAGAGAGAGATATGGAGAGAGACAGACAGAGAGAGACAGACAGAGAGAGAGAGATGGAGAGAGACAGACAGACAGAGAGATGGAGAGAGACAGACAGACAGAGATGGTGAGTAGAGACCTTGATACTACAGTGCTGATGTTACTACTCCTACACAGAGTTCCATCTACAGTAGAGACATTGACACTACTGATGCTACAACATACAGCCTGACAAAAGAGATAGTGGATAAGATAGAGTGAGAGTGTAGATACAGAGAGGGAGATAGAGAGATGTGGAGAGAAAGAGGTGGAGAGAGAGAGAGTGGCAGGGAGAGTGGAGAGAGAGGAGGGAGGGAGAGGGAGATAGAGAGAGGTGGAGAGGGAGAGAGTGGAGAGAGAGGAGGGGGGGAGAGGGAGAGAGTGGAGAGAGAGGAGGGTGGGAGAGAGTGGAGAGAGGAGGGAGGGAGAGGGAGATGTGGAGAGGGAGAGAGTGGAGAGAGAGGAGTGGAGAGAGAGGAGGGAGAGGAGGGAGGGAGAGGGAGATAGAGAGAGGTGGAGAGGGAGAGAGTGGAGAGAGAGGAGGGAGGGAGAGGGAGATAGAGAGAGGTGGAGAGGGAGAGAGTGGAGAGAGAGTGGCAGAGAGAGTGGAGAGAGAGGAGGGAGGGAGAGGGAGAGAGGTGGAGAGGGAGAGAGTGGAGAGAGAGTGGCAGGGAGAGTGGAGAGAGAGGAGGGAGGGAGATAGAGAGAGGTGGAGAGGGAGAGAGTGGAGAGAGAGGAGGGAGGGAGATAGAGAGGTGGAGAGTGAGAGAGTGGAGAGAGAGGAGGGAGAGGGAGATAGAGAGAGAGGGAGAGAGAGAGAATGGCAGGGAGAGTGGAGAGAGAGGAGGGAGGGAGATAGAGAGAGGTGGAGAGGGAGAGAGTGGAGAGAGAGAGTGGAGAGAGAGGAGGGAGGGAGAGGGAGATAGAGAGAGAGAATGAAGGAGATTCATCTTGTGAAGTACTGTTGCGGTCCCTCCTCTCCATATGTAATCACCAGGCCCTCTCTACCTCCTCTCCATATGTAATCACCATGCCCTCTCTCTACCTCCTCTCTCTACCTCCGCTCTCTACCTCCTCTCTCTACCTCCTCTCTCTACCTCCTCTCTCCATATGTAATCACCAGGCCCTCTCTCTACCTCCTCTCTCTACCTCCTCTCTCCATATGTAATCACCAGGCCCTCTCTCTACCTCCTCTCTACCTCCCCTCTCTACCTCCTCTCTCTTCCTCCTCTCTCTACCTCCTCTCTCCATATGTAATCACCAGGCCCTCTCTCTACCTCCTCTCTCTACTTCCTTTCTCCATATGTAATCACCAGGCCCTCTCTCTACCTCCTCTCTCTACCTCCCCTCTCTACCTCCTCTCTCTACCTCCTCTCTACCTCTCTCTACCTCCCCTCTCTACCCCCTCTCTACCTCCTCTCTCTACTTCCTCTTTCTACCTCCTCTCTCCATATGTAATCACCAGGCCCTCTCTCTACCTCCTCTCTCTACCCCCTCTCTACCTCCTCTCTCCATATGTAATCACTAGGCCCTCTCTCTACCTCCCCTCTCTACCCCCTCTCTACCTCCTCTCTCTACCTCCTCTCTACCTCCTCTCTCCATATGTAATCACCAGGCCCTCTCTATCTCCTCTCTCTACCTCCTCTCTCTACCTCCTCTCTCTCCTCTCTCCATATGTAATCACCAGGCCCTCTCTCTACCTCCTCTCTCTACCTCCTCTCTCCATATGTAATCACCAGGCCCTCTCTCTACCTCCTCTCTCCATATGTAATCACCAGGCCCTCTCTCTACCTCCTCTCTCTACCTCCCCTCTCTACCTCCCCTCTCTACCTCCTCTCTCCATCTGTCATCACCAGGCCCTCTCTCTACCTCTTCTCTCTACCTCCTCTCTCTACTGATATTAGCTTTCTACTTCTGTGACATGCCTGGTAACAATACCTTCTCCCTCCCTCTCTCCCCTCTCCACTCCCTCCCCTCTCCTCTCCTCTCCCTTCCCTCTCCCCCTCTCTACCCCCCCCTCCCCTCCCCAGGATGTGGAGTCCACGTTCTTCCAGTTTGGAGCGTCTCTGATGCAGGAGGCGTTACTGATGATGAATATCATGGAGGAATATGACTGGCACATCTTCTCTATAGTCACCTCTAAGTTCCCCGGGTACCAGGTACACACACACACACACACACACACACACACACACACACACACACACACACACACACACACACACACACACACATTACACACACACACACACCTTACACACACACACACACACACACATTACACACACACACACACACACACACAGACAGACAGACACAACACACCCCCAACCCCCAGTAACCGTTGTGTCTGTCTGTAGGAGTTCATTAATGTCCTGCGTGTGACGGTGGACCACAGCTTTGTGCGTTGGGACCTTCAGAGCGTCGTCACGCTGGACGCTGTGGACGGAGACGCCAACTCTAAAGCTCATATCCAGCTGAAGAGGATCCAGAGTCCTGTTATACTGCTGTACTGCTCCAAGGAGGAGGCTAGGTACTAGAGGCTATTATACTGCTACTAGGAAGAGGCTAGGTACTAGAGGCTGTTATACTGCTACTAGGAAGAGGCTAGGTACTATAGGCTATTATACTGCTACTAGGAAGAGGCTAGGTACTAGAGGCTGTTATACTGCTGCTAGGAAGAGACTAGGTACTAGAGGTTGTTATACTGCTGCTAGGAAGAGGCTAGGTACTAGAGGCTGTTATACTGCTCCAAGGAAGAGGCTAGGTACTAGAGGCTGTTATACTGCTGCTAGGAGGAGGCTAGGAACTAGAGGCTGTTATACTGCTGTACTGCTACTAGGAAGAGGCTAGGTACTAGAGGCTGTTATACTGCTGCTAGGAGGAGGCTAGGAACTAGAGGCTGTTATACTGCTGTACTGCTACTAGGAAGAGGCTAGGTACTAGAGGCTGTTATACTGCTGCTAGGAGGAGGCTAGGTACTAGAGGCTGTTGTACTGCTACTAGGAAGAGGCTAGGTACTAGAGGCTGTTATACTGCTGTACTGCTCCAAGGAAGAGGCTAGGTACTAGAGGCTGTAATACTGCTGCTAGGAAGAGACTAGGTACTAGAGGCTGTTATACTGCTGCTAGGAAGAGGCTAGGTACTAGAGTCTGTTATACTGCTGTACTGCTCCTAGGAAGAGGCTAGGTACTAGAGGCTGTTATACTGCTCCAATGAAGAGGCTAGGTACTAGAGGCTGTTATACTGCTGTACTGCTCCTAGGAAGAGGCTAGGTACTAGAGGCTGTTATACTGCTACTAGGAAGAGGCTAGGTACTAGAGGCTGTTATACTGCTCCAAGGAAGAGGCTAGGTACTAGAGGCTGTTATCCTTGGACGGAGACGCCAACTCTAAAGCTCATATCCAGCTGAAGAGGATCCAGAGTCCTGTTATACTGCTGTACTGCTCCAAGGAGGAGGCTAGGTACTAGAGGCTATTATACTGCTACTAGGAAGAGGCTAGGTACTAGAGGCTGTTATACTGCTACTAGGAAGAGGCTAGGTACTAGAGGCTATTATACTGCTACTAGGAAGAGGCTAGGTACTAGAGGCTGTTATACTGCTACTAGGAAGAGGCTAGGTACTAGAGACTGTTATACTGCTACTAGGAAGAGGCTAGGTACTAGAGGCTGTTATACTGCTGCTAGGAAGAGGCTAGGTACTAGAGGCTGTTATACTGCTGCTAGGAAGAGGCTAGGTACTAGAGGCTGTTATACTGCTGCTAGGAAGAGGCTAGGTACTAGAGGCTGTTATACTGCTGCTAGGAAGAGGCTAGGTACTAGAGGCTGTTATACTGCTGCTAGGAAGAGGCTAGGTACTAGAGGCTGTTATACTGCTGTACTGCTCCTAGGAAGAGCCTAGGTACTAGAGGCTGTTATACTGCTCCAATGAAGAGGCTAGGTACTAGAGGCTGTTATACTGCTGTACTGCTCCTAGGAAGAGGCTAGGTACTAGAGGCTGTTATACTGCTGCTAGGAAGAGGCTAGGTACTAGAGGATGTTATACTGTTGTACTGCTGTTATATTATGTTGTGTTGTGTTGTTGATCCTGGTTCACCATTTAACTGTGTTGATCCTGGTTCACTGTGTTGATCCCGGTTCACCATTTAACTGTGTTGATCCCGGTTCACCATTTAACTGTGTTGATCCCGGTTCACCATTTAACTGTGTTGATCCTGGTTCACCATTTAACTGTGTTGATCCTGGTTCACTGTGTTGATCCTGGTTCACCATTTAACTGTGTTGATCCCGGTTCACCATTTAACTGTGTTGATCCCGGTTCACTGTGTTGATCCTGGTTCACCATTTAACTGTGTTGATCCCGGTTCACCATTTAACTGTGTTGATCCCGGTTCACTGTGTTGATCCTGGTTCACCATTTAACTGTGTTGATCCTGGTTCACCATTTAACTGTGTTGATCCCGGTTCACCATTTAACTGTGTTGATCCTGGTTCACCATTTAACTGTGTTGATCCCGGTTCACCATTTAACTGTGTTGATCCCGGTTCACTGTGTTGATCCCGGTTCACCATTTAACTGTGTTGATCCTGGTTCACCATTTAACTGTGTTGATCCCGGTTCACTGTGTTGATCCCGGTTCACTGTGTTGATCCCGGTTCACTGTGTTGATCCTGGTTCACCATTTAACTGTGTTGATCCCAGTTCACCATTTAACTGTGTTGATCCTGGTTCACCATTTAACTGTGTTGATCCTGGTTCACTGTGTTGATCCTGGTTCACCATTTAACTGTGTTGATCCTGGTTCACCATTTAACTGTGTTGATCCCGGTTCACCATTTAACTGTGTTGATCCTGGACCGTCAATATATTAGTTCATAAACATAATGGATTCGTGAAGATAGCTCAGTCAGGCCGTTTACCATTGTCTACTTAAAATGGAGTAGCTGCCTCTTAGACACCAGTGATATAGCACCTGGTTCTGGTCTACTTAGTTCATTGATTTCCGTTGAAACCTTACAAATGAGGGAGTGGGATGTCTCACTTCATCTTCCTTCTCCAGTATACTATTCTAAACAATCTGATCCCCCTGCAGGTATATATTGGAAGAGGCCAGGTCTCTGGGTCTGACTGGGTCGGGCTACATCTGGATCGTACCAAGTCTGACCACAGGGAACCCCGACTTCACCCCAGACATCTATCCCCTGGGGATGATCTCTGTGTCCTACAACGAGATGGAGTATCCCTTGGAGAGCCGCCTTAGAGACGGAGTGGGCATCATCGCCACGGCAGCCGTTGCCATGCTGAGAGAGAAAGGGGAGGTGCCAGAACCCCAAGGGAACTGCTACAGCCAATCAGAGAAGGGAAAGACTCTGCCCAGCGCCCTGAGAGGGTAAAAGAGGGAGTGGTGTGTGTGTCCTATCAAAATCAAATAACATTTTATTTATCACATAATGCCCCACAATGTCAATACTTTGTAGAAGCACCTTTTGGCGGCAATTACATCTTTGAGTCGTCTTGGGTATGTCTGGCTCAGCTTTGAGTCGTCTTGGGTATGTCTGTATCAGGGTTGAGTCGTCTTGGGTATGTCTGTATCAGCTTTGAGTCGTCTTGGATATGTCTGGATCAGCTTTGAGTCGTCTTGGGTATGTCTGGATCAGCTTTGAGTCGTCTTGGGTATGTCTGTATCAGCTTTGAGTCGTCTTGGGTATGTCTGGATCAGCTTTGAGTCCACTTGGGAAAGTCTGGATCAGCTTTGCATATCAGGATTTGGGGATTTTCTCCCATTCTTCGTAATCTCTCTTCAGTTAGATGGGGAAACGGCGGGGAACAGTAATTTCCACAGATTTTCAATGGGATTCAAGTCTGGGCTTTGGCTCGGCCACTCAAGGAGTTTCACATTCCTATTCTGAAGCCATTCCAGCATTGCTTTGGCGGTATGCTTGGATTCATTGTCCTGTTGGAAGGTGAATCTTCATCCCTCGTCTAAGGTTGTTTGCACTCTGAAACAGGTTTTCACTAAGGATTTTCCTGTAATTGGCTCCATCCATTGTCCCCTCGATCCTTACCAGTCTCCCAGTCCCTACCGCTGGAAAACCTCCCCATAGCATGATGCTGCCACCACCATGCTTCATTGTAGGATGTCCTTACCAGCCTCCCAGTCCCTACCGCTGGAAAACCTCCCCATAGCATGATGCTGTCACCACCATGCTTCATTGTAGGATGTCCTTACCAGTCTCCCAGTCCCTACCGCTGGAAAACCTCCCCATAGCATGATGCTGCCACCACCATGCTTCATTGTAGGATGGTGTTAGACGGGTGATGTGCTGTGCCTGGTTTTCTCCAGACGTTGGTCTTTGCGTTCAGGCCAAATAGGTACATGTTTGTCTCATCAGACTACAGCATCTTTTGCCTTATGATGTCACGTGACCTGTTTGCTAACTCCAGGAGTCATGTGACCTGTTTGCTAACTCCAGGTGTCATGTGACCTGTTTGCTATCTCCAGGTGTCATGTGACCTTTTTGCTAACTCCAGGTGTCATGTGACCTTTTTTCTAACTCCAGGTGTCATGTGACCTGTTTGCTAACTCCAGGTGTCATGTGACCTGTTTGCTATCTCCAGGTGTCATGTGACCTTTTTGCTAACTCCAGGTGTCATGTGACCTTTTTTCTAACTCCAGGTGTCATGTGACCTGTTTGCTAACTCCACGTGTCATGTGACCTTTTTTCCCACGAGTGGCTTCTGTATGGCCACTCTCCCGTAAAGTCCAGATTGATGAAGTGAAGTGCTGTAGAGACTGTTGTCCTTCTGGCAGGTTCTCCCATCTCAGCCAAGGATCTCTGAGGTTCTGACCAAGGTCCTTCTGGCCCGGTTGCTCAGTTTGGTCAGAAGACCATCTCTAGGCAGAGTCTGGGTAGACTCTGATGGACACCAGCTCTAGGCAGAGTCTGGGTAAACTCTGATGGACACCAGCTCTAGGCAGTCTGGGTATACTCTGATGGACACCAGCTCTAGGCAGAGTCTGGGTAGACTCTGATGGACACCAGCTCTAGGGAGAGTCTGGGTAGACTCTGATGGAGACCAGCTCTAGGCAGAGTCTGGGTAGACTCTGATGGACACCAGCTCTAGGCAGAGTCTGAGTAGACTCTGATGGACACCAGCTCTAGGGAGAGTCTGGGTAGACTCTGATGGACACCAGCTCTAGGCAGAGTCTGGGTAAACTCTGATGGACACCAGCTCTAGGCAGAGTCTGGGTAGACTCTGATGGACACCAGCTCTAGGCAGAGTCTGGGTAAACTCTGATGGACACCAGCTCTAGGCAGAGTCTGGTTAGACTCTGATGGAGACCAGCTCTAGGCAGAGTCTGGGTAGACTCTGATGGACACCAGCTCTAGGCAGAGTCTGGGTAGACTCTGATGGACACCAGCTCTAGGCAGAGTCTGGGTAAACTCTGATGGACACCAGCTCTAGGCAGAGTCTGGGTAGACTCTGATGGAGACCAGCTCTAGGCAGAGTCTGGGTAGACTCTGATGGACGATGGAGACCACTGTGCTCTTGGAAACTTACAACACAACAAGAATAATTTCATGATCAACCCAGATATATGCCTCATCACAATTCTATCTCTAATATCTACAGACAGTTCCTCAGACTTTATGGTATAGTCAATGTACCCTTGAGCAAGGCACTTAACCCTAGTTGCTACTGTAGGTCTCGCTGGATCAGAGAGTCTGCTAAATGACTCACTACTGTAGTGTCTCTGGATCAGAGAGTCTGCTAAATGACTCACTACTGTAGTGTCTCTGGATCAGAGAGTCTGCTAAATGACTCACTACTGTAGTGGCTCTGGATCAGAGAGTCTGCTAAATGACTCACTACCGTAGTGTCTCTGGATCAGAGAGTCTGCTAAATGACTCACTACTGTAGTGTCTCTGGATCAGAGAGTCTGCTAAATGACTCACTACTGTAGTGTATCTGGATCAGAGAGTCTGCTAAATGACTCACTGAGAGTCTGCTAAATGACTCACTACCGTAGTGTCTCTGGATCAGAGAGTCTGCTAAATGACTCACTACTGTAGTGTCTCTGGATCAGAGAGTCTGCTAAATGACTCACTACTGTAGTGTTTCTGGATCAGAGAGTCTGCTAAATGACTAGCTACTGTAGTGTTTCTGGATCAGAGAGTCTGCTAAATGACTCACTGAGAGTCTGCTAAATGACTCACTACCGTAGTGTCTCTGGATCAGAGAGTCTGCTAAATGACTCACTACTGTAGTGTCTCTGGATCAGAGAGTCTGCTAAATGACTCACTACTGTAGTGGCTCTGGATCAGAGAGTCTGCTAAATGACTCACTACCGTAGTGACTCTGGATCAGAGAGTCTGCTAAATGAATCACTACTGTAATGTTTCTGGATCAGAGAGTCTGCTAAATGACTCACTACTGTAGTGTCTCTGGATCAGAGAGTCTGCTAAATGACTCACTACTGCAGTACTTTCTCTATATAACTACAGTATGCAGTACTGTCTGTCTGTCTGTCTGTCTGTCTGTCTGTCTGTCTGTCTGTCTGTCTGTCTGTCTGTCTGTCTGTCTGTCTGTCTGTCTGTCTGTCTGTCTGTCTGTGTCTGTGTGTAGTGGTTCATGTCCTCTCTCTCTCTGTCCCTCTCTCTCTCTCTCTCTGTCTGTCTGTCCTCTCTGTCTGTCTGTCTGTCTGTCTGTCTGTCTGTCTGTCTGTCTGTCTGTCTGTCTGTCTGTCTGTCTGTCTGTCTCTCTCTCTCTCTCTCTCTCTCTCTCTCTCTCTCTCTCTCTCTCTCAATTTTTCAATTCAATTCAATTCAAGGGCTTTATTGGCATGGGAAACATGTGTTAACATTGCCAAAGCAAGTGAGGTAGATAATATATAAAGTGAATATATAAAGTGAAATAAACAATAAACAATCTCTCCCTCTCTGTCTCTCTGTTAGTATCTGTGGCAGTCAGTCCCTGTGGTAGTTAATGCAGACACTCTGTAGAAGAAAGGAGGCCTCAAACACACACACACACACACACACACACACACACACACACACACACACACACACACACACACACACACACACACACACACACATTTCTTTTCGCATTTGAGAGTTGCAGCTTTTAAGCTTCCTCTCGTTGTCTGATATAATGAGAGCCACAAGCATGTTTCTTAGTCTCTCTGCTGCTGATTCTTATAACTATCCCTGGGCGAAAACGGTCAGTAATCAGGGGAATATCTTTATATATATTCCCGAATATCTGACATGTTATTAGATATAAGGAGTAGACAGGCTCCAGCAGTATAAGGCACTGCAGCTCAGAGCTAGAGGCGTCTCTAGGCTGTATCACAACCGGCCGTGATTGGGAGGCCCAGCGTCGTCCGGGTTTGACCGGTGGTAGGCCGTCATTGTAAATACGGATTTATGCTTAACTGACTTGCCTAGTTAAATAAAGGTTCAATTAAAAAATGAGAGAGACTGGGCTGGGCTGCTGGCCAAATTAGCTAATGTTCAGAGAGAGGCTGGACTGGGCTGCTGGCCAAATTAGCTAACGTTCAGAGAGAGGCTGGACTGGGCTGCTGGTCAAATTAGTTAACGTTCAGAGAGAGACTGGGCTGCTGGCCAAATTAGCTAAAGTTCAGAGAGAGGCTGGACTGGACTGCTGGCCAAATTAGCTAACGTTCAGTCAGAGGCTGGACTGCTGGCCATATTAGCTAAAGTTCAGAGAGAGACTGGGCTGCTGGCCAAATTAGCTAAAGTTCAGAGAGAGACTGGGCTGCTGGCCAAATTAGCATAATGTTCAGAGAGAGGCTGGACTGGACTGCTAGCCAAATTAGCTAACGTTCAGAGAGAGGCTGGACTGGGCTGCTGGTCAAATTAGCTAACGTTCAGAGAGAGGCTGGACTGCTGGCCAAATTAGCTAACGTTCAGAGAGAGGCTGGACTGCTGGCCAAATTAGCTAACGTTCAGAGAGAGGCTGGACTGGGCTGCTGGTCAAATTAGCTAACGTTCAGAGAGAGGCTGGACTGGGCTGGCCAAATTAGCATAATGTTCAGAGAGAGGCTGGACTGGACTGCTAGCCAAATTAGCTAATGTTCAGAGAGATGCTGGACTGGGCTGGCCAAATTAGCATAATGTTCAGAGAGAGGCTGGACTGGACTGCTAGCCAAATTAGCTAACGTTCAGAGAGAGGCTGGGCTGGGCTGCTGGCCAAATTAGCTAACGTTCAGAGAGAGGCTGGACTGCTGGCCAAATTAGCTAACGTTCAGAGAGAGGCTGGACTGGGCTGCTGGCCAAATTAGCTAACGTTCAGAGAGAGGCTGGACTGGGCTGCTGGTCAAATTAGCTAATGTTCAGAGAGAGGCTGGACTGGGCTGGCCAAATTAGCATAATGTTCAGAGAGAGGCTGGACTGGACTGCTAGCCAAATTAGCTAACGTTCAGAGAGAGGCTGGGCTGGGCTGCTGGCCAAATTAGCTAACGTTCAGAGAGAGGCTGGACTGCTGGCCATATTAGCTAAAGTTCAGAGAGAGACTGGGCTGCTGGTCAAATTAGCTAACGTTCAGAGAGAGGCTGGACTGCTGGCCAAATTAGCTAACGTTCAGAGAGAGGCTGGACTGCTGGCCAAATTAGCTAACGTTCAGAGAGAGGCTGGACTGGGCTGCTGGTCAAATTAGCTAACGTTCAGAGAGAGGCTGGACTGGGCTGGCCAAATTAGCATAATGTTCAGAGAGAGGCTGGACTGGACTGCTAGCCAAATTAGCTAATGTTCAGAGAGATGCTGGACTGGGCTGGCCAAATTAGCATAATGTTCAGAGAGAGGCTGGACTGGACTGCTAGCCAAATTAGCTAACGTTCAGAGAGAGGCTGGGCTGGGCTGCTGGCCAAATTAGCTAACGTTCAGAGAGAGGCTGGACTGCTGGCCAAATTAGCTAACGTTCAGAGAGAGGCTGGACTGGGCTGCTGGCCAAATTAGCTAACGTTCAGAGAGAGGCTGGACTGGGCTGCTGGTCAAATTAGCTAATGTTCAGAGAGAGGCTGGACTGGGCTGGCCAAATTAGCATAATGTTCAGAGAGAGGCTGGACTGGACTGCTAGCCAAATTAGCTAACGTTCAGAGAGAGGCTGGGCTGGGCTGCTGGCCAAATTAGCTAACGTTCAGAGAGAGGCTGGACTGCTGGCCAAATTAGCTAACGTTCAGAGAGAGGCTGGACTGCTGGCCAAATTAGCTAATGTTCAGAGAGAGGCTGGACTGGGCTGCTGGCCAAATTAGCTAACGTTCAGAGAGAGGCTGGACTGCTGGCCAAATTAGCTAACGTTCAGAGAGAGGCTGGACTGGACTGCTGGCCAAATTAGCTAACGTTCAGAGAGAGGCTGGACTGCTGGCCAAATTAGCTAACGTTCAGAGAGAGGCTGGACTGCTGGCCAAATTAGCTAACGTTCAGAGAGAGGCTGGACTGGGCTGCTGGTCAAATTAGCTAACGTTCAGAGAGAGGCTGGACTGGGCTGGCCAAATTAGCATAATGTTCAGAGAGAGGCTGGACTGGACTGCTAGCCAAATTAGCTAATGTTCAGAGAGATGCTGGACTGGGCTGGCCAAATTAGCATAATGTTCAGAGAGAGGCTGGACTGGACTGCTAGCCAAATTAGCTAACGTTCAGAGAGAGGCTGGGCTGGGCTGCTGGCCAAATTAGCTAACGTTCAGAGAGAGGCTGGACTGCTGGCCAAATTAGCTAACGTTCAGAGAGAGGCTGGACTGGGCTGCTGGCCAAATTAGCTAACGTTCAGAGAGAGGCTGGACTGGGCTGCTGGTCAAATTAGCTAATGTTCAGAGAGAGGCTGGACTGGGCTGGCCAAATTAGCATAATGTTCAGAGAGAGGCTGGACTGGACTGCTAGCCAAATTAGCTAACGTTCAGAGAGGCTGGGCTGGGCTGCTGGCCAAATTAGCTAACGTTCAGAGAGAGGCTGGACTGCTGGCCATATTAGCTAAAGTTCAGAGAGAGACTGGGCTGCTGGTCAAATTAGCTAACGTTCAGAGAGGCTGGACTGCTGGCCAAATTAGCTAACGTTCAGAGAGAGGCTGGACTGCTGGCCAAATTAGCTAACGTTCAGAGAGAGGCTGGACTGGGCTGCTGGTCAAATTAGCTAACGTTCAGAGAGAGGCTGGACTGGGCTGGCCAAATTAGCATAATGTTCAGAGAGAGGCTGGACTGGACTGCTAGCCAAATTAGCTAATGTTCAGAGAGATGCTGGACTGGGCTGGCCAAATTAGCATAATGTTCAGAGAGAGGCTGGACTGGACTGCTAGCCAAATTAGCTAACGTTCAGAGAGAGGCTGGGCTGGGCTGCTGGCCAAATTAGCTAACGTTCAGAGAGAGGCTGGACTGCTGGCCAAATTAGCTAACGTTCAGAGAGAGCTGGACTGGGCTGCTGGCCAAATTAGCTAACGTTCAGAGAGAGGCTGGACTGGGCTGCTGGTCAAATTAGCTAATGTTCAGAGAGAGGCTGGACTGGGCTGGCCAAATTAGCATAATGTTCAGAGAGAGGCTGGACTGGACTGCTAGCCAAATTAGCTAACGTTCAGAGAGAGGCTGGGCTGGGCTGCTGGCCAAATTAGCTAACGTTCAGAGAGAGGCTGGACTGCTGGCCAAATTAGCTAACGTTCAGAGAGAGGCTGGACTGCTGGCCAAATTAGCTAATGTTCAGAGAGAGGCTGGACTGGGCTGCTGGCCAAATTAGCTAACGTTCAGAGAGAGGCTGGACTGCTGGCCAAATTAGCTAACGTTCAGAGAGAGGCTGGACTGGACTGCTGGCCAAATTAGCTAACGTTCAGAGAGAGGCTGGACTGCTGGCCAAATTAGCTAACGTTCAGGAACGAGTCCATAAAACTACTGTATCACACACACACACACACACACACACACACACACACACACACACACACACACACACACACACACACACACACACACACACACAAGACATTCCAAACTATGAAATAATAATGTAGTTTCCAAAAATTGTTAAACAAATAAATATGTTTTAGATTTTATAGATTCTTCAAAGTAGCCACCTCTTTGCCTTGATGACAGCTTTTGGCACACTCTTGGCATTCTTTCAAAACAGCTTCACCTGGAATGCTTTTCCCAACAGTCTTGAAGGAGTTCCCACATATGCTGAGCACTTGTTGGCTGCTTTTCCTTCACTCAACTCATGCTAAACCATCTCTATTGGGTTGAGGTTGGGGGATTGCAGAGGCCAGGTCATCTGATGCAGCACTCCATCACTCTCCTTCTTGGTCAAATAGCCCTTACACAGCCTGTAGGTGTGTTGGGTCATTGTCCTGTTGAGAAACAAACGCAAACCACACAGGATGGCGTATTGCTCCAGTTGAAAAAGAAATCGTAGTCAATCTAAGCCCAAATCAGATGGGATGGCGTATCGCAGCAGAATGCTGAGGTAGCCATGCTGGTTAAGTGTGCCTTGAATTCTAAATAAATCACAGACAGTGTCACCAATTTATTTTTTTTAAACACTCCATCACACCTCCTCCTCCATGCTTCACGGTGGGAACCACACGTGCGGAGGTCATCCGTTCACCTACTCTGCGTCTCACAAAGACATCACACCTCCTCCTCCATGCTTCACGGTGGGAACCACACGTGCGGAGGTCATCCGTTCACCTACTCTGCGTCTCACAAAGACATCACACCTCCTCCTCCATGCTTCACGGTGGGAACCACACGTGCGGAGGTCATCCGTTCACCTACTCTGCGTCTCACAAAGACATCACACCTCCTCCTCCATGCTTCACAGTGGGAACCACACGTGCGGAGGTCATCCGTTCACCTACTCTGCGTCTCACAAAGACATCACACCTCCTCCTCCATGCTTCACGGTGGGAACCACACGTGCGGAGGTCATCCGTTCACCTACTCTGCGTCTCACAAAGACATCACACCTCCTCCTCCATGCTTCACAGTGGGAACCACACGTGCGGAGGTCATCCGTTCACCTACTCTGCGTCTCACAAAGACATCACACCTCCTCCTCCATGCTTCACAGTGGGAACCACACGTGCGGAGGTCATCCGTTCACCTACTCTGCGTCTCACAAAGACATCACACCTCCTCCTCCATGCTTCACAGTGGGAACCACACGTGCGGAGGTCATCCGTTCACCTACTCTGCGTCTCACAAAGACATCACACCTCCTCCTCCATGCTTCACAGTGGGAACCACACGTGCGGAGGTCATCCGTTCACCTACTCTGCGTCTCACAAAGACATCACACCTCCTCCTCCATGCTTCACGGTGGGAACCACACGTGCGGAGGTCATCCGTTCACCTACTCGGCGGTTGGAACCAAACATTTGGACTACTATATAAATTCAGACTAAAGGACAGATTTCCAACTCTCCTTCTTGGTCAAATAGCCCAGCTTTGAACACTAATGGTATTCTCTCAACCAGCTTCACCTGGAATGCTTTTTCCAACTGTCTTGAATGAGTTCCCACATATGCTGAACACTTGTTGGCTGCTTTTCCTTCACTTTACGGTCCAACTCATCCCAAACCATCTCTATTGGGTTGAGGTTGGGTGATTTTGGAGGCCTGGTCATCTGATGCAGCACTCCATCACTCTCCTTCTTGGTCAAATAGCCCTTACACAGCCTGGTGGTGTGTTGGGTCATTGTCCTGTTGAGAAACAAACGCAAACCCACACAGGATGGCGTATTGCTCCAGAATGCTGTGGTGGCCTTGATGGTTAAGTGTGCCTTGAATTCTAAGTTAAATCACTGATCAGTGTCACCAGCAAACCATCACACCTCCATGCCTCACCTCACGGTGGGAACCACACATGCGGCGATCATCCGTTCACCTACTCTGCATCTCACAAAGACACGGTGGTTGGAATCAAAAATCTCCAATTCGGACACAAAGGACAGATTTCCACCGGTCTCATGTCCATTGCTCGTGTTTCTTGGCCCAAGCAAGTCTCTTCTTATTATTGGTGTCCTTTAATAGCGGTTTCCTTGCAGCAATTCGACCATGAAGGCCTGATTTCACGCAGTCTCTTCTGAACAGTTGATTTTGAGATGTGTCTGTTCCTTGAACTCTGTGAAGCATTTATTTGGGCTGCAATTTCTGAGGCTGGTAACTCTAATAAATGTATCCTCTGCGGCAGAGGTAACTCTGGGTCTTCCTTTCCTGTGGCGGTCCTCATGAGAGCCAGTTTCATCATAGTGCTTGATGGTTTTTGCAACTGCACTTGAAGAAACTTTTGAAGAATTTTCCGGATTGACTCACATTTATGTCTTAAAGTAATGTTGGACTGACGTTTCTCTTTGCTTATTTGAACTGTTCTTGCCATAATATGGACTTGGTCTTTTACCAAATAGGGCTATCTTCTGTATACCACCCCTACCTTGTCACAACACAACAGATTGGCTCAAAACGCATTAAGAAGGAAAGAAATTCCACAAATGAACTTTTAACAAGTCACACCTGTTAATTGAAATGTATTCCAGGTGACTACCTCATGAAGCTGGTTGAGAGAATGCCAAGAGTGTGCGAAGCTGTCATCAAGACAAAGGGTGGCTCCTTGGTCGAATCTCAAAACATAAAACATATTTGGATTTGTTTAACCATTTTTGGAAACAACATTAGTACAAATATATTATTTCATAGTTGTGATGTCTTCACTATTATTCTACAATGTAGAAAATAATAAAAATAAAGAAAAAACCCTTGAATGAGTAGGTGTGTCTAAACTTTTGACTGCTACTGTAGTACAACTACGTTGGGTAGACTGTTTTAATATATTACTGTAGAATTATGTTGTACACTGTTTTAATACTTTACTGTAGAACTATGTTGTAGACAGTTTAACTATATTACTGTAGAACTATGTTGTAGACAGTTGTAATACATTACTGTAGAACTATGTTGTAGATAGTTGTAATACATTACTGTAGAACTATGTTGTAGACAGTTTAACTATATTATTGTAGAACTATGTTGTAGACAGTTTAACTATATTATTGTAGAACTATGTTGTAGACAGTTGTAATACATTACTGTAGAACTATGTTGTAGACAGTTTATCTATATTACTGTAGAACTATGTTGTAGACAGTTTCAATACATTACTGTAGAACTATGTTGTAGACAGTTGAACTATATTACTGTAGAACTATGTTGTAGACAGTTTCAATACATTACTGTAGAACTATGTTGTAGATAGTTGTAATACATTACTGTAGAACTATGTTGTAGATAGTTTAACTATATTACTGTAGAACTATGTTGTAGATAGTTGTAATATATTACTGTAGAACTATGTTGTAGACAGTTTCAATACATTACTGTAGAACTATGTGGTAGATAGTTTCAATACATTACTGTAGAACTATGTTGTAGACAGTTGAACTATATTACTGTAGAACTATGTTGTAGACAGTATATTACTGTAGAACTATGTTGTAGATAGTATATTACTGTAGAACTATGTTGTAACCTGTTTTAATACATTACTGTAGAACTATGTTGTAGACAGTTGAACTATATTACTGTAGAACTATGTTGTAGACAGTTTAACTATATTACTGTAGAACTATGTTGTAGATAGTTGTAATACATTACTGTAGAACTATGTTGTAGACAGTATATTACTGTAGAACTATGTTGTAGATAGTATATTACTGTAGAACTATGTTGTAACCTGTTTTAATACATTACTGTAGAACTATGTTGTAGACAGTTTCAATACATTACTGTAGAACTATGTTGTAGATAGTTTCAATACATTACTGTAGAACTATGTTGTAGACAGTTTAACTATATTACTGTAGAACTATGTTGTAGACAGTTTCAATACATTACTGTAGAACTATGTGGTAGATAGTTTCAATACATTACTGTAGAACTATGTTGTAGACAGTTGAACTATATTACTGTAGAACTATGTTGTAGACAGTATATTACTGTAGAACTATGTTGTAGATAGTTTCAATACATTACTGTAGAACTATGTTGTAGACAGTTGTAATACATTACTGTAGAACTATGTTGTAGACAGTTCAACTATATTACTGTAGAACTATGTTGTAGATAGTTTCAATACATTACTCTACAGTTAAACTGCAACTACAATATGTTAAATTCTGTACAGTGAATTTAATAGTGATTAGTGTCGAAGTAGATGTGTTGAGGGCAGACCTCTCTCTCTCTGTGTGTGTGTGTGTGTGCGTGCGTGTGTGTGTGCGTGTGTGTGTGTGTGTGTGTGTGTGTGTGTGTGTGTGTGTGTCCTCCAGGCGTGTGTATCTTTAGAGAGAAATCAATGCAGTGTTTGTTTTTCCCAGAGAGCAGTTTGGCCTCTGACACTGCCTCCCCCTCACACACACATTCAACTCCTCTTCCTCTTTCTCCTCTTCCTTCCTTCCTTCCTTTCTCTCTCTCTCTCTCTCTCTCTCTCTCTCTCTCTCTCTCTCTCTCTGTCCTCTCTTCCTCTCTCTCTCTCCCCTCTCTCTCTCTCTCTCTCTCTCTCTCCCCTCTCTCCCTCCCTCTCTGTCCTCTCTTTCTCTCTCTTTCGTTCTCTCGCTCTTCTCTCTCTCTGTAACAGTCCTGGAAGGCTGAAAGGCATCCTGGTGTCTCATGTCTCATGTCTCATGTCTTAATCAGTCCCTAATTAGAACCATTCCCCTTATAGTTGTTACCCAAACCACTCCTTGAGGACTCCCATCCATTCCCCTTATAGTTGTTACCCAAACCACTCCTTGAGGACTCCCATCCATACCCCTTATAGTTGTTACCCAAACCACTCCTTGAGGACTCCCATCCATTCCCCTTATAGTTGTTACCCAAACCACTCCTTGAGGACTCCCATCCATTCCCCTTATAGTTGTTACCCAAACCACTCCTTGAGGACCCCCATCCATTCCCCTTATAGTTGTTACCCAAACCACTCCTTGAGGACTCCCATCCATTCCCCTTATAGTTGTTACCCAAACCACTCCTTGAGGACTCCCCATCCATTCCCTTATAGTTGTTACCCAAACCACTCCTTGAGGACCCCCATCCATTCCCCTTATAGTTGTTACCCAAACCACTCCTTGAAGACCCCATCCATTCCCCTTATAGTTGTTACCCAAACCACTCCTTGAGGACTCTGATCCACTCCTTGAGGACTCCGATCCATTCCCCTTATAGTTGTTTCCCAAACCACTCCTTGAGGACTCTGATCCACTCCTTGAGGACTCCGATCCATTCCCCTTATAGTTGTTACCCAAACCACTCCTTGAGGACTCTGATCCACTCCCTGAGGACTCCCATCCATTCCCCTTATAGTTGTTTCCCAAACCACTCCTTGAGGACTCTGATCCACTCCTTGAGGACTCTGATCCATTCCCCTTATAGTTGTTACCCAAACCACTCCTTGAGGACTCTGACCCACTCCCTGAGGACTCACATCCATTCCCCTTATAGTTGTTTCCCAAACCACTCCTTGAGGACTGATCCACTCCTTGAGGACTCCCATCCATTCCCCTTATAGTTGTTTCCCAAACCACTCCTTGTGGACTCCCATCCATTCCCCTTATAGTTGTTTCCCAAACCACTCCTTGAGGACTCCCATCCATTCCCCTTATAGTTGTTTCCCAAACCACTCCTTGAGGACTCCCATCCATTCCCCTTATAGTTGTTTCCCAAACCACTCCTTGAGGACTCCGATCCATTCCCCTTATAGTTGTTTCCCAAACTACTCCTTGAGGACTCCGATCCACTCCTTGAGGACTCCCATCCATTCCCCTTATAGTTGTTTCCCAAACCACTCCTTGAGGACTCCCATCCATTCCCCTTATAGTTGTTTCCCAAACCACTCCTTGAGGACTCCCATCCATTCCCCTTATAGTTGTTTCCCAAACCACTCCTTGAGGACTCCCATCCATTCCCCTTATAGTTGTTTCCCAAACCACTCCTTGAGGACCCCCATCCATTCCCCTTATAGTTGTTACCCAAACCACTCCTCGAGGACTCCCATCCATTCCCCTTATAGTTGGTTCCCAAACCACTCCTTGAGGACCCCCATCCATTCCCCTTATAGTTGTTTCCCAAACCACTCCTTGAGGACTCCCATCCATTCCCCTTATAGTTGTTACCCAAACCACTCCTTGAGGACCCCCATCCATTCCCCTTATAGTTGTTTCCCAAACCACTCCTTGAGGACCCACATCCACTCCTTGAGGACCCACATCCATTCCCCTGAGGACCCCCATCCATTCCCCTTATAGTTGTTACCCAAACCACTCCTTGAGGACCCCCACCCATTCCCCTTATATTTGTTACCCAAACCACTCCTTGAGGACTCCCATCCATTCCCCTTATAGTTCTTTCCCAAACCACTCCTTGAGGACCCCCATCCATTCCCCTTATACTTGTTAGCCAAACCACTCCTTGAGGACTCCCATCCATTCCCCTTATAGTTGTTACCCAAACCACTCCTTGAGGACCCCCATCCATTCCCCTTATAATTGTTACCCAAACCACTCCTTGAGGACTCCCATCCATTCCCCTTATAGTTGTTACCCAAACCACTCCTTGAGGACTCCCATCCATTCCCCTTATAGTTGTTACCCAAACCACTCCTTGAGGACCCCCATCCATTCCCCTTATAGTTGTTACCCAAACCACTCCTTGAGGACTCCCATCCATTCCCCTTATAGTTGTTACCCAAACCACTCCTTGAGGACCCCATCAACCCATTCCCTTATAGTTGTTACCCAAACCACTCCTTGAGGACTCCCATCCATTCCCCTTATAGTTGTTACCCAAACCACTCCTTGAGGACCCCCATCCATTCCCCTTATAGTTGTTACCCAAACCACTCCTTGAGGACTCCCATCCATTCCCCTTATAGTTGTTACCCAAACCACTCCTTGAGGACTCCGATCCATTCCCCTTATAGTTGTTACCCAAACCACTCCTTGAGGACCCCCATCCATTCCCCTTATAGTTGTTACCCAAACCACTCCTTGAAGACCCCATCCATTCCCCTTATAGTTGTTACCCAAACCACTCCTTGAGGACTCTGATCCACTCCTTGAGGACTCCGATCCATTCCCCTTATAGTTGTTTCCCAAACCACTCCTTGAGGACTCTGATCCACTCCTTGAGGACTCCGATCCATTCCCCTTATAGTTGTTAAAACCCAAACCACTCCTTGAGGACTCCCATCCATTCCCCTTATAGTTGTTTCCCAAACCACTCCTTGAGGACTCCCATCCACTCCATTCCCCTTATAGTTGTTACCCAAACCACTCCTTGAGGACTCTGACCCACTCCTGAGGACTCCATCCATTCCCCTTATAGTTGTTTCCCAAACCACTCCTTGAGGACTCCCATCCATTCCCCTTATAGTTGTTTCCCAAACCACTCCTTGAGGACTCCCATCCATTCCCCTTATAGTTGTTTCCCAAACCACTCCTTGAGGACTCCCATCCATTCCCCATCCATTCCCCTTATAGTTGTTTCCCAAACCACTCCTTGAGGACTCCCATCCATTCCCCTTATAGTTGTTTCCCAAACCACTCCTTGAGGACTCCCATCCATTCCCCTTATAGTTGTTTCCCAAAAACCACTCCTTGAGGACTCCCATCCATTCCCCTTTCCCCTTATAGTTGTTTCCCAAACCACTCCTTGAGGACTCTGATTCCCACTTGTTTCCCTGAGGACTCCCATCCATTCCCCTTATAGTTGTTTCCCAAACCACTCCTTGAGGACTCCATCCATTCCCCTTATAGTTGTTTCCAAACCACTCCTTGAGGACTCCCATCCATTCCCCTTATAGTTGTTTCCCAAACCACTCCTTGAGGACTCCCATCCATTCCCCTTATAGTTGTTTCCCAAACCACTCCTTGAGGACTCCCATCCATTCCCCTTATAGTTGTTACCCAAACCACTCCTTGAGGACTCCCATCCATTCCCCTTATAGTTGTTACCCAAACCACTCCTTGAGGACTCCCATCCATTCCCCTTATAGTTGTTTCCCAAACCACTCCTTGAGGACTCCCATCCATTCCCCTTATAGTTGTTACCCAAACCACTCCTTGAGGACTCCATCCATTCCCCTTATAGTTGTTTCCCAAACCACTCCTTGAGGACCCACATCCATTTGTTTCCCCTCAACCATTCCCTTATAGTTGTTACCCAAACCACTCCTTGAGGACTCCCATCCATTCCCCTTATAGTTGTTACCCAAACCACTCCTTGAGGACTCCCATCCATTCCCCTTATAGTTCTTTCCACCACATCCATTCTCCCCACTCCTGAGGACTCCCATCCATTCCCCTTATAGTTGTTTCCCAAACCACTCCTTGAGGACCCCATCCATTCCCCTTATATTTGTTACCCAAACCACTCCTTGAGGACTCCCATCCATTCCCCTTTCCCTTATAGTTGTTACCCAAACCACTCCTTGAGGACCCCATCCATTCCCTTATAGTTGTTACCCAAACCACTCCTTGAGGACTCCCATCCATTCCCCTTATAGTTGTTACCCAAACCACTCCTTGAGGACTCCCATCCATTCCCCTTATAGTTGTTACCCAAACCACTCCTTGAGGACTCTGATCCACTCCCTGAGGACTCCCATCCATTCCCCTTATAGTTGTTTCCCAAACCACTCCTTGAGGACTCTGATCCACTCCTGAGGACTCCATTCCCCCACTTATAGTTGTTACCCAAACCACTCCTTGAGGACTCCACTCCTTGAGGATCCCATTCCCCTTATAGTTGTTTCCCAAACCACTCCTTGAGGACTCTGATCCACTCCTGAGGACTCCCATCCATTCCCCTTATAGTTGTTTCCCAAACCACTCCTTGAGGACTCCATCCATTCCCCCTTATAGTTGTTTCCCAAACCACTCCTTGAGGACTCCCATCCATTCCCCTTATAGTTGTTTCCCAAACCACTCCTTGAGGACTCCCATCCATTCCCTTATAGTTGTTACCTTGAGGACTCCCATCCATTCCCCTTATAGTTGTTTCCCAAACCACTCCTTGAGGACTCCCATCCATTCCCTTATAGTTGTTTCCCAAACCACTCCTTGAGGACTCCCATCCATTCCCCTTATAGTTGTTTCCCAAACCACTCCTTGAGGACTCCCCATTCCCCTCCGAGGACTCCCATCCATTCCCCTTATAGTTGTTTCCCAAACCACTCCTTGAGGACTCCATCCATTCCCCTTATAGTTGTTTCCCAAACCACTCCTTGAGGACCCCCATCCATTCCCTTATAGTTGTTTCCCAAACCACTCCTTGAGGACCCCCATCCATTCCCCTTATAGTTGTTTCCCAAACCACTCCCCTGAGGACTCCCATCCATTCCCCTTATAGTTGTTTCCCAAACCACTCCTTGAGGACTTCCCCTGGACCCAAATCCATTCCCTGAGGACTCCCATCCATTCCCCTTATAGTTGTTTCCCAAACCACTCCTTGAGGACCCCCATCCATTCCCTTATAGTTGTTACCCAAACCACTCCTTGAGGACTCCCATCCATTCCCCTTATAGTTGTTTCCCAAACCACTCCTTGAGGACCCCATCCATTCCCTTATAGTTGTTTCCCAAACCACTCCTTGAGGACTCCCATCCATTCCCCTTATAGTTGTTACCCAAACCACTCCTTGAGGACTCCCATCCATTCCCCTTATAGTTGTTACCCAAACCACTCCTTGAGGACTCCCATCCATTCCCCTTATAGTTGTTACCCAAACCACTCCTTGAGGACTCCCATCCATTCCCCTTATAGTTGTTACCCAAACCACTCCTTGAGGACCCCCACCCATTCCCCTTATAGTTGTTACCCAAACCACTCCTTGAGGACTCCCATCCATTCCCCTTATAGTTGTTACCCAAACCACTCCTTGAGGACTCCCATCCATTCCCCTTATAGTTGTTTCCCAAACCACTCCTTGAGGACTCCCATCCATTCCCCTTATAGTTGTTACCCAAACCACTCCTTGAGGACTCCCATCCCCTTTTATTTCCCCTTTGTGGATAGTTGTTTCCCAAACCACTCCTTGAGGACTCCCATCCATTCCCCTTATAGTTGTTTCCCAAACCACTCCTTGAGGACCCCATCCATTCCCCTTATAGTTGTTTCCCAAACCACTCCTTGAGGACTCCATCCATCCATTCCCCTTATAGTTGTTTCCCAAACCACTCCTTGAGGACCCATCCATTCCCCTTATAGTTGTTACCCAAACCACCCACCCATTCCTTGAGGACCCCATCCATTCCCCTTATAGTTGTTACCCAAACCACTCCTTGAGGACTCCAACCCATTCCCCTTATAGTTGTTACCCAAACTCCTTGAGGACTCCCATCCATTCCCCTTATAGTTGTTTCCCAAACCACTCCTTGAGGACCCCCACTCCATTCCCCTTATATTTGTTACCCAAACCACTCCTTGAGGACTCCCATCCATTCCCCTTATAGTTGTTACCCAAACCACTCCTTGAGGACCCCCATCCATTCCCTTATAGTTGTTACCCAAACCACCCTTGAGGACTCCCATCCATTCCCCTTATAGTTGTTACCCAAACCACTCCTTGAGGACTCCCCATCCATTCCCCTTATAGTTGTTACCCAAACCACTCCTTGAGGACTCCCATCCTTCCCCTTATCCCATCCATTCCCATTATAGTTGTTTCCCAGTTGTTACCCAAACCACTCCTTGAGGACTCCATCCATTCCCATCCTTGAGGACTCCCATCCATTCCCCTTATAGTTGTTACCCAAACCACTCCTTGAGGACTCCCATCCATTCCCTTATAGTTGTTACCCAAACCACTCCTTGAGGACTCCCATCCATTCCCCTTATAGTTGTTACCCAAACCACTCCTTGAGGACTCCCATCCATTCCCCTTATAGTTGTTACCCAAACCACTCCTTGAGGAACTCCCATCCATTCCCTTACCACTCCTTGAGGACTCCCATCCATTCCCCTTATAGTTGTTACCCAAACCACTCCTTGAGGACTCCCATCCATTCCCCTTATAGTTGTTACCCAAACCACTCCTTGAGGACTCCCATCCATTCCCCTTATAGTTGTTTCCCAAACCACTCCTTGAGGACTCCCCATCCATTCCATTCCCCCTTATAGTTGTTACCCAAACCAGGACTCCTTGAGGACTCCCATCCATTCCCCTTATAGTTGTTTCCCCACTCCTTGAAACCACTCCTTGAGGACCCCATCCATTCCCTTATAGTTGTTACCAAACCACTCCTTGAGGACTCCCATCCATTCCCCTTATAGTTGTTTCCCAAACCACTCCTTGAGGACTCCCATCCATTCCCCTTATAGTTGTTTCCCAAACCACTCCTTGTCCATTCCCCTTATAGTTGTTTCCCAAACCACTCCTTGAGGACTCCATGATCCATTTGTTACCCAAAATCCCTTTGTTCCCTTATATTTGTTACCCAAACCACTCCTATCCATTCCCCTTATAGTTGTTCCCAAACCACTCCTTGAGGACTCCATCCATTCCCCTTATAGTTGTTTCCCAAACCACTCCTTGAGGACTCCGATCCATTCCCCTTATAGTTGTTTCCCAAACCACTCCTTGAGGACTCCACTCCTTGAGGACTCCCATCCATTCCCCTTATAGTTGTTTCCCAAAACCACTCCTTGAGGACTCCCATCCATTCCCCTTATAGTTGTTTCCCAAACCACTCCTTGAGGACTCCCATCCATTCCCCTTATAGTTGTTTCCCAAACCACTCCTTGAGGACTCCCATCCATTCCCCTTATAGTTGTTTCCCAAACCACTCCTTGAGGACCCCATCCATTCCCCTTATAGTTGTTTCCCAAACCACTCCTTGAGGACCCCATCCATTCCCCTTATAGTTGTTACCCAAACCACTCCTTGAGGACTCCCATCCATTCCCCTTATAGTTGTTACCCAAACCACTCCTTGAGGACTCCCATCCATTCCCCTTATAGTTGTTTCCCAAACCACTCCTTGAGGACCCCATCCATTCCCCTTATAGTTGTTACCCACATCCATTCCCTGAGGACTCCCATCCATTCCCCTTATAGTTGTTACCCAAACCACTCCTTGAGGACCCCCATCCATTCCCCTTATAGTTGTTACCCAAACCACTCCTTGAGGACTCCCATCCATTCCCCTTATAGTTGTTTCCCAAACCACTCCTTGAGGACTCCCATCCATTCCCTTATAGTTGTTACCCAAACCACTCCTTGAGGACTCCCACCCATTTGAGGACCCCTTATAGTTGTTTCCCAAACCACTCCTTGAGGACTCCCATCCATTCCCCTTATAGTTGTTTCCCAAACCACTCCTTGAGGACCCCCATCCATTCCCCTTATAGTTGTTACCCAAACCACTCCTTGAGGACTCCCATCCATTCCCCTTATAGTTGTTTCCCAAACCACTCCTTGAGGACCCCCATCCATTCCCCTTATAGTTGTTACCCAAACCACTCCTTGAGGACTCCCACCCATTTCCCTTATAGTTGTTACCCAAACCACTCCTTGAGGACCCCCACCCATTCCCCTTATAGTTGGTTCCCAAACCACTCCTTGAGGACTCCCATCCATTCCCCTTATAGTTGTTTCCCAAACCACTCCTTGAGGACTCCGATCCATTCCCCTTATAGTTGTTTCCCAAACCACTCCTTGAGGACTCCGATCCACTCCTTGAGGACTCCCATCCATTCCCCTTATAGTTGTTTCCCAAACCACTCCTTGAGGACTCCCATCCATTCCCCTTATAGTTGTTTCCCAAACCACTCCTTGAGGACTCCCATCCATTCCCCTTATAGTTGTTTCCCAAACCACTCCTTGAGGACTCCCATCCATTCCCATTATAGTTGTTTCCCAAACCACTCCTTGAGGACTCCCATCCGTTCCCCTTATAGTTGTTTCCCAAACCACTCCTTGAGGACCCCCATCCATTCCCCTTATAGTTGTTACCCAAACCACTCCTTGAGGACTCCCATCCATTCCCCTTATAGTTGTTACCCAAACCACTCCTTGAGGACCCCCATCCATTCCCCTTATAGTTGTTTCCCAAACCACTCCTTGAGGACCCACATCCACTCCCCACATCCATTCCCCTGAGGACCCCCATCCATTCCCCTTATAGTTGTTACCCAAACCACTCCTTGAGGACCCCCACCCATTCCCCTTATATTTGTTACCCAAACCACTCCTTGAGGACTCCCATCCATTCCCCTTATAGTTGTTTCCCAAACCACTCCTTGAGGACCCCCATCCATTCCCCTTATAGTTGTTACCCAAACCACTCCTTGAGGACTCCCATCCATTCCCCTTATAGTTGTTACCCAAACCACTCCTTGAGGACCCCCATCCATTCCCCTTATAATTGTTACCCAAACTACTCCTTGAGGACTCCCATCCATTCCCCTTATAGTTGTTACCCAAACCACTCCTTGAGGACTCCCATCCATTCCCCTTATAGTTGTTACCAGGACCCCCACCCATTCCCCTTATAGTTGTTACCCATACCACTCCTTGAGGACTCCCATCCATTCCCCTTATAGTTGTTACCCAAACCACTCCTTGAGGAACCCCACCCATTCCCCTTATAGTTGTTACCCAAACCACTCCTTGAGGACTCCCATCCATTCCCCTTATAGTTGTTACCCAAACCACTCCTTGAGGACTCCCACCCATTTCCCTTATAGTTGTTACCCAAACCACTCCTTGAGGACTCCCATCCATTCCCCTTATAGTTGTTTCCCAAACCACTCCTTGAGGACCCCCATCCATTCCCCTTATAGTTGTTACCCAAACCACTCCTTGAGGACTCCCACCCATTTCCCTTATAGTTGTTACCCAAACCACTCCTTGAGGACCCCCACCCATTCCCCTTATAGTTGGTACCCAAACCACTCCTTGAGGACTCTGATCCATTCCCCTTATAGTTGTTTCCCAAACCACTCCTTGAGGACTCCGATCCATTCCCCTTATAGTTGTTTCCCAAACCACTCCTTGAGGACTCCGATCCACTCCTTGAGGACTCCCATCCATTCCCCTTATAGTTGTTTCCCAAACCACTCCTTGAGGACTCCCATCCATTCCCCTTATAGTTGTTTCCCAAACCACTCCTTGAGGACTCCCATCCATTCCCCTTATAGTTGTTTCCCAAACCACTCCTTGAGGACTCCCATCCGTTCCCCTTATAGTGGTTTCCCAAACCACTCCTTGAGGACCCCCATCCATTCCCCTTATAGTTGTTACCCAAACCACTCCTTGAGGACTCCCATCCATTCCCCTTATAGTTGGTTCCCAAACCACTCCTTGAGGACCCCATCCATTCCCCTTATAGTTGTTTCCCAAACCACTCCTTGAGGACTCCCATCCATTCCCCTTATAGTTGTTACCCAAACCACTCCTTGAGGACCCCATCCATTCCCTTATAGTTGTTTCCCAAACCACTCCTTGAGGACTCCACATCCATTCCCCTTCCATTCCCCTTAGTTGTTACCCAAACCACTCCCCCACCCATTCCCCTTCCTTGAGGACTCCCATCCATTCCCCTTATAGTTGTTACCCAAACCACTCCTTGAGGACCCCCATCCATTCCCCTTATAATTGTTACCCAAACCACTCCTTGAGGACTCCCATCCATTCCCCTTATAGTTGTTACCCAAACCACTCCTTGAGGACTCCCACCCATTTCCCTTATAGTTGTTACCCAAACCACTCCTTGAGGACCCCCACCCATTCCCCTGATAGTTGGTACCCAAACCACTCCTTGAGGACTCTGATCCATTCCCCTTATAGTTGTTTCCCAAACCACTCCTTGAGGACTCTGATCCATTCCCCTTATAGTTGTTTCCCAAACCACTCCTTGAGGACCCCCATCCATTCCCCTGAGGACCCCCATCCATTCCCCTTATAGTTGTTACCCAAGTCACTCCTTGAGGACTCCCATCCATTCCCCTTATAGTTGTTTCCCAAACCACTCCTTGAGGACCCCCATCCATTCCCCTTATAGTTGTTACCCAAACCACTCCTTGAGGACTCCCATCCATTCCCCTTATAGTTGTTACCCAAACCACTCCTTGAGGACCCCATCCATTCCCTTATAATTGTTACCCAAACCACTCCTTGAGGACTCCCACCCATTCCCCTTATAGTTGTTACCCAAACCACTCCTTGAGGACTCCCATCCATTCCCTTATAGTTGTTACCCAAACCACTCCTTGAGGACTCCCACCCATTTCCCTTATAGTTGTTACCCAAACCACTCCTTGAGGACTCCCATCCATTCCCCTTATAGTTGTTTCCCAAACCACTCCTTGAGGACCCCATCCATTCCCCTTATAGTTGTTACCCAAACCACTCCTTGAGGACTCCCACCCATTTCCCTTATAGTTGTTACCCAAACCACTCCTTGAGGACCCCCATCCATTCCCCTTATAATTGTTACCCAAACCACTCCTTGAGGACTCCCACCCATTCCCCTTATAGTTGTTACCCAAACCACTCCTTGAGGACTCCCATCCATTCCCCCTTATAGTTGTTACCCAAACCACTCCTTGAGGACTCCCACCCATTTCCCTTATAGTTGTTACCCAAACCACTCCTTGAGGACTCCCATCCATTCCCCTTATAGTTGTTTCCCAAACCACTCCTTGAGGACCCCCATCCATTCCCCTTATAGTTGTTACCCAAACCACTCCTTGAGGACTCCCACCCATTTCCCTTATAGTTGTTACCCATACCACTCCTTGAGGACTCCCATCCATTCCCCTTATAGTTGTTACCCAAACCACTCCTTGAGGACTCCCATCCATTCCCCTTATAGTTGTTACCCAAACCACTCCTTGAGGACTCCCATCCATTCCCCTTATAGTTGTTACCCAAACCACTCCTTGAGGACTCCCACCCATTCCCCTTATAGTTGTTTCCCAAACCACTCCTTGAGGACCCCCATCCATTCCCCTTATAGTTGTTACCCAAACCACTCCTTGAGGACTCCCACCCATTTCCCTTATAGTTGTTACCCAAACCACTCCTTGAGGACCCCCATCCATTCCCCTTATAATTGTTACCCAAACCACTCCTTGAGGACTCCCACCCATTCCCCTTATAGTTGTTACCCAAACCACTCCTTGAGGACTCCCATCCATTCCCCTTATAGTTGTTACCCAAACCACTCCTTGAGGACTCCCACCCATTTCCCTTATAGTTGTTACCCAAACCACTCCTTGAGGACTCCCATCCATTCCCCTTATAGTTGTTTCCCAAACCACTCCTTGAGGACCCCCATCCATTCCCCTTATAGTTGTTACCCAAACCACTCCTTGAGGACTCCCACCCATTTCCCTTATAGTTGTTACCCAAACCACTCCTTGAGGACTCCCATCCATTCCCCTTATAGTTGTTTCCCAAACCACTCCTTGAGGACTCCCATCCATTCCCCTTATAGTTGTTACCCAAACCACTCCTTGAGGACTCCCACCCATTTCCCTTATAGTTGTTACCCAAACCACTCCTTGAGGACCCCCACCCATTCCCCTTATAGTTGGTACCCAAACCACTCCTTGAGGACTCTGATCCATTCCCCTTATAGTTGTTTCCCAAACCACTCCTTGAGGACCCCCATCCATTCCCTGAGGACCCCATCCATTCCCCTTATAGTTGTTACCCAAACCACTCCTTGAGGACCCCCATCCATTCCCCTTATAGTTGTTACCTAAGTCACTCCTTGAGGACTCCCATCCATTCCCCTTATAGTTGTTTCCCAAACCACTCCTTGAGGACCCACATCCATTCCCCTTATAGTTGTTACCCAAACCACTCCTTGAGGACTCCCATCCATTCCCCTTATAGTTGTTACCCAAACCACTCCTTGAGGACTCCCATCCATTCCCCTTATAGTTGTTACCCAAACCACTCCTTGAGGACTCTGATCCACTCCTTGAGGACTCCCTTCCATTCCCCTTATAGTTGGTACCCAAACCACTCCTTGAGGACTCCCATCCATTCCCCTTATAGTTGTTTCCCAAACCACTCCTTGAGGACCCCCACCCATTCCCCTTATAGTTGTTACCCAAACCACTCCTTGAGGACCCCCACCCATTCCCCTTATAGTTGTTACCCAAACCACTCCTTGAGGACCCCCATCCATTCCCCTTATAGTTGTTTCCCAAACCACTCCTTGAAGACCCCCATCCATTCCCTTACAGAAACCACTCTTGGACTCCCACCCATTCCCCTTATAGTTGTTACCCAAACCACTCCTTGAGGACTCCCATCCATTCCCCTTATAGTTGTTTCCCAAACCACTCCTTGTGGACTCCCATCCATTCCCCTTATAGTTGTTACCCAAACCACTCCTTGAGGACTCCCATCCATTCCCCTTATAGTTGTTTCCCAAACCACTCCTTGTGGACTCCCATCCATTCCCCTTATAGTTGTTACCCAAACCACTCCTTGAGGACTCCCATCCATTCCCCTTATAGTTGTTACCCAAACCACTCCTTGAGGACCCCCATCCATTCCCCTTATAATTGTTACCCAAACCACTCCTTGAGGACTCCCATCCATTCCCCTTATAGTTGTTACCCAAACCACTCCTTGAGGACTCCCATCCATTCCCCTTATAGTTGTTACCCAAACCACTCCTTGAGGACCCCCACCCATTCCCCTTATAGTTGTTACCCATACCACTCCTTGAGGACTCCCATCCATTCCCCTTATAGTTGTTACCCAAACCACTCCTTGAGGACCCCACCCATTCCCCTTATAGTTGTTACCCAAACCACTCCTTGAGGACTCCCATCCATTCCCCTTATAGTTGTTACCCAAACCACTCCTTGAGGACTCCCACCCATTTCCCTTATAGTTGTTACCCAAACCACTCCTTGAGGACTCCCATCCATTCCCCTTATAGTTGTTTCCCAAACCACTCCTTGAGGACCCCCATCCATTCCCCTTATAGTTGTTACCCAAACCACTCCTTGAGGACTCCCACCCATTTCCCTTATAGTTGTTACCCAAACCACTCCTTGAGGACCCCCACCCATTCCCCTTATAGTTGGTACCCAAACCACTCCTTGAGGACTATGATCCATTCCCCTTATAGTTGTTTCCCAAACCACTCCTTGAGGACTCTGATCCATTCCCCTTATAGTTGTTTCCCAAACCACTCCTTGAGGACCCCCATCCATTCCCCTGAGGACCCCCATCCATTCCCCTTATAGTTGTTACCTAAGTCACTCCTTGAGGACTCCCATCCATTCCCCTTATAGTTGTTTCCCAAACCACTCCTTGAGGACCCACATCCATTCCCCTTATAGTTGTTACCCAAACCACTCCTTGAGGACTCCCATCCATTCCCCTTATAGTTGTTACCCAAACCACTCCTTGAGGACCCCCATCCATTCCCCTTATAATTGTTACCCAAACCACTCCTTGAGGACTCCCACCCATTCCCCTTATAGTTGTTACCCAAACCACTCCTTGAGGACTCCCATCCATTCCCCTTATAGTTGTTACCCAAACCACTCCTTGAGGACTCCCACCCATTTCCCTTATAGTTGTTACCCAAACCACTCCTTGAGGACTCCCATCCATCCCCCTTATAGTTGTTTCCCAAACCACTCCTTGAGGACTCCCACCCATTTCCCTTATAGTTGGTACCCAAACCACTCCTTGAGGACTCTGATCCATTCCCCTTATAGTTGTTTCCCAAACCACTCCTTGAGGACTCTGATCCATTCCCCTTATAGTTGTTTCCCAAACCACTCCTTGAGGACCCCCATCCATTCCCCTGAGGACCCCCATCCATTCCCCTTATAGTTGTTACCTAAGTCACTCCTTGAGGACTCCCATCCATTCCCCTTATAGTTGTTTCCCAAACCACTCCTTGAGGACCCACATCCATTCCCCTTATAGTTGTTACCCAAACCACTCCTTGAGGACTCCCATCCATTCCCCTTATAGTTGTTACCCAAACCACTCCTTGAGGACCCCCATCCATTCCCCTTATAATTGTTACCCAAACCACTCCTTGAGGACTCCCACCCATTCCCCTTATAGTTGTTACCCAAACCACTCCTTGAGGACTCCCATCCATTCCCCTTATAGTTGTTACCCAAACCACTCCTTGAGGACTCCCACCCATTTCCCTTATAGTTGTTACCCAAACCACTCCTTGAGGACTCCCATCCATTCCCCTTATAGTTGTTTCCCAAAACACTCCTTGAGGACCCCCATCCATTCCCCTTATAGTTGTTACCCAAACCACTCCTTGAGGACTCCCACCCATTTCCCTTATAGTTGTTACCCAAACCACTCCTTGAGGACCCCCACCCATTCCCCTTATAGTTGGTACCCAAACCACTCCTTGAGGACTCTGATCCATTCCCCTTATAGTTGTTTCCCAAACCACTCCTTGAGGACCCCCATCCATTCCCCTAAGGACCCCCATCCATTCCCCTTATAGTTGTTACCCAAACCACTCCTTGAGGACCCCCATCCATTCCCCTTATAGTTGTTACCTAAGTCACTCCTTGAGGACTCCCATCCATTCCCCTTATAGTTGTTTCCCAAACCACTCCTTGAGGACCCACATCCATTCCCCTTATAGTTGTTACCCAAACCACTCCTTGAGGACTCCCATCCATTCCCCTTATAGTTGTTTCCCAAACCACTCCTTGAGGACTCTGATCCACTCCTTGAGGACTCCCATCCATTCCCCTTATAGTTGGTACCCAAACCACTCCTTGAGGACTCCCATCCATTCCCCTTATAGTTGTTTCCCAAACCACTCCTTGAGGACCCCCACCCATTCCCCTTATAGTTGTTACCCAAACCACTCCTTGAGGACCCCCACCCATTCCCCTTACAGTTGTTTCCCAAACCACTCCTTGAGGACTCCCACCCATTCCCCTTATAGTTGTTACCCAAACCACTCCTTGAGGACTCCCATCCATTCCCCTTATAGTTGTTTCCCAAACCACTCCTTGTGGACTCCCATCCATTCCCCTTATAGTTGTTACCCAAACCACTCCTTGAGGACTCCCATCCATTCCCCTTATAGTTGTTTCCCAAACCACTCCTTGAGGACTCCCATCCATTCCCCTTATAGTTGTTACCCAAACCACTCCTTGAGGACTCCCATCCATTCCCCTTATAGTTGTTTCCCAAACCACTCCTTGAGGACTCCCATCCATCCATCCCCTTATAGTTGTTACCCAAACCACTCCTTGAGGACTCCCATCCATTCCCCTTATAGTTGTTTCCCAAACCACTCCTTGAGGACCCCCACCCATTCCCCTTATAGTTGTTACCCAAACCACTCCTTGAGGACTCCCATCCATTCCCCTTACAGTTGTTTCCCAAACCACTCCTTGAGGACTCCCAGTTGGTACCCAAACCACTCCTTGAGGACTCCCATCCATTCCCCTTATAGTTGTTTCCCAAACCACTCCTTGAGGACTCCCATCCATTCCCCTTATAGTTGTTTCCCAAACCACTCCTTGAGGACTCCATCCATTCCCCTTATAGTTGTTACCCAAACCACTCCTTGAGGACTCCCATCCATTCCCCTTATAGTTGTTTCCCAAACCACTCCTTGAGGACCCCATCCATTCCCCTTATAGTTGTTACCCAAACCACTCCTTGAGGACTCCCATCCATTCCCCTTATAGTTGTTACCCAAACCACTCCTTGAGGACCCCATCCATTCCCCTTATAGTTGTTACCCAAACCACTCCTTGAGGACTCCATCCATTCCCCTTATAGTTGTTACCCAAACCACTCCTTGAGGACTCCCATCCATTCCCCTTATAGTTGTTACCCAAACCACTCCTTGAGGACCCCCATCCATTCCCCTTATAGTTGTTACCCAAACCACTCCTTGAGGACTCCCATCCATTCCCCTTATAGTTGTTTCCCAAACCACTCCTTGAGGACCCCATCCATTCCCCTTATAGTTGTTTCCCAAACCACTCCTTGAGGACTCCCACCATTTCCCTTATAGTTGTTACCCAAACCACTCCTTGAGGACCCCCATCCATTCCCCTTATAGTTGTTACCCAAACCACTCCTTGAGGACTCCCATCCATTCCCCTTATAGTTGTTTCCCAAACCACTCCTTGAGGACCCCATCCATTCCCCTAAGGACCCCCATCCATTCCCCTTATAGTTGTTACCCAAACCACTCCTTGAGGACCCCCATCCATTCCCCTTTATTGTTACCTAAACCACTCCTTGAGGACTCCCATCCATTCCCCTTATAGTTGTTTCCCAAACCACTCCTTGTGGACTCCCATCCATTCCCCTTATAGTTGTTACCCAAACCACTCCTTGAGGACTCCCATCCATTCCCCTTATAGTTGTTTCCCAAACCACTCCTTGAGGACTCTGATCCACTCCTTGAGGACTCCCATCCATTCCCCTTATAGTTGTTACCCAAACCACTCCTTGAGGACTCCCATCCATTCCCCTTATAGTTGTTTCCCAAACCACTCCTTGAGGACCCCCACCCATTCCCCTTATAGTTGTTACCCAAACCACTCCTTGAGGACTCCCACCCATTCCCCTTATAGTTGTTTCCACTCCTTGAACCACTCCTTGAGGACTCCCACCCATTCCCCTTATAGTTGTTACCCAAACCACTCCTTGAGGACTCCCATCCATTCCCCTTATAGTTGTTACCCAAACCACTCCTTGAGGACTCTGATCCATTCCTTGAGTTGACTCAAACCACTCCTTGAGGACTCCCATCCATTCCCCTTATAGTTGTTACCCAAACCACTCCTTGAGGACTCCCACCCATTCCCCTTATAGTTGTTACCCAAGTCACTCCTTGAGGACTCCCATCCATTCCCCTTATAGTTGTTACCCAAACCACTCCCCTGAGGACTCCGATCCATTCCCCTTATAGTTGTTTCGCAAACCACTCCTTGAGGACCCCCATCCATTCCCCTTAAAGTTGTTTCCCAAACCACTCCTTGAGGACTCCCACCCATTCCCCTTATAGTTGTTTCCCAAACCACTCCTTGAGGACCCCCATCCATTCCCCTTATAGTTGTTACCCAAACCACTCCTTGAGGACTCCCATCCATTCCCCTTATAGTTGTTTCCCAAACCACTCCTTGAGGACTCCCATCCATTCCCCTTATAGTTGTTTCCCAAACCACTCCTTGAGGACTCCCATCCATTCCCCTTATAGTTGTTTCCCAAACCACTCCTTGAGGACTCCCATCCATTCCCCTTATAGTTATTTCCCAAACCACTCCTTGAGGACTCCCATCCATTCCCCTATTGGTTGTATTCCAGGACTAACACATCTGATTCAGTTTGTCTCCTATTCATCAAAACCCTTCATTAGTCGAGTCAGTTGATTGTAGAATATCTCCATGATGTGGCATGGCTGGGGAAACTGGAAGAATGGCTTGGATGATAGTGGAGGTGATGATGATGATGATGATGATGATAATGATGTTGATGATGATAGTGCTGATAATGATAGTGATGATGATGCTGATAGTGATGATGATGATGATGATGATGATGTTGCTGTTGCTGATGATGATGATGATGATAATGATGCTGATGATGATGATAGTGATGGTGATGATGATGATGATGGTAATGATGTTGATGATGGTGATGATGCTGATGATAATGATGATGATGATGATGATAGTGATGATGATGATGATGATAGTGATATTGATAGTATGGTGATGATGAAGATGATAGTGATGATGATGATGATGATAGTGATAGTGATAGTATGGTGATGATGAAGATGATAGTGATGATGATGATGATGATGATGATAGTGATGATGATGATGATGATGATGATAGTGGTGATGGTGATGATAGTGATGATGATGTTGATGATGGTGATGATGATGATAATGATGCTAATGATGATGATGATAATGATGATGGTGATGATGATGATGATGGTGATGATAATGATGATGATGATGATGATGATGATGATGATGATGATGATGATGATGATGATAGTGGTGATGGTGATGATAGTGATGATGATGATGATGATGATGATGATGTGTTACAGGAACATGATGCACGTGACCTATGAAGAGCGGGACCTGTCCTTCACCGTAGACGGATACCAAGCCAACCCCAAACTGTCCGTCATTGTCCTTCATCCAAATAGGACATGGGAGAAGGTAACAAGTGATGATGATGATGATGATAGTGATGATGATGATGATGATAATGATGATGATGATGGTGATGATTTGTTGTTGTTGCCCTCTCTCTCTCTCGCTCTCTCGCTCTCTCTCTCTCTCTCTCTCTCTCTCTCTCTCTCGCTCTCTCTCTCTCTCTCTCTCGCTCTCTCTCGCTCTCTCTCTCTCTCTCTCTCGCTCTCTCTCTCTCTCTCTCTCTCTCGCTCTCTCTCGCTCTCTCGCGCTCTCTCTCGCTCTCTCGCGCTCTCTCTCGCTCTCTCGCGCTCTCTCACGCTCTCTCGCGCTCTCTCGCTCTCTCGCTCTCTCGCTCTCTCGCGCTCTTTCGTGCTCTCTCGCGCTCTCTCGCTCTCTCGCTCTCTCGCTCTCTCTCTCTCTCTCTCCAGATGGGTCGATGGGAGAATGGGACCCTGTCTCTGATGTTCCCGGTATGGCCCAGGTACAACTATTTCAAAATCAATTTACATTGTTAATATGACATAGTTACATGTAATATAAACTAGTCTAACCCTAAGCCCGGGAAAGGACACTAGTCTAACCCTAAGCCCGGGAAAGGACACTAGTCTAACCCTAAGCCCGGGAAAGGACACTAGTCTAACCCTAAGCCCGGGAAAGGACACTAGTCTAACCCTAAGCCCGGGAAAGGACACTAGTCTAACCCTAAGCCCGGGAAAGGACACTAGTCTAACCCTAAGCCCGGGAAAGGAAACTAGTCTAACCCTAAGCCCGGGAAAGGACACTAGTCTAACCCTAAGCCCGGGAAAGGACACTAGTCTAACCCTAAGCCCGGGAAAGGAAACTAGTCTAACCCTAAGCCCGGGAAAGGACACTAGTCTAACCCTAACACCCTGGAGAGGACACTAGTCTAACCCTAACCCCCTGGACAGGACACTAGTCTAACCCTAAACCCCTAGACAGGACACTAGTCTAACCCTAACCCCATGGACAGGACACTAGTCTAACCCTAACCCCCTAGACAGGACACTAGGCTAACCCTAACCCCCTAGACAGGACACAAGTCTAACCCTTACCTCCTGGACAGGACACTAGTCTAACCCTAACCCCCTAGACAGGACACTAGTCTAACCCTAACCCCATGGACAGGACACTAGTCTAACCCTAACCCCCTGGACAGGACACTAGTCTAACCCTAACCCCCTGGACAGGACACTAGTCTAACCCCATGGACAGGACACTAGTCTAACCCTAACCCACTGGACAGGACACTAGTCTAACCCTAACCTCCTGGACAGGACACTAGTCTAACTCTAACCCACTGGACAGGAAACTAGTCTAACCCTAACCCACTGGACAGGACACTAGTCTAACCCTAACCTCCTGGACAGGACACTAGTCAAACCCTAACCCCCTGGACAGGACACTAGTCTAACCCCATGGTCAGGACACTAGTCTAACCCTAACCCACTGGACAGGACACTAGTCTAACCCTAACCCACTGGACAGGACACTAGTCTAACCCTAACCCCCTGGACAGGACACTAGTCTATCTCTAACCCCCTGGTTTTCTGTGTAAGCAGGCGTAACTCGTTATAAAGCATTATAATGTCTGTCTGAGCAGGTATATCTTGTTATAATGCATTATAATGTCTGTCTGAGCAGGTATATCTTGTTATAATGCATTATAATGTCTGTCTGAGCAGGTATATCTTGTTGTAATGCACTATAATGTGTGTGTGAGCAGGTATATCTTGTTGTAATGCATTATAATGTCTGTCTGAGCAGGTATATCTTGTTATAAGGCATTATAATGTCTGTCTGAGCAGGTATATCTTGTTATAAGGCATTATAATGTGTCTGTCTGAGCAGGTATATCTTGTTATAATGCATTATAATGTGTGTCTGAGCAGGTATATCTTGTTGTAATGCATTATAATGTGTGTCTGAGCAGGTATATCTTGTTGTAATGCATTATAATGTCTGTCTGAGCAGGTATATCTTGTTATAAGGCATTATAATGTGTGTCTGAGCAGGTATATCTTGTTGTAATGCATTATAATGTGTGTCTGAGCAGGTATATCTTGTTGTAATGCATTATAATGTGTGTCTGAGCAGGTATATCTTGTTATAAGGCATTATAATGTGTGTGTGTGAGCAGGTATGTCTCGTTATAAGGCATTATAACGTCTGTCTGAGCAGGTATATCTTGTTATAAGGCATTATAATGTGTGTGTGAGCAGGTATATCTTGTTATAAGGCATTATAATGTCTGTCTGAGCAGGTATATCTTGTTATAATGCATTATAATGTGTGTGTGAGCAGGTATATCTTGTTATAATGCATTATAATGTCTGTCTGAGCAGGTATATCTTGTTATAATGCATTATAATGTCTGTCTGGGCAGGTATATCTTGTTATAAGGCATTATAATGT
>NC_088410.1:6732697-6740197 GCF_034236695.1 Oncorhynchus nerka
TCTGTCTACCTGTCTGTCTCTCTCTCTCACTTTGTCTTTCTCTCTCCTTACTTCCTGTTTATGTTAATAGAGCTGGTAGGTAGGTAGAGCTATTTGACCATGAACCTTTCTGTGTGTGTGTGTGTGTGTGTGTTTGTGTGTGTGTGTGTGTGTTGTCCAGGTGATTCAAAAGAAGGCAGCGATGGCAGTGGGGTCGTTGACCATCAATGAGGAAAGGTCAGAGGTCATAGACTTCTCTGTCCCCTTCGTGGAGACGGGCATCAGCGTCATGGTCGCCCGGAGCAACGGCACCGTCTCCCCCTCCGCCTTCCTCGGTAATACACGTCTGTCTGTCTGTCTGTCTGTCTGTCTGTCTGTCTGTCTGTGTCTGTCTGTCTGTCTGTCTGTCTGTCTGTCTGGCTGGCTGTCTGGCTGTCTGTCTGTCTGTCTGTTTTACCATCTCTGTCTGTTTCGCTCTTCCTCTCTCTCCCTCTAATCCAGGGATGGTCAACTCCAGTCCTCTCCCTTCCTCTAATCCAGGGATTGTCAACTCCAGTCCTCTCTCTCCCTCTAATCCAGGGATTGTCAACTCCAGTCCTCTCTCTCCCTCTAATCCAGGGATGGTCAACTCCAGTCCTCTCCCTTCCTCTAATCCAGGGATTGTCAACTCCAGTCCTCTCTCTCCCTCTAATCCAGGGATTGTCAACTCCAGTCCTCTCTCTCCCTCTAATCCAGGGATGGTCAACTCCAGTCCTCTCTCTCCCTCTAATCCAGGGATGGTCAACTCCAGTCCTCTCCCTTCCTCTAATCCAGGGATTGTCAACTCCAGTCCTCTCTCTCCCTCTAATCCAGGGATTGTCAACTCCAGTCCTCTCTCTCCCTCTAATCCAGGGATGGTCAACTCCAGTCCTCTCCCTTCCTCTAATCCAGGGATGTCAACTCCAGTCCTCTCTCTCCCTCTAATCCAGGGATGGTCAACTCCAGTCCTCTCTCTCCCTCTAATCCAGGGATGGTCAACTCCAGTCCTCTCTCTCCCTCTAATCCAGGGATGGTCAACCCCAGTCCTCTCTAATCCAGGGATGGTCAACCCCAGTCCTCTCTAATCCAGGGATGGTCAACCCCAGTCCTCTCTAATCCAGGGATGGTCAACCCCAGTCCTCTATAATCCAGGGATGGTCAACCCCAGTCCTCTATAATCCAGGGATGGTCAACCCCAGTCCTCTCTAATCCAGGGATGGTCAACCCCAGTTCTCTCTAATCCAGGGATGGTCAATTCCAGTCTTTGGGGCCTGAATGGTGACACACTTTTTCCCCCTAAGCCCCTGATGACACACCTGACTCTAATAATCCCTGAGTCAGAATGCAGTTAGTTTAATCAGGTGCGTCAGCTCCATGTCTGAGGGGATGATGTCAATCAGGCCCCAGAGGACTGGAGATTCCCATGGCTGCTCCAACACACTGCTGTGTTAGAGAGGAAGGTCCCACCTCTATCAGCTCTAGTCTTGTTCTGGAGAGAGGAGGAGGGGAGGAGAGGGGGAGAGGAGGAGAGGAGGAGAAGAGGAGAGGGGGAGAGGAAGGTCCCACCTCTATCAGCTCTAGTCTTGTTCTGGAGAGAGGAGGAGGGGAGGGGAGGGGAGGAGAGGAGGAGAAGAGGAGAGGGGGAGAGGAAGGTCCCACCTCTATCAGCTCTAGTCTTGTTCTGGAGAGAGGAGGAGGGGAGGAGAGGGGGAGAGGAGGAGAGGAGGAGAAGAGGAGAGGGGGAGAGGAAGGTCCCACCTCTATCAGCTCTAGTCTTGTTCTGGTTGTCTGAGTAGCAAACAAGTCTTCTTTACTACAGCAGGTTCCCCTGACGATGATGTCATGTTTTGGATTAGAATCTGGGTCGTTGTTTCACAATCTATTCATTATTTAAAAACAGCACAGAAAAAAGACATGTCAAAACATCACTTCAACCAATGTTACCCTTGTTCTGTTTCTCCTCAAACAAGTCTTCTTTACTACAGCAGGTTCCCTCCTCCTGATGTCTCTTTCCTCCTCTCTCCTGTCTCCTCCCTTTCTCTCTCCTCTCCTCCCATTTCAGCACAGAAAAAAGACATTCCTCACTCTCAACCAATGTCTCCTCCCTTTCTCTCTCCTCTCCTCCTCCCTTCTCTCCCTTTCTCTTTCCTCCTCTCCCTGTCTCCTCCCTTTCTCTCTCCTCTCCTCCCTTTCTCCTCCTGTCTCTCCTCCCTTTCTCTCTCCTCTCCTCCCTTTCTCTTTCCTCCTCTCCCTGTCTCCTCCCTTTCTCTCTCCTCACTTCCTCTCCATGTCTCCTCTCTTCCTTAAAAATTATATTTTACCTTTATTTTACTAGGCAAGTCAGTTAAGAACAAATTCTTATTTTCAATGACGGCCTAGGAACAGTGGGTTAACTCCCTGTTCAGGGGCAGAACGACAGATTTGTATCTTGTCAGCTCGGGGATTTGAACTTGCAACCTTTCGGTTACTAGTCCAACGCTCTAACCACTAGGCTACCCTCTCCTCCCTTTCTCTCTCCTCTCTTCCTGTCCTCCTCTCCATGTCTCCTCTCCATGTCTCCTCTTCACTCTCTCCTCTCCTCCTCTCCCTGTCTCCTCTCTTCCTGTCCTCCTCTCCATGTCTCCTCTCCTCTACTCCTGTTCTCCTCTCCTCTCTTCCTGTCCTCCTCTCCATGTCTCCTCTCCTCTTATCCTCTCCTCCTCTCCGTGTCTCCTCTCCTCCTCTCCGTGTCTCCTCTCCTCTCTTCCTCTCCTCCTCTCCCTGTCTCCTCTCTTCCTGTCCTCCTCTCCATGTCTCCTCTCCTCTTATCCTCTCCTCCTCTCCGTGTCTCCTCTCCTCCTCTCCGTGTCTCCTCTCCTCCTCTGTCCTCCTCTCCTGTCTCCTCTCCTCCTCTCCATGTCTCCTCTCCTCTTATCCTCTCCTCCTCTCCATGTCTCCTCTCCTCCTCTCTGTGTCTCCTCTCCTCTCTTCCTGTCCTCCTCTCCATGTCTCCTCTCCTCTCCTCTCTGTGTCTCCTCTCCTCTCTTCCTCCCCTCCTCTCCATGTCTCCTCTCCTCTCCTCTCTGTGTCTCCTCTCCTCTCTTCCTCCTCCTCTTCTCCATGTCTCCTCTCCTCCTCTCTGTGTCTCCTCTCCTCTCTTCCTCTCCTCCTCTCCATGTCTCCTCTCCTCCTCTCTGTGTCTCCTCTCCTCTCTTCCTCTCCTCCTCTCCGTGTCTCCTCTCCTCTACTCCTCTCCTCCTCTCCATGTCTCCTCTCCTCCTCTCTGTGTCTCCTCTCCTCTCTTCCTCCCTCCTCTCCTCCTGTCTCCTCTCCTCCTCTCCGTGTCTCCTCTCCTCTACTCCTCTCCTCCTCTCCATGTCTCCTCTCCTCCTCTCTGTGTCTCCTCTCCTCTCTTCCTCTCCTCCTCTCCATGTCTCCTCTCCTCCTCTCCTCTCCTCCTCTCCATGTCTCCTCTCCTCCTCTCTGTGTCTCCTCTCCTCTCTTCCTCTCCTCCTCTCTTCCTCTCCTGCCTGTTCACCCCGCTATCATCCAGAAGGCGAGGTCAGTACAGGTGCATCAAAGCTGGGACCGAGAGACTGAAAAACAGCTTCTATCTCAAGGCCATCAGACTGTTAAACAGCCACCACTAACATTGAGTGGCTGCTGCCAACCACTGACACTGTCATTGACCCAACTCCAGCCACTTTAATAATGGGAATTGATGGGAAATGATGTAAATATATCACTAGCCACTTTCCAATGCTACCTTATATAATGTTACTTACCCTACATTATTCATCTCCTATCATATGTCTCCTACTGTACTCTAGATCATCGACTGCATTCTTATGTCACTCCACTTTAACTATGCCACTTTGTTTACTTTGTCTACATACTCATCTCATATGTATATACTGTACTCGATACCATCTACTGTATGCTGCTCTGTACCATCACTCATTCATATATCCTCTGTACATATTCCTTATCCCCTTACACTTGTATAAGACAGTAGTTTTGGAATTGTTCCTTAGATTACTTGTCCTTATCACTGCATTGTCTCCTCTAGAAGCACCTCTCTGTGTCTCCTCTCGCTACACTCGCATTAACATCTGCTAACCATGTGTATGTGACAAATAAAATTTGATTTGATTTATTTGATTTGATTTGTCTCCTCTCCTCCTCTCCTTGTCTCGTCTCCTCTACTCCTCTCCTCCTCTCCATGTCTCCTCTCCTCCTCTCCATGTCTCCTCTCCTCTCTTCCTCTCCTCCTCTCCGTGTCTCCTCTCCTCTACTCCTCTCCTCCTCTCCATGTCTCCTCTCCTCCTCTCTGTGTCTCCTCTCCTCTCTTCCTCCCCTCCTCTCCATGTCTCCTCTCCTCTTATCCTGTCTCCTCTCCTCTCTTCCTCTCCTCCTCTCCGTGTCTCCTCTCCTCTCCCTCCCTCTCCATGTCTCCTCTCCTCCTCTCTGTGTCTCCTCTCCTCTCTTCCTCTCCTCCTCTCCATGTCTCCTCTCCTCCTCTCCTTGTCTCGTCTCCTCTACTCCTCTCCTCCTCTCCATGTCTCCTCTCCTCCTCTCCGTGTCTCCTCTCCTCTCTTCCTCTCCTCCTCTCCGTGTCTCCTCTCCTCTCCTCCTCTCCTCCTCTCCATGTCTCCTCCTCTTTTATTTGATTTTATTTCTCCTTTATTTAACCAGGTAGGCCAGTTGAGAACACCTCCAGGTAGGCCATGTCTTTAACCAGGTAGGCCATGTCTCCTCACCTTTTCCTTAACTCCTCTCCAGTGTCTCCACCTCTTTAACCAGTCCTCCTTGATGTCACCTCTTTCCTTAACTGTGTCTCCTGAGAACACCTTTTCCTTTAACCAGGTCTCTCTCCTCTGATCCACCTCCTCTCCATGTCTCCAGTTGAGAACACCTTTATTTAACCAGGTCCTCTAGTTGTCCTCCTCTCCGTGTTTAACCAGGTCCTCCAGTCTGTGAACACCTCTATTTTCCTCCCCCCTTCCATGTCTCCTTTATTTCCTCCCCTCCAGTTGTGAACACCTTTATTTAACCAGGTAGGCCAGTCTGAGAACACCTTTATTTAACCAGGTAGGCTCTCCATGTCTCCTCCTCTTTTATTTGATTTTATTTCACCTTTATTTAACCAGGTAGGCCAGTTGAGAACACCTTTATTTAACCAGGTAGGCTAGTTGAGAACACCTTTATTTAACCAGGTAGGCCAGTTGAGAACACCTTTATTTAACCAGGTAGGCTAGTTGAGAACACCTTTATTTAACCAGGTAGGCCAGTTGAGAACACCTTTATTTAACCAGGTAGGCTAGTTGAGAACACCTTTATTTAACCAGGTAGGCTAGTTGAGAACACCTTTATTTAACCAGGTATGCCAGTTGAGAACACCTTTATTTAACCAGGTAGGCCAGTTGAGAACACCTTTATTTAACCAGGTAGGCCAGTTGAGAACAAGTTCTCATTTACAATTGCGACCTGGCCAAGAATAAAGCAAAGCAGTTCGACACAAACAACAACACAGAGTTACACAAGGAGTAAAACAAACATACAGTCAATAATACAGTAGAAAAAAAATATATTGTGAAAATAAAGTAATTTAAGAGAGGTAAGGCAATAAATAGGCCATGGTGGCGAAGTAATTACAACCAATTACCAATTAAACACGGGAGATACTGGGGTGCAAAAGGAACAAAATAAATAACAGTATGGGGATGAGGTAGATAGATTGGCTGTATACAGATGGGCTATGAACAGGTGAAGGGACCTGTGAGCTGCTGGAGAGAACTGGAAGGAAAGGCGACCAAAGGAGGAATTGGCTTTGGGGGTGACCAGTGAGATGTACCTGCTGGAGCAGCTGGTTCTTAAAGCTAGTGAGGGAGATACAGTGGGGCAAAAAAAAGTATTTAGTCTGGAGCAAGATAAAGGAGCAAAGGAGCAAGATAAATAAATAAATAGAGTATGGGGATGAGGTAGTTGGATGGGCTATATTACAGATGGGCTATATACAGGTGCAGTGATCTGTGAGCTGCTCTGATAGCTGGTGCTTAAAGCTAGTGAGGGAGAAATTAGTCTCTAGCTTCAGTGATTTTTGCAGTTCGTTCCAGTCATTGGCAGAAGTGAACTGGAATGAAAAGCAGCCAAATGAGGAATTGGCTTTGAGGGTGACCAGTAAGATATATCTGCTGGAGCACGGGCTACGAGTGGGTGCTGTTATGGTGACCAGTAAGATATATCTGCTGGAGCACGGGCTACGAGTGGGTGCTGCTATGGTGACCAGTGAGCTGAGATAGGGCGTGGCTTTACCTAGCATAGACTTGTAGATGGTGGGTAGTTTATGGGGCTTTGGTGACTAAATGGATGGCACTGTGATAGACTGCATCCAATTTGCTGAGTAGAGTGTTGGAGGCTATTTTGTAAATGACATCGCCGATGTCGAGGATCGGTAGGATGGTCACTTTTATGAGGGTATGTTTGGGTGAGTGAAGGAGGCTTTGTTGCGAAATAGGAATGCCGATTCTAGATTTAATTTTGGATTGGAGATGCTTAATGTGAGTCTGGAAGGAGAGTTTACAGTCTAACCAGACACCCAGGTATTTGTAGTTGTCCACGTAATCTAAGTCAGAGCCGTCCAGAGTAGGGATGCTGGACGGGCGAGCAGGTGCGGGCAGTGATCGATTGAATAGCATGCATTTAGTTGTTACTTGCGTTTAAGAGCAGTTGGAGGCCACGGAAGGAGAGTTGTATGGCATTGAAGCTCGTCTGGAGGTTTGTTAACACAGTGTCCAAAGAGGGGCCAGAAGTATACAGAATGGTGTCGTCTGCGTAGATGTGGATCAGAGAATCACCAGCAGCAAGAGCGACATCATTGATGTATACAGAGAAGAGAGTCGACCCGAAAATTGAACCCTGTGGCACCCCCATAGAGACTGCCAGAGGCCCGGACAACAGGCCCTCCGATTTGACACACTGAACTCTATCAGAGAAGTACCTGGTAAACCAGGCAAGGCAGTCATTAGAAAAACCAAGGTGATAAGAATGTGGGGATTGATAGAGTCGAAAGCCTTGGCCAGGTCGATGAATACGGCTGCACAGTAATGTCTCTTATCGATGGCGGTTATGAATCGTTTAGGACCTTGAAAGTGGCAGAGCACCCATGACCAGCTCTGAAACCAGATTGCATAGCGGACAAGGTACGTTGGGATTCCAAATGGTCGGTGATCTGTTTGTTAACTTGACTTTCGAAGACCTTAGAGATGCAGGGCAGGATAGATATAGGTCTGTAGCAGTTTGGGTCTCGGGTGTCTCCCCCTTTGAAGAGGGGGATGACCGCAGCTGCTTTCCAATCTTTCTGAATCTCAGACGATACGAAAGAGAGGTTGAACAGACTAGTAATAGGGGTTGCAACAATTTCGGCAGATCATTTTAGAAAGAGAGGGCCCAGATTGTCTAGCCCGGCTGATTTGTAGGGGTCCAGATTTTGCAGCTCTTTCAGAACATCAGCTGTCTGGATTT
>NC_088410.1:6745197-6802697 GCF_034236695.1 Oncorhynchus nerka
AACAACAGTAACAACAATAACAACAATAACAACAGTAACAACAATAACAACAGTAACAACAATAACAACAATAACAACAATAACAACAATAACAACAGTAACAACAATAACAACAATAACAACAGTAACAACAATAACAACAATAACAACAATAACAACAGTAACAACAATAACAACAGTAACAACAATAACAGTAACAACAATAACAACAATAACAACAATAACAACAATAACAACAATAACAACAATAACAACAGTAACAACAATAACAACAATAACAACAATAACAACAGTAACAACAATAACAGTAACAACAATAACAACAATAACAACAATAACAACAATAACAACAGTAACAACAATAACAACAGTAACAACAATAACAACAGTAACAACAATAACAACAATAACAACAGTAACAACAATAACAACAAGAACATCAACAACAACAGTAACAACAATAACAACAATAACAACAGTAACAACAATAACAACAAGAACATCAACAACAACAGTAACAACAGTAACAACAATAACAGTAACAACAGTAACAACAATAACAACAATAACAACAATAACAACAGTAACAACAATAACAACAGTAACAACAGTAACAACAATAACAACAATAACAACAATAACAACAATAACAACAGTAACAACAATAACAACAATAACAACAGTAACAACAATAACAACAATAACAACAGTAACAACAGTAACAACAATAACAACAGGAACAACAGTAACAACATTAACAACAATAACAACAGTAACAACAATAACAACATTAACAACAGTAACAACAATAACAACAATAACAACAGTAACAACAGTAACAACAATAACAACAGGAACAACAGTAACAACAGTAACAACATTAACAGTAACAACAGTAACAACAATAACAACAATAACAACAATAACAACAGTAACAACAATAACAACAGTAACAACAGTAACAACAATAACAACAAGAACATCAACAACAACAGTAACAACAGTAACAACAATAACAACAGTAACAACAATAACAACAATAACAACAGTAACAACAATAACAACAATAACAACACTAACAACAATAACAACAGTAACAACAATAACAACATTAACAACAATAACAACAATAACAACAGTAACAACAATAACAACAACAATAACAACAATAACAACATTAACAACCCCAACAACAGTAACAACAATAACAACAGTAACAACAGTAACAACAGTAACAACAATAACAACAGTAACAACAGTAACAACAGTAACAACAATAACAACAATAACAACAGTAACAACAGTAACAACAGTAACAACAATAACAACAGTAACAACAGTAACAACAGTAACAACAATAACAACAATAACAACAATAACAACAGTAACAACAATAACAACAATAACAACAATAACAACAGTAACAACAATAACAACAATAACAACAATAACAACAATAACAACAGTAACAACAATAACAACAATAACAACAATAACAACAGTAACAACAATAACAACAGTAACAACAATAACAACAATAACAACAATAACAACAGTAACAACAATAACAACAATAACAACAGTAACAACAATAACAACAATAACAACAATAACAACAATAACAACAATAACAACAGTAACAACAATAACAACAATAACAACAGTAACAACAATAACAACAATAACAACAATAACAACAGTAACAACAATAACAACAGTAACAACAATAACAGTAACAACAATAACAACAATAACAACAATAACAACAATAACAACAGTAACAACAATAACAACATTAACAACAATAACAACAGTAACAACAATAACAACAATAACAACAATAACCAAGTGTCAAAATAACCATACATTCAACGATAACATTAAGCATACAGTAGAGGACATGAGGACATGTGCAGGTACTGCCAACCCACAGCTCTCTGTGTCCTCCCCCAACAGGACGGGTAGCCTATCCTCATCAGAGAGGTCTTCAATGTAGTGCTCTGCCAACCCACAGCTCTCTGCGTCCTCCCCCAACAGGACGGGTAGCCTATCCTCATCAGAGAGGTCCTCATCAGAGAGGTCTTCAATGTAGTGTGCTGCCAACCCACAGCTCTCTGCGTCCTCCCCCAACAGGACGGGTAGCCTATCCTCATCAGAGAGGTCTTCAATGTAGTGGTCTGCCAACCCACAGCTCTCTGCGTCCTCCCCCAACAGGACGGGTAGCCTATCCTCATCAGATAGGTCTTCAATGTAGTGCGCTGCCAACCCACAGCTCTCTGCGTCCTCCCCCAACAGGACGGGTAGCCTATCCTCATCAGAGAGGTCTTCAATGTAGTGCGCTGCCAACCCACAGCTCTCTGCGTCCTTCCCCAACAGGACCGGTAGCCTATCCTCATCAGAGAGGTCTTCAATGTAGTGCGCTGCCAACCCACAGCTCTCTGCGTCCTCCCCCAACAGGACGGGTAGCCTATCCTCATCAGAGAGGTCTTCAATGTAGTGGTCTGCCAACCCACAGCTCTCTGCGTCCTCCCCCAACAGGACGGGTAGCCTATCCTCATCAGAGAGGTCTTCAATGTAGTGGTCTGCCAACCCACAGCTCTCTGCGTCCTCCCCCAACAGGACGGGTAGCCTATCCTCATCAGAGAGGTCTTCAATGTAGTGGTCTGCCAACCCACAGCTCTCTGCGTCCTCCCCCAACAGGACGGGTAGCCTATCCTCATCAGAGAGGTCTTCAATGTAGTGGTCTGCCAACCCACAGCTCTCTGCGTCCTCCCCCAACAGGACGGGTAGCCTATCCTCATCAGAGAGGTCTTCAATGTAGTGCGGTGCCAACCCACAGCTCTCTGCGTCCTCCCCCAACAGGATGGGTAGCCTATCCTCATCAGAGAGGTCTTTGAAACCTTGAATAAGGGTTTCAAATTTGGGGAAATGACACTCTCTAATTGTTTTATATTTTTGACATTTTGTCAGGAAATGCAACTCCATTGCAGGTTCTGCTGTGGTGCAGTGGTTGCACAGCCTTTCCTCTACAGGGAGCCAGGTTTTCCGTGTCTACCCTTCTCAATGGCAAGGCTGTGCTCACTGAGCCTGTACTTTGTTAAGGTTTTTCTAAGGTTTTCATCAGTAACCATGGTCAAATAGTTAGCCACGGTGTACTGCTGATTTAGGGATAGCACTGCATTTTGCTTTGTGTTTGTGTTTCCCAATAAGAAATGTAGTGTTGTTTTGACTGTGTTGTAATTAGGTTTATTCTGATTGATTGGATGTTCTGGTCCTGAGGATTCAGTGTGTTAATAGAACAGGTTAGTGAACTCAGCCCCAGGACCAGCTGGATGGGGGGACTGAGGATTCAGTGTGTTAGTAGAACAGGTTAGTGAACTCAGCCCCAGGACCAGCTGGATGGGGGGACTGAGGATTCAGTGTGTTAGTAGAACAGGTTAGTGAACTCAGCCTCAGGACCAGCTGGATGGGGGGACTGAGGCTTCAGTGTGTTAATAGAACAGGTTAGTGAACTCAGCCCCAGGACCAGCTGGATGGGGGGACTGAGGATTCAGTGTGTTAGTAGAACAGGTTTGTGAACTCAGCCCCAGGACCAGCTGGATGAGGGGACTGAGGCTTCAGTGTGTTAGTAGAACAGGTTAGTGAACTCAGCCCCAGGACCAGCTGGATGGGGGGACTGAGACTTCAGTGTGTTAGTAGAACAGGTTAGTGAACTCAGGACCAGGACCAGCTGGATGAGGGGACTGAGGCTTCAGTGTTTTAGTAGAACAGGTTAGTGAACTCAGCCCCAGGACCAGCTGGATGGGGGGACTGAGGCTTCAGTGTTTTAGTAGAACAGGTTAGTGAACTCAGCCCCAGGACCAGCTGGATGGGGGGACTGAGGCTTCAGTGTGTTAGTAGAACAGGTTAGTGAACTCAGCCCCAGGACCAGCTAGATGAGGGGACTGGGGCTTCAGTGTGTTCGTAGAACAGGTTAGTGAACTCAGCCCCAGGACCAGCTGGATGAGGGGACTGAGGCTTCAGTGTGTTAGTAGAACAGGTTAGTGAACTCAGCCCCAGGACCAGCTGGATGGGGGGACTGAGGCTTCAGTGTGTTAGTAGAACAGGTTAGTGAACTCAGCCCCAGGACCAGCTGGATGAGGGGACTGAGGATTCAGTGTGTTCGTAGAACAGGTTAGTGAACTCAGCCCCAGGACCAGCTGGATGAGGGGACTGAGGCTTCAGTGTGTTAGTAGAACAGGTTAGTGAACTCAGCCCCAGGACCAGCTGGATGGGGGACTGAGGCTTCAGTGTGTTAGTAGAACAGGTTAGTGAACTCAGCCCCAGGACCAGCTGGATGAGGGGACTGAGGCTTCAGTGTGTTAGTAGAACAGGTTTGTGAACTCAGGACCAGCTGGATGAGGAGACTCTTTTCTTTGCTCAGCTCTTGGCATCGCAGGGCTTGGTAATGATATATGAGAGGGGGTCACTGTATTTTAGATGTTTCCAAAACTGAATTGCTCTTTTTTGAGTTTTTATTATTAGTGGATATTGGCCTAATTCTGCCCTGCATGCAATGTTTGTAGTTTTCCTCTGGACATGTAGGAGAATCTTACAGAACTCTGCATGCAGGGTTTCAATGGGGTGTTTGTCTCATTTGATGAAATCTTGTTTTGCAAGTGGACCCCACACCTCCCTGCCATAAAGTGCAATTGGTTCATATGACACAATCAATTAGTTTCAGCCACATTGTAATAGGTATTTCAACTTGAATTAGTGTTTTAATGGCGTAGAATGCCCTGCGTGCTTTCTCTCTCAGCTCATTCACTGCCTCATTAAGGTGTCCAGTTGAGCTTATTTTTAAACCCCAGTAATTGTAGTGTGTGCAGTACTATATATATTTAAACCTCAGTAATTGTAGTGTGTACAGTACTCTATATATTTAAACCTCAGTACTTGTAGTGTGTACAGTACTCTATATATTTAAACCTCAGTACTTGTAGTGTGTGCAGTACTCTATATATTTAAACCTCAGTAATTGTAGTGTGTGCAGTACTCTATATATTTAAACCTCAGTAATTGTAGTGTGTACAGTACTCTATATATTTAAACCTCAGTAATTGTAGTGTGTGCAGTACTCTATATATTTAAACCTCAGTAATTGTAGTGTGTACAGTACTCTATATATTTAAACCTCAGTAATTGTAGTGTGTGCAGTACTCTATATATTTAAACCTCAGTAATTGTAGTGTGTGCAGTACTCTATATATTTAAACCTCAGTAATTGTAGTGTGTACAGTACTCTATATATTTAAACCTCAGTAATTGTAGTGTGTGCAGTACTCTATATATTTAAACCTCAGTAATTGTAGTGTGTGCAGTACTCTATATATTTAAACCTCAGTAATTGTAGTGTGTACAGTACTCTATATATTTAAAACTCAGTACTTGTAGTGTGTACAGTACTCTATATATTTAAACCTAAGTAATTGTAGTGTGTGCAGTACTCTATATATTTTGTACCAATTGAGAACTTTGGTCTAATTCCCTCTGGATCTTCTCTGGAAAATCATTATTTTAATATTTTTGGGGTTTACTGCCAGGGCCCAGGTCTGGCAGTACTGCTCTAGCAGGTCCAGACTCTGCTGTAGGCCATGTGCTGTGGGGGTTTACTGCCAGGGCCCAGGTCTGGCAGTACTGCTCTAGCAGGTCCAGGCTCTGCTGTAGGCCATGTGCTGTGGGGGTTTACTGCCAGGGCCCAGGTCTGGCAGTACTGCTCTAGCAGGTCGAGGCTCTGCTGTAGGCCATGTGCTGTGGGGGTTTACTGCCAGGGCCCAGGTCTGGCAGTACTGCTCTAGCAGGTCCAGGCTCTGCTGTAGGCCATGTGCTGTGGGGGTTTACTGCCAGGGCCCAGGTCTGGCAGTACTGCTCTAGCAGGTCCAGGCTCTGCTGTAGGCCATGTGCTGTGGGGGTTTACTGCCAGGGCCCAGGTCTGGCAGTACTGCTCTAGCAGGTCCAGGCTCTGCTGTAGGCCATGTGCTGTGGGGGTTTACTCCCAGGGCCCAGGTCTGGCAGTACTGCTCTAAAGGCTCTGCTGTAGGCCATGTGCTGTGGGGGTTTACTGCCAGGGCCCAGGTCTGGCAGTACTGCTCTAGCAGGTCCAGGCTCTGCTGTAGGCCATGTGCTGTGGGGGTTTACTGCCAGGGCCCAGGTCTGGCAGTACTGCTCTAAGGTCGAGGCTCTGCTGTAGGCCATGTGCTGTGGGGTTTACTGCCAGGGCCCAGGTCTGGCAGTACTGCTCTAAGGTCCAGGCTCTGCTGTAGGCCATGTGTGTGGGGGTTTACTGCCAGGGCCCAGGTCTGGCAGTACTGCTCTAAGGTCCAGGCTCTGCTGTAGGCCATGTGCTGTGGGGGTTTACTGCCAGGGTCCAGGTCTGGCAGTACTGCTCTAACAGGTCCAGGCTCTGCTGTAGGCCATGTGCTGTGGGGGTTTACTGCCAGGGCCCAGGTCTGGCAGTACTGCTCTAGCAGGTCCAGGCTCTGCTGTAGGCCATGTGCTGTGGGGGTTTACTGCCAGGGCCCAGGTCTGGCAGTACTGCTCTAAAGGTCCAGGCTCTGCTGTAGGCCATGTGCTGTGGGGTTTACTGCCAGGGCCCAGGTCTGGCAGTACTGCTCTAGCAGGTCCAGGCTCTGCTGTAGGCCATGTGCTGTGGGGGTTTACTCCCAGGGCCCAGGTCTGGCAGTACTGCTCTAAGGTCCAGGCTCTGCTGTAGGCCATGTGCTGTGGGGTTTACTGCCAGGGCCCAGGTCTGGCAGTACTGCTCTAGCAGGTCCAGGCTCTGCTGTAGGCCATGTGCTGTGGGGTTTACTGCCAGGGCCCAGGTCTGGCAGTACTGCTCTAGCAGGTCCAGGCTCTGCTGTAGGCCATGTGCTGTGGGGGTTACTGCCAGGGCCCAGGTCTGGCAGTACTGCTCTAGCAGGTCCAGGCTCTGCTGTAGGCCATGTGCTGTGGGGTTTACTGCCAGGGCCCAGGTCTGGCAGTACTGCTCTAGCAGGTCCAGGCTCTGCTGTAGGCCATGTGCTGTGGGGGACTGCCAGGGCCCAGGTCTGGCAGTATTGCTCTAGCAGGTCCAGGCTCTGCTGTAGGCCATGTGCTGTGGGGGTTTACTGCCAGGGCCCAGGTCTGGCAGTACTGCTCTAGCAGGTCCAGGCTCTGCTGTAGGCCATGTGCTGTGGGGGTTTACTGCCAGGGCCCAGGTCTGGCAGTACTGCTCTAACAGGTCCAGGCTCTGCTGTAGGCCATGTGCTGTGGGGGTTTACTGCCAGGGCCCAGGTCTGGCAGTACTGCTCTAGCAGGTCCAGGCTCTGCTGTAGGCCATGTGCTGTGGGTGACAGCAGGCATAGGTCATCTGTGAAGAGTAGACATTTAACTTCTGAATTGTGGAGACTAACAGCAGGGGCTGAGGATTGTGGAGACTAACAGCAGGGGCTGAGGATTGTGGAGACTAACACCAGGGGCTGAGGATTGTGGAGACTAACACCAGGGGCTGAGGATTGTGGAGACTAACAGCAGGGGCTGAGGATGTTTCTAGAATAGTGGCCAATTCATTGATGTAAATATTGAAGAGTGCAGGGCTCAGATTACAACCCTGACGAAGGCCCCGCCCCTGATGAAGGCCCCGCCCCTGACGAAGGCCCCGCCCCTGACGAAGGCCCCGCCCCTGACGAAGGCCCCACCCCTGGCGAAGGCCCCGCCCCTGGTTATAGAATGCAGCACGCATTGCCAGTATACATTGATTTAGTTATGTCATATGGTTTACCCCCAACACCACTGTCAATAACTTTGTAGAACAGTCCTGTATGCCAAATAGAAATAAATGCTTTTTGGAAGTCGATAAAGCAAGCGTATAGTTTGGTTTTTATTTTCTCTCCTCTCTCTCTCTCTCTCGCTCTCTCCATTCTCTCTCTCTCTCTCCATTCTCTCTCAATTCAATTCAAGGGGCTTTATTGGCATGGGAAACGTGTTAACATTGCCATTCTCTCTCTCTCTCTCTCTCTCTCCATTCCCTCTCCATTCTCTCTCTCTCTCTCTCTCTCTCTCTCTCTCTCTCCATTCTCTCTCCATTCTCTCTCTCTCTCTCTCTCTCTCTCCATTCCCTCTCCATTCTCTCTCTCTCTCTCGCTCTCTCTCTCTCCATTCTCTCTCCATTCTCTCTCTCTCTCTCTCTCTCTCTCTCTCTCTCTCTCCATTCTCTCTCCAGTCTCTCTCCATTCTCTCTCTCTCTCTCTCTCCATTCTCTCTCCAGTCTCTCTCCATTCTCTCTCTCTCTCTCTCCATTCTCTCTCCAGTCTCTCTCCATTCTCTCTCTCTCTCTCCAATCTCTCTCCATTCTCTCTCCATTCTCTCTCTCTCTCTCTCTCTCTCTCTCTCTCTCTCTCTCTCTCTCTCTCTCCATTCTCTCTCCAGTCTCTCTCCATTCTCTCTCTCTCTCTCTCCATTCTCTCTCCAGTCTCTCTCCATTCTCTCTCTCTCTCTCAATCTCTCTCCATTCTCTCTCTCTCTCTCCATTCTCTCTCCAGTCTCTCTCCATTCTCTCTCTCTCTCTCCAGTCTTCATTTTCTCTCCATTCTCTCTCCATTCTCTCTCCATTCTCTCTCTCTCTCTCCAGTCTCTCTCCATTTTCTCTCCATTCTCTCTCCAATCTCTCTCCACTCTCTCTCTCTCTCTCTCCATTCTCTCTCCAGTCTCTCTCTCTCCAATCTCTCTCCATTCTCTCTCTCTCTCTCCAGTCTCTCTCCATTTTCTCTCCATTCTCTCTCCATTCTCTCTCTCTCTCTCCAGTCTCTCTCCATTTTCTCTCCATTCTCTCTCCAATCTCTCTCCATTCTCTCTCTCTCTCTCTCTCTCTCCATTCTCTCTCCAGTCTCTCTCTCTCTCCAATCTCTCTCCAGTCTCTCTCTCTCTCTCCATTCTCTCTCTCTCTCTATCTCTCTCTCTCACTCTCTTTCTCTCCCTGTTCTCATTCTCTCTCTCCAGTCTCTCTCTCTCTCTCTCTCTATTCTCTCTCTCTCTCTCTCTCTCTCTCTCTATCTCTCTCTCTCTCACTCTCTTTCTCTCCCTGTTCTCATTCTCTTTCTCCCAGTCTCTCTAGATATCTTTCTGTCTGTCTTTGTCCTCCCCTCCTCCTCCTCCATCTCTCTCTGTCTGCTTAGTATGGTGTTATAGAGATTAATGATAAGTATGTATCTACATGTGTGACGTCAGAAGCGCTGGTTTTAAAGGGCTGGTGCTGCTGATGGCAATGATGCTTTATACCAAATAAAGTACTGTCAAATAAAGTGGTTATGAAACTCTCCCTTCCTTCCCTCTCGCCCCCTCTCTCTCTCCCCCTTCCCTCTCTCTCTCGCTCTCTGTCTCTCTCCCTTCCTTCCCTCTCTCTCCCTTCCTCCCCTCTCTCCCTCTCTCTCTCTCTCCCTTCTCTCTCTCTCTCTCTCTCTCTCTCTCTCTGTGGCTCTCTCTCCCTTCCTTCCCTCTCTCTCCCCCTCTCTCTCCCTTCCTCTCTCCCTTCCTCCCCCTCTCCTCCCCTCTCTCTCTCACCCTCTCTCTCCTTCCTCTCTCCCTTCCTCCCCTCTCTCTCCTCCTCCCCTCCCCCTCTTCCTCCCCTCTCTCTCCCTTCCTCCCCTCTCTCCTCCCTCTCTCTCCCTTCCTCCCTCTCTCTCCCTTCCTCCCTCTCTCTCCCTTCCTCTCTCCCTTCCTCCCCTCTCTCTCCCTTCCTCCCCTCTCTCCTCCCCTCTCTCTCCATTCCTCCCCTCTCTGTCCCTTCCTCTCTCCCTTCCTCCCCTCTCTCCCCTCCTCTCTCCCTTCCTCTCTCCCTTCCTCCCCTCTCTCCCTTCCTCCCTTCTCCTCTCCCTTTCCTCCCCTCTCTCTCCCTTCCTCCCTTCCTCCCCTCTCTCTCTCCTCCCCTCTCTCTCCCCCCTCTCTCTCCCCTCTCTCCCTTCCTCCCCTCTCTCCTCCCCTCTCTCTCCCTTCCTCCCCTCTCTCCTCCCCTCTCTCTCCCTTCCTCCCCTCTCTCTCCCTTCCTCCCCTCTCTACTCCCCTCTCTCTCCCTTCCTCCCCTCTCTCCTCCCCTCTCTCCTCCCCTCTCTCTCCCTTCCTCTCTCCTCCCCTCTCTCTCCTCCCCTCTCTCTCCTCCCCTCTCTCTCAGAACCCTTCAGTGCGTCTGTCTGGGTGATGATGTTTGTGATGTTACTCCTGGTCACGGCCGTCTCTGTCTTCCTGTTTGAGTTTGTCAGTCCACTGGGATTCAACCGCAACTTGGCCCAGGGCAAAGGTACACACACACACACACGCACGCACACACACACACACACACACACACACATACTCTGTCCCAGAACCCCACTGTTTATATCAACATACTACTATAAATCAAGTCTAATCTAATTTGAATCATCACTGAATACAGCAGTTGTAGATGTTATTGTGATGTAATAAACCACAAGCCCTTTCCCAACAATGCAGAGCTTAAAACTAAGAACATTTGCTAAATAAAATTAGAAAATACGAACCAGGTAGTAATGAGGTTATATACAGGAGTACCAGGTAGTAATGAGGTTATATACAGGAGTACCAGGTAGTAATGAGGTTATATACAGTAGTACCAGGTAGTAATGAGGTTATATACAGGAGTAACAGGTAGTAATGAGGTTATATACAGGGAGTACCAGGTAGTAATGAGGTTATATACAGTAGTACCAGGTAGTAATGAGGTTATATACAGGAGTACCAGGTAGTAATGAGGTTATATACAGGAGTACCAGGTAGTAATGAGGTTATATACAGGAGTACCAGGTAGTAATGAGGTTATATACAGGAGTACCAGGTAGTAATGAGGTTATATACAGGGAGTACCAGGTAGTAATGAGGTTATATACAGTAGTACCAGGTAGTAATGAGGTTATATACAGGGAGTACCAGGTAGTAATGAGGTTATATACAGGGAGTACCAGGTAGTAATGAGGTTATATACAGGGAGTACCAGGTAGTAATGAGGTTATATACAGGAGTACCAGGTAGTAATGAGGTTATATACAGTAGTACCAGGTAGTAATGAGGTTATATACAGGAGTACCAGGTAGTAATGAGGTTATATACAGGTAGTACCAGGTAGTAATGAGGTTATATACAGGAGTACCAGGTAGTAATGAGGTTATATACAGGGAGTACCAGGTAGTAATGAGGTTATATACAGGGAGTACCAGGTAGTAATGAGGTTATATACAGGGAGTACCAGGTAGTAATGAGGTTATATACAGGAGTACCAGGTACCAGGTAAATGAGGTTATATACAGGAGTACCAGGTAGTAATGAGGTTATATACAGGAGTACCAGGTAGTAATGAGGTTATATACAGTAGTACCAGGTAGTAATGAGGTTATATACAGGAGAGTACCAGGTAGTAATGAGGTTATATACAGGTACCAGGTAGTAATGAGGTTATATACAGGAGTACCAGGTAGTAATGAGGTTATATACAGTAGTACCAGGTAGTAATGAGGTTATATACAGGAGTACCAGGTAGTAATGAGGTTATATACAGGAGTACCAGGTAGTAATGAGGTTATATACAGGGAGTACCAGGTAGTAATGAGGTTATATATACAGGTAGTAATGTACCAGGTAGTAATGAGGTTATATACAGGAGTACCAGGTAGTAATGAGGTTATATACAGGAGTACCAGGTAGTAATGAGGTTATATACAGGAGTACCAGGTAGTAATGAGGTTATATACAGTAATGAGGTTACCAGGTACCAGGTAGTAATGAGGTTATATACAGGGAGTACAGGTAGTAATGAGGTTATACCAGGTACCAGGTAGTAATGAGGTTATATACAGGAGTACCAGGTAGTAATGAGGTTATATACAGGGAGTACCAGGTAGTAATGAGGTTATATACAGTAGTACCAGGTAGTAATGAGGTTATATACAGGAGTACCAGGTAGTAATGAGGTTATATACAGTAGTACCAGGTAGTAATGAGGTTATATACAGGAGTACCAGGTAGTAATGAGGTTATATACAGGAGTACCAGGTAGGAGGTTAGTAATAATGAGGTTATATACAGGAGTACCAGGTAGTAATGAGGTTATATACAGGAGTACCAGGTACCAGGTATACAGTAATGAGGTTATATACAGTAGTACCAGGTAGTAATGAGGTTATATACAGGTACCAGGTAGTACCAGGTACCAGGTAATGAGGTTATATACAGGAGTACCAGGTAGTAATGAGGTTATATACAGGAGTACCAGGTAGTAATGAGGTTATATACAGTAGTACCAGGTAGTAATGAGGTTATATACAGGAGTACCAGGTAGTAATGAGGTTATATACAGGAGTACCAGGTAGTAATGAGGTTATATACAGGAGTACCAGGTAGTAATGAGGTTATATACAGTAGTACCAGGTAGTAATGAGGTTATATACAGGGAGTACCAGGTAGTAATGAGGTTATATACAGGAGTACCAGGTAGTAATGAGGTTATATACAGGAGTACCAGGTAGTAATGAGGTTATATACCAGGTAGTAATGAGGTTATATACAGGAGTACCAGGTAGTAATGAGGTTATATACAGGAGTACCAGGTAGTAATGAGGTTATATACAGGAGTACCAGGTAGTAATGAGGTTATATACAGGAGTACCAGGTAGTAATGAGGTTATATACAGGAGTACCAGGTAGTAATGAGGTTATATACAGGAGTACCAGGTAGTAATGAGGTTATATACAGGAGTACCAGGTAGTAATGAGGTTATATACAGGGAGTACCAGGTAGTAATGAGGTTATATACAGGAGTACCAGGTAGTAATGAGGTTATATACAGGAGTACCAGGTAGTAATGAGGTTATATACAGGAGTACCAGGTAGTAATGAGGTATATACAGGAGTACCAGGTAATGTACCAGGTAGTAATGAGGTTATATACAGGAGTACCAGGTAGTAATGAGGTTATATACAGGAGTACCAGGTAGTAATGAGGTTATATACAGTAGTACCAGGTAGTAATGAGGTTATATACAGGAGTACCAGGTAGTAATGAGGTTATATACAGGAGTACCAGGTAGTAATGAGGTTATATACAGGGAGTACCAGGTAGTAATGAGGTTATATACAGGAGTACCAGGTAATGAGGTTAATGAGGTTATATACAGGAGTACCAGGTAGTAATGAGGTTATATACAGGAGTACCAGGTAGTAATGAGGTTATATACAGGAGTACCAGGTAGTAATGAGGTTATATACAGTAGTACCAGGTAGTAATGAGGTTATATACAGGAGTACCAGGTAGTAATGAGGTTATATACAGGAGTACCAGGTAGTAATGAGGTTATATACAGGAGTACCAGGTAGTAATGAGGTTATATACAGGAGTACCAGGTAGTAATGAGGTTATATACAGGAGTACAGGTAGTAATGAGGTTATATACAGGGAGTACCAGGTAGTAATGAGGTTATATACAGGAGTACCAGGTAGTTAATGAGGTTATATACAGGAGTACCAGGTAGTAATGAGGTTATATACAGGAGTACCAGGTAGTAATGAGGTTATATACAGGAGGTAGTAATGAGGTTATACCAGGTAGTAATGAGGTTATATGAGGTTATTATACAGGAGTACCAGGTAGTAATGAGGTTATATTATATAGGAGTACCAGGTAGTAATGAGGTTATATACAGGAGTACCAGAGGTTATATACAGTAGTGGTAGTAATGAGGTTATATACAGGAGTACCAGGTAGTAATGAGGTTATATACAGGGAGTACCAGGTAGTAATGAGGTTATATACAGGAGTACCAGGTAGTAATGAGGTTATATACAGGAGTACCAGGTAGTAATGAGGTTATATACAGGAGTACCAGGTAGTAATGAGGTTATATACAGGGAGTACCAGGTAGTAATGAGGTTATATACAGGAGTACCAGGTAGTAATGAGGTTATATACCAGGAGTACCAGGTAGTAATGAGGTTATATACAGGAGTACCAGGTAGTAATGAGGTTATATACAGGGAGTACCAGGTAGTAATGAGGTTATATACAGGGAGTACCAGGTAGTAATGAGGTTATATACAGGAGTACCAGGTAGTAATGAGGTTATATACAGGAGTACCAGGTAGTAATGAGGTTATATACAGGAGTACCAGGTAGTAATGAGGTTATATACAGGAGTACCAGGGTAGTAATGAGGTTATATACAGGAGTACCAGGTAGTAATGAGGTTATATACAGGAGTACCAGGTAGTAATGAGGTTATATACCAGGTAGTAATGAGGTTATATACAGGAGTACCAGGTAGTAATGAGGTTATATACAGGAGTACCAGGTAGTAATGAGGTTATATACAGGGAGTACCAGGTAGTAATGAGGTTATATACAGGAGTACCAGGTAGTAATGAGGTTATATACAGGAGTACCAGGTAGTAATGAGGTTATATACAGGAGTACCAGGTAGTAATGAGGTTATATACAGGAGTACCAGGTAGTAATGAGGTTATATACAGGAGTACCAGGTAGTAATGAGGTTATATACAGTAGTACCAGGTAGTAATGAGGTTATATACAGGAGTACCAGGTAGTAATGAGGTTATATACAGGAGTACCAGGTAGTAATGAGGTTATATACAGGAGTACCAGGTAGTAATGAGGTTATATACAGTAGTACAGGTAGTACCAGGTAGTAATGAGGTTATATACAGTAGTACCAGGTAGTAATGAGGTTATATACAGGAGTACCAGGTAGTAATGAGGTTATATACAGGAGTACCAGGTAGTAATGAGGTTATATACAGGAGTACAGGTAGTACCAGGTAGTAATGAGGTTATATACAGGTAGTACCAGGTAGTAATGAGGTTATATACAGGGAGTACCAGGTAGTAATGAGGTTATATACAGGAGTACCAGGTTATAGGTAATGAGGTTATATACAGGAGTACCAGGTAGTAATGAGGTTATATACAGGAGTACCAGGTAGTAATGAGGTTATATACAGGAGTACCAGGTAGTAATGAGGTTATATACAGGAGTACCAGGTAGTAATGAGGTTATATACAGGAGTACCAGGTAGAGGTTATATGAGGTAGTAATGAGGTTATATACAGGAGTACCAGGTAGTAATGAGGTTATATACAGGAGTACCAGGTAGTAATGAGGTTATATACAGGAGTACCAGGTAGTAATGAGGTTATATACAGTAGTACCAGGTAGTAATGAGGTTATATACAGTAGTACCAGGTAGTAATGAGGTTATATACAGGAGTACCAGGTAGTAATGAGGTTATATACAGGAGTACCAGGTAGTAATGAGGTTATATACAGTAGTACCAGGTAGTAATGAGGTTATATACAGGAGTACCAGGTAGTAATAGGTTATATACAGGAGTACCAGGTAGTAATGAGGTTATATACAGTAGTACCAGGTAGTAATGAGGTTATATACAGGTAATGAGGTTATATACAGGAGTACAGGTAGTAATGAGGTTATATACAGAGTACCAGGTTAATGAGGTTATATACAGGAGTACCAGGTAGTAATGAGGTTATATACAGGAGTACCAGGTAGTAATGAGGTTATATACAGGAGTACCAGGTAGTAATGAGGTTATATACAGGAGTACCAGGTAGTAATGAGGTTATATACAGGAGTACCAGGTAGTAATGAGGTTATATACAGGAGTACCAGGTAGTAATGAGGTTATATACAGGAGTACCAGGTAGTAATGAGGTTATATACAGGAGTACCAGGTAGTAATGAGGTTATATACAGGAGTACCAGGTAGTAATGAGGTTATATACAGGAGTACCAGGTAGTAATGAGGTTATATACAGTAGTACCAGGTAGTAATGAGGTTATATACAGTAGTACCAGGTAGTAATGAGGTTATATACAGTAGTACCAGGTAGTAATGAGGTTATATACAGGAGTACCAGGTAGTAATGAGGTTATATACAGGAGTACCAGGTAGTAATGAGGTTATATACAGGGAGTACCAGGTAGTAATGAGGTTATATACAGGAGTACCAGGTAGTAATGAGGTTATATACAGGAGTACCAGGTAGTAATGAGGTTATATACAGTAGTACCAGGTAGTAATGAGGTTATAGGTAGTAATGAGGTTATATACAGGAGTACCAGGTAGTAATGAGGTTATATACAGGAGTACCAGGTAGTAATGAGGTTATATACAGGAGTACCAGGTAGTAATGAGGTTATATACAGGAGTACCAGGTAGTAATGAGGTTATATACAGGAGTACCAGGTAGTAATGAGGTTATATACAGGAGTACCAGGTAGTAATGAGGTTATATACAGGAGTACCAGGTAGTAATGAGGTTATATACAGTAGTACCAGGTAGTAATGAGGTTATATACAGTAGTACCAGGTAGTAATGAGGTTATATACAGTAGTACCAGGTAGTAATGAGGTTATATACAGTAGTACCAGGTAGTAATGAGGTTATATACAGGTACCAGGTAGTAATGAGGTTATATACAGGAGTACCAGGTAGTAATGAGGTTATATACAGTAGTACCAGGTAGTAATGAGGTTATATACAGGAGTACCAGGTAGTAATGAGGTTATATACAGGAGTACCAGGTAGTAATGAGGTTATATACAGGAGTACCAGGTAGTAATGAGGTTATATACAGGAGTACCAGGTAGTAATGAGGTTATATACAGGAGTACCAGGTAGTAATGAGGTTATATACAGTAGTACCAGGTAGTCATGAGGTTATATACAGTAGTACCAGGTAGTAATGAGGTTATATACAGGAGTACCAGGTAGTAATGAGGTTATATACAGGAGTACCAGGTAGTAATGAGGTTATATACAGGAGTACCAGGTAGTAATGAGGTTATATACAGTAGTACCAGGTAGTAATGAGGTTATATACAGGAGTACCAGGTAGTAATGAGGTTATATACAGGAGTGAGGAGGTTATATACAGGAGTACCAGGTAGTAATGAGGTTATATACAGTAGTACCAGGTAGTCATGAGGTTATATATGAGGTTATGAGGTTATATACAGTAGTACCAGGTAGTAATGAGGTTATATACAGTAGTACCAGGTAGTAATGAGGTTATATACAGGGAGTACCAGGTAGTAATGAGGTTATATACAGGAGTACCAGGTAGTAATGAGGTTATATACAGTAGTACCAGGTAGTAATGAGGTTATATACAGGAGTACCAGGTAGTAATGAGGTTATATACAGGAGTACCAGGTAGTAATGAGGCCTTATACAGTAGTACCAGGTAGTAATGAGGTTATATACAGGAGTACCAGGTAGTAATGAGGTTATATACAGGAGTACCAGGTAGTAATGAGGTTATATATAGGAGTACCAGGTAGTAATGAGGTTATATACAGTAGTACCAGGTAGTAATGAGGTTATATACAGTAGTACCAGGTAGTAATGAGGTTATATACAGGAGTACCAGGTAGTAATGAGGTTATATACAGGAGTACCAGGTAGTAATGAGGTTATATACAGGAGTACCAGGTAGTAATGAGGTTATATACAGTAGTACCAGGTAGTAATGAGGTTATATACAGGAGTACCAGGTAGTAATGAGGTTATATATAGGAGTACCAGGTAGTAATGAGGTTATATACAGTAGTACCAGGTAGTAATGAGGTTATATACAGTAGTACCAGGTAGTAATGATGTTATATACAGGGAGTACCAGGTAGTAATGAGGTTATATACCAGGAGTACCAGGTAGTAATGAGGTTATATACAGGAGTAACAGGTAGTAATGAGGTTATATACAGTAGTACCAGGTAGTAATGAGGTTATATACAGTAGTACCAGGTAGCAATGAGGTTATATACAGGAGTACCAGGTAGTAATGAGGCCTTATACAGGAATACCAGGTAGTAATGGGGTTATATACAGGGAGTACCAGGTAGTAATGAAGTTATATACAGGAGTACCAGGTAGTAATGAGGTTATATACAGGAGTACCAGGTAGTAATGAGGCCTTATACAGGAATACCAGGTAGTAATGAGGTTATATACAGGGAGTACCAGGTAGTAATGAGGTTATATACAGGGATTACCAGGTAGTAATGAGGTTATATACAGGGAGTACCAGGTAGTAATGAGGTTCAATACAGGAGTACCAGGTAGCAATGAGGTTATATACAGGAATATCAGGTAGTAATGAGGTTATATACAGGGAGTACCAGGTAGTAATGAGGTTCAATACAGGAGTACCAGGTAGTAATGAGACTATATACAGGGAGTACCAGGTAGTAATGAGGTCATATACAGGAGTACCAGGTAGTAATGATATATCAGTCTGTCTACACTGCTACCACAGATCTGTTACCTTCCCTTTCCTGGTTTATCACCCTCTCTCTTCCTCTCTGTCCCCCCCTCCCTCCCTCCCTCCCTCTCCTCCCTCCCTCCCTTCCACCCTCCCTCCCTCCCTCCCTCCCTCCCTCCCTCCCTGATTTCTCCCTCCCTCCCTCCCTCCCTCCCTCCCTCCCTCCTGATTTCTCCCTCCCTCCCTCCCTCCCTCCCTCCTGATTTCTCCCTCCCTCCCTCCCTCCCTCCCTCCCTCCCTCCTCCCTACCTCCTGATTTCCTCTCCCTCCCTCCCTCCCTCCCTCCCTCCCTCCCTCCCTCCCTCCCTCCTCCCCTCCCTCCCCTCCCTCCCTCCCTCCCTCCCTCCCTCCCTCCCTCCCTCCCCTCCCCTCCCCTCCCTCCCTCCCTCCCTCCCCCTCCCTCCCTCCCTCCCTCCCTCCCTCCCTCTCTCCCTCTCTCCCTCCCCTCCCCTCCCTCTCTCCCTCCCACCCTCTCTCCCTCCCTCTCTCCCTCCCTCTCTCCCTCCCTCCAGACCCCCACGGTCCGTCGTTCACCGTTGGGAAGGCGGTGTGGCTGCTGTGGGGTCTGGTGTTCAACAACTCTGTCCCGGTTCAGAACCCTAAAGGCACCACCAGTAAGTTCATAGTGTCGGTGTGGGCCTTCTTCGCCGTCATCTTCCTGGCCTCTTACACAGCCAACCTGGCTGCCTTCATGATCCAGGAGGAGTTTGTTGACCAGGTTACGGGACTGTCTGACAACAAGGTACAGGACTGTGTCTGTGTGTGTCTGTGTCTGTCTGTGTCTGTCTGTGTCTGTGTCTGTGTTTGTGTCTGTCTGTGTGTGTGTGTGTGTGTGTGTGTGTGTGTGTGTGTGTGTGTGTGTGTGTGTGTGTGTGTGTGTGTGTGTGTGTGTGTGTGTGTGTGTGTGTGTGTGTGTGTGTGTGTGTGTGTGTCTGTCTGTCTTTTTACATCATTGATGATGAGTTGACATGATGCTGTCAGACAGATGTAGTTGACCTCATGTTCCTTTTTACATCATTGATGATGAGTTGACATGATGCTGTCAGACAGATGAGTGACCTTGTCTTTTTACATCATTGATCTGAGTTGACATGATGCTGTCAGACAGATGTAGTTGACCTCATGTTCCTTTTTACATCATTGATGATGAGTTGACATGATGCTGTCAGACAGATGTAGTTGACCTCATGTTCCTTTTTACATCATTGATGATGAGTTGACATGATGCTGTCAGACAGATGTAGTTGACCTCATGTTCCTTTTTACATCATTGATGATGAGTTGCTATTAGTGATGTGTTGTCTTTTTATTGGTCTCATTGTTATTGGCTGGAGCAAATCATATTTCATTAGGGTAATATTAATATTTTATCTCTCACCCCCCCCTCTCTCTCCCCCCCTCTCTCTCTACCTCTCTCTACACCTCTCTTTCTCTCTGCCCCCCCTCTCTCTCCCCCTCTCTCTCTACACCTCTCTTTCTCTCTGCCCCCCTCTCTCTCCACCTCTCTCTCTACACCTCTCTTTCTATCTCTCTCTCGCCTCCTATCTCTCCCCCTCTCTCTATACCTCTCTCTACACCTCTCTTTCTCTCTCCCCCCTCTCTCTCTCCCCCTCTCTCTATACCTCCCTCTACACCTCTCTTTCTCTCTCTCTGCCCCCCATCTCTCCCCCTCTCTCTCTACACCTCTCTTTCTATCTCTCCCCCTCTCTCTATACCTCTCTACACCTCTCCCCCCCTTCCCCCCCCCCCCCCTCTCTCTCTCCTCTCTAGTTCCAGAACCCATATGCGTACTCCCCTCCATTCCGTTTTGGGACGGTTCCTAACGGTTCGACAGAGAGGAACATCAGGAAGAATTACCCCGACATGCACGAGTACCTGGTGAAATATCACCAAGGAGGAGTGCAGGATGCACTGGTCAGCCTCAAAGCAGGGTACGACACACACCCTGACCCCTGACCCCTAACATCTATCCCCTAGTCTTTAGGTTGTCCTCCCAGCTGGAGATGTTTAGGGGATAGTCTTTAGGTTGTCCTCCCAGCTGGAGATGTTTATGTGGTGTTTAGGGGATAGTCTTTAGGTTGTCCTCCCAGCTGGAGATGTTTATGTGGTGTTTAGGGGATAGTCTTTAGGTTGTCCTCCCAGCTGGAGATGTTTATGTGGTGTTTAGGGGATAGTCTTTAGGTTGTCCTCCCAGCTGGAGATGTTTAGGGGATAGTCTTTAGGTTGTCCTCCCAACTGGAGATGTTTATGTGGTGTTTAGGGGATAGTCCTTAGGTTGTCCTCCCAGCTGGAGATGTTTAGGGGATAGTCTTTAGGTTGTCCTCCCAACTGGAGATGTTTATGTGGTGTTTAGGGGATAGTCCTTAGGTTGTCCTCCCAGCTGGAGATGTTTATGTGGTGTTTAGGGGATAGTCTTTAGGTTGTCCTCCCAGCTGGAGATGTTTAGGGGATAGTCCTTAGGTTGTCCTCCCAGCTGGAGATGTTTAGGGGATAGTCTTTAGGTTGTCCTCCCAGCTGGAGATGTTTATGTGGTGTTTAGGGGATAGTCCTTAGGTTGTCCTCCCAGCTGGAGATGTTTATGTGGTGTTTAGGGGATAGTCTTTAGGTTGTCCTCCCAGCTGGAGATGTTTATGTGGTGTTTAGGGGATAGTCTTTAGGTTGTCCTCCCAGCTGGAGATGTTTATGTGGTGTTTAGGGGATAGTCTTTAGGTTGTCCTCCCAGCTGGAGATGTTTAGGGGATAGTCTTTAGGTTGTCCTCCCAACTGGAGATGTTTATGTGGTGTTTAGGGGATAGTCTTTAGGTTTTCCTTGCAAATGCCAGGGTTGTCGGTTCAATTCCCACACGGGGACCAGTATGAAAGACATATAAAATTGTATTCCCTCACTACTGTAAATATCTCTGGATAAGAGCGTCAGCTAAATGACTAAAAACTTAAGGATTTAGGTCATTTTTATGTGTAGGACCAGACCCAGGAACATGTTTGGCTTGGCGGAAGCATCCAGGATGCAGTAACGGCGTTATCATCTGACGGTCCTCTTCCTTATCGTTATCATCTGACGGTCCTCTTCCCAGGGGGCAGTGACGGCGTTATCATCTGACGGTCCTCTTCCCAGGGGGCAGTGACGGCGTTATCATCTGACGGTCCTCTCCCAGGGGGCAGTGACGGCGTTATCATCTGACGGTCCTCTTCCCAGTGGGCAGTGACAGCGTTATCATCTGACGGTCCTCTCCCAGTGGGCAGTGACAGCGTTATCATCTGACGGTCCTCTTCCCAGTGGGCAGGGACGGCGTTATCATCTGACGGTCCTCTTCCCAGTGGGCAGGGACGGCGTTATCATCTGACGGTCCTCTTCCCAGTGGGCAGGGACGGCGTTATCATCTGACGGTCCTCTTCCCAGTGGGCAGTGACGGCGGTATCGTCTGACGGTCCTCTTCCCAGTGGGCAGTGATGGAGTTATCATCTGACGGTCCTCTTCCCAGTGGGCAGTGACGGCGTTATCATCTGACGGTCCTCTTCCCAGTGGGCAGTGACGGCGTTATCATCTGACGGTCCTCTTCCCAGTGGGCAGTGACGGCGTTATCATCTGACGGTCCTCTTCCCAGTGGGCAGTGACGGCGGTATCATCTGACGGTCCTCTTCCCAGGGGGCAGTGATGGCGTTATCGTCTGACGGTCCTCTTCCCAGTGGGCAGTGACGGCGTTATCATCTGACGGTCCTCTTCCCAGGGGCAGTGATGGCGTTATCATCTGACGGTCCTCTTCCCAGTGGGCAGTGACAGCGTTATCATCTGACGGTCCTCTTCCCAGTGGGAAGTGAAGGCGTTATCATCTGAATCACTGAAGCTCCACAATGGAAGTGTTGGTGGTTTTATGCTCTCGGCCTTTGAATCTGTTCAGGTTGAAGAGTCAGCCGTCTGTTCCGTACAGGATTTCAGACTCCCCCGAGGCAGATTTTCACCTTTGAGTTGGAGGAATGACAGCGATGAAGATTGAAAACAGGATGTTGTCCCTGTTTTAACTCCAGTGTTTCCACCTCGAAGGGTTCCGATTCAGCACCACTGTTCCTGAGTAGCTGATGTCATCATGTCCCGGTGTTATGGTCAATTAGTCAGGATAGAATCAGAGGCACGATGGTTCAGCACCACTGTTCCTGAGTAGCTGACGTCATCATGTCCCGGTGTTATGGTCAATTGGTCAGGATAGAATCAGAGGCACGATGGTTCAGCACCACTGTTCCTGAGCACCGTAGCTGACGTCATCATGTCCCGGTGTTATGGTCAATTGTTCAGGATAGAATCAGAGGCACGATGGTTCACAGAGTCAAAGGCTATGAAGGCCTGGTGTCTATGAAGGCCTGGTGTCTATGAAGGCCTGGTGTCTATGAAGGCCTGGTGTCTATGAAGGCCTGGTGTCTATGAAGGCCTGGTGTCTAGGAAGGCCTGGTGTCTATAAAGGCCTGGTGTCTATGAAGGCCTGGTGTCTATGAAGGCCTGGTGTCTATGAAGGCCTGGTGTCTATGAAGGCCTGGTGTCTATGAAGGCCTTGTGTCTATGAAGGCATGGTGTCTATGAAGGCCTGGTGTCTATAAAGGCCTGGTGTCTATGAAGGCCTGGTGTCTATGAAGGCCTGGTGTCTATGAAGGCCTGGTGTCTATGAAGGCCTGGTGTCTATGAATGCCTGGTGTCTATGAAGGCCTGGTGTCTATGAAGGCCTGGTGTCTATGAAGGCCTGGTGTCTATGAAGGCCTGGTGTCTATGAAGGCCTGGTGTCTATGAAGGCCTTGTGTCTATGAAGGCCTGGTGTCTATGAAGGCCTGGTGTCTATGAAGGCCTGGTGTCTATGAAGGCCTGGTGTCTATGAAGGCCTGGTGTCTATAAAGGCCTGGTGTCTATGAAGGCCTGGTGTCTATGAAGGCCTGGTGTCTATGAAGGCCTGGTGTCTATGAAGGCCTGGTGTCTATGAAGGCCTTGTGTCTATGAAGGCCTGGTGTCTATGAAGGCCTGGTGTCTATGAAGGCCTTGTGTCTATGAAGGCCTGGTGTCTATGAAGGCCTGGTGTCTATGAAGGCCTGGTGTCTATGAAGGCCTGGTGTCTATGAAGGCCTTGTGTCTATGAAGGCCTGGTGTCTATGAAGGCCTGGTGTCTATGAAGGCCTGGTGTCTATGAAGGCCTAGTGTCTATGAAGGCCTGGTGTCTATAAAGGCCTGGTGTCTATGAAGGCCTGGTGTCTATGAAGGCCTGGTGTCTATGAAGGCCTGGTGTCTATGAAGGCCTGGTGTCTATAAAGGCCTGGTGTCTATGAAGGCCTTGTGTCTATGAAGGCCTGGTGTCTATAAAGGCCTTGTGTCTATAAAGGCCTGGTGTCTATGAAGGCCTTGTGTCTATGAAGGCCTGGTGTCTATGAAGGTCTGGTGTCTATAAAGGCCTGGTGTCTATGAAGGCCTGGTGTCTATGAATGCCTGGTGTCTATAAAGGCCTGGTGTCTATGAAGGCCTTGTGTCTATGAAGGCCTGGTGTCTATGAAGGCCTGGTGTCTATGAAGGCCTGGTGTCTATGAAGGCCTGATGTCTATGAAGGCCTGGTGTCTATGAAGGCCTTGTGTCTATAAAGGCCTTGTGTCTATGAAGGCCTTGTGTCTATAAAGGCCTTGTGTCTATGAAGGCCTGGTGTCTATGAAGGCCTGGTGTCTATAAAGGCCTTGTGTCTATGAAGGCCTTGTGTCTATGAAGGCGTGGTGTCTATGAAGGCCTGGTGTCTATAAAGGCCTGGTGTCTATAAAGGTCTTGTGTCTATGAAGGCCTGGTGTCTATGAAGGCCTGGTGTCTATGAAGGCCTGATGTCTATGAAGGCCTGGTGTCTATGAAGGCCTGGTGTCTATGGAGGCCTTGTGTGACGGCCTGGTGTCTATGAAGGCCTGGTGTCTATGAAGGCCTTGTGTCTATGAAGGCCTTGTGTCTATGAAGGCCTGGTGTCTATAAAGGCCTGGTGTCTATAAAGGCCTGGTGTCTATGAAGGCCTGATGTCTATGAAGGCCTGGTGTCTATAAAGGCCTGGTGTCTATAAAGGCCTTGTGTCTATGAAGGCCTGGTGTCTATGAAGGCCTGGTGTCTATGAAGGCCTTGTGTCTATGAAGGCCTGGTGTCTATGAAGGCCTGGTGTCTATGAAGGCCTTGTGTTTATGAAGGCCTGGTGTCTATAAAGGCCTGGTGTCTATGAAGGCCTGGTGTCTATGAAGGCCTGATGTCTATGAAGGCCTGGTGTCTATAAAGGCCTGGTGTCTATAAAGGCCTTGTGTCTATAATGTACAATAGTTCATTTTGCTCCTGGTGTTTTTCTTGCAGTTGTCGTGCTGTGAAGATCCTGTCCTCTGGTTGGGGGGAAAAGCCACACTGAGATTCTGGGAAGATTTCTTCTGATGGGGGAAAGGAGTCGGTTGGCCAGTGTTTTCCTGGTGGTGGACAGGAGGGAGATGTAGTTCCCACAGTCTGCTTTGTCCCATTTTTAACTTATTGAGTGTAGGGGGCAGGATTTTCGTTTTTGGCTAGAAAACGTACCCATATGAAACTGCCTATTTCTCAGGCCCAGAAACTGGAATATGCATTTAATTGTCAGATTAGGATAGAAAACACTCTAAAGTTTCCAAAACTGTCAAAATATTGTCTGTGAGTATAACAGAACTGATATTGCAGGCGAAAACCTGAGGAAAATCAAACCAGGAAGTGCTGTTTTTTCCTGAAAGCTCTCTGTTCCATTGGATGGCTTGCCTCCATTTAAAGGGTTATCAACCAGATTCCTTTTCCTATGGCTTCCTCAAGGTGTCAACAGTCTTTAGACATAGTTTCAGGCTTTTATTTTGAAAAATGAGCAAGAAAGATAACATGGCGTCAGTGGATAGCTGGGTGTTCGCATGAGTTTTGCTTGCGCAACAGAGCGGGGCAGCCATTGCCTCTCCCTCTCCTATTGAAAAAGACAGTCCCGGTTGATATATTATCGATGATATATTTTAAAAACAACCTGAGGATTGATTATAAAAAACGTTTGACATGTTTCTGTGGACATTACGAATACTATTTGGTATTTTGGATATAAAAATAATCTTTATGGTGGAACAAAAGGAACATTTATTGTGTAACTGGGAGTCTCGTGAGTGCAAACATCCGAAGATCATCAAAGGTAAGCGATTTAATCTATTGCTTTTCTGACTTTCGTGACCAATCTACTTGGCTGCTAGCTGTTTGTAATGTTTTGTCTACTGAGAGAGACGTCCTTACATAAATGCTTGGTATGCTTTCGTGACCAATCTACTTGGCTGCTAGCTGTTTGTAATATTTTGTCTACTGAGAGAGATGTCCTTACATAAACACTTGGTGTGCTTTCGCCGAAAAACTTTATTGAAATCTGACACGCAGATTAATTAACAACAAGCTAAACTGTGTTTTGCTATATTGCACTTGTGATTTCATGTAAATGTAATATTTTTAGTAATTTAGTTTGAATTTGGCGCGCTGAAAATGATCCCGCTAATGGGATGGGTGTGTCAAGAAATTTAACCAATTAGGGCACACCTGAGTTCTGCAGGCATTTCCTCGTAATCACAGGTCTTCAGGAGCAGGGCATGTATGTGTTGTAGGAGCACTGGTCCGCCTTCCTTCAGGATTTCAGCTGGAATTTCATCTGGCTGTTGTTGTTCCCCTTCTAAAGGATGGCATCTTGCACCTCCTGCAGGCCAGGAGGTTCTCCCTTGTCCTCCTGCAGGCTGGGTGGTTCTCCCATGTCCTCCTGCAGGCCAGATGGTCCTCCCATGTCCTCCTGCAGGCTGGATGGTTCTGCCATTTCCTCCTGCAGGCTGGGTGGTTCTCCCAAGTCCTCCTGCAGGGTAGGTGGTTCTCCCATGTCCTCCTGCAGGCTTGGAGGTTCTCCCAGGTCCTCCTGCAGGCCAGATGGTCCTCCCATGTCCTCCTGCAGGCTGGATGGTTCTCCCAGGTCCTCCTGCAGGCCAGGAGGTTCTCCAATGTCCTCCGTGGTGGGTCGCTGAGGGATGTGGTCAATATCTTATATTATATATATATTGTTGTGCTTCTGTTGAGGAGCTCCTCGAAGTGTTCTTTCCACTGGGATTGGATTGATTCGTCATGCTTCATTAGCTTTTGCCCATCTTTGGATCGAAGGGGGTTTAGGCCATGTTGACTGGGTCTGTACACCGCCTTGGTGGCGTCGAAGAAGCCTCTTGAGTCGGCCAGCTGCTGGATCTCCAGGACCTTTTCTGTTCACCATGTGGTTTTTAGTTCCCAGCGTTGGACATCTCACTGTGGAGGGAGCTTCTCTTTTGGCCCTGCAGTTGGACATCTCACTGTGGAGGGAGCTTCTCTGTTGGCCCTGCAGTTGGACATCTCACTGTGGAGGGAGCTTCTCTTTTGGCCCTGCAGTTGATATAGTTTTTCCAGGCACAAAAGGTTCCCCACTTGGTGTCAATGAGCTGTTCAATTTCTGAGGCATTCTCATCAGACCAGTCCTTTGGGTCTTACGGTTGTTGGGGTCATCCTTTTGGGTCTTACGGTCGTTGGGGTCTTTGTCCTTTTGGGTCTTACGGTCGTTGGGGGTCATCCTTTTGGGTCTTACTTTTGGTGGTGTCATCCTTTTGGGTCTTACTGTTGGTGGTGTCATCCTTTTGGGTCTTACTGTTGGTGGTGTCATCCTTTTGGGTCTTACGGTCGTTGGGGTCATCCTTTTGGGTCTTAGGGTCGGTGGGGTCTTTGTCCTTTTGGGTCTTACGGTCGGTGGAGTCATACTTTTGGGTCTTACGGTTGGTGGAGTCATCCTTTTGGGTCTTACGGTCGTTGGGGTCATCCTTTTGGGTCTTACGGTCGGTGGAGTCATCCTTTTGGGTCTTACGGTCGTTGGGGTCATCCTTTTGGGTCTTACGGTTGGTGGAGTCATCCTTTTGGGTCTTACGGTCTTTGGGGTCATCCTTTTGGGTCTTACTGTTGGTGGAGTCATCCTTTTGGGTCTTACTGTTGGTGGAGTCATCCTTTTGGGTCTTACGGTCGGTGGAGTCATCCTTTTGGGTCTTACGGTCGGTGGAGTCCTCCTTTTGGGTCTTACGGTTGGTGGAGTCATCCTTTTGGGTCTTACGGTTGGTGGAGTCATCCTTTTGGGTCTTACGGTTGGTGGAGTCATCCTTTTGGGTCTTACGGTTGGTGGAGTCATCCTTTTGGGTCTTACGGTTGGTGGAGTCATCCTTTTGGGTCTTATGGTTGGTGGAGTCATCCTTTTGGGTCTTACGGTTGGTGGAGTCATCCTTTTGGGTCTTACTGTTGGTGGAGTCATCCTTTTGGGTCTTACAGTTGTTGGAGTCATCCTTTTGGGTCTTACGGTTGGTGGAGTCATCCTTTTGGGTCTTACGGTTGGTGGAGTCATCCTTTTGGGTCTTACTGTTGGTGGAGTCATCCTTTTGGGTCTTACAGTCGTTGGAGTCATCCTTTTGGGTCTTACTGTTGGTGGAGTCATCCTTTTGGGTCTTACGGTTGGTGGGGTCATCCTTTTGGGTCTTACGGTTGGTGGAGTCATCCTTTTGGGTCTTACGGTTGGTGGAGTCATCCTTTTGGGTCTTACGGTCGGTGGAGTCATCCTTTTGGGTCTTACGGTTGGTGGAGTCATCCTTTTGGGTCTTACGGTTGGTGGAGTCATCCTTTTGGGTCTTACGGTTGGTGGGGTCATCCTTTTGGGTCTTACGGTTGGTGGAGTCATCCTTTTGGGTCTTACAATCGTGGGGCTCTTCTTGGTCTTATAGCCAAGGTTGTCCTTGCAGGTGTTGACGATGGCGGACTTGATTATGTTCCAGTGTGTTTCAATGAGCTTCAGCCCCTTGCCATTTGAGTGACAGCTAGCAAAGACGCACACACGGCAGAGCGAGCGAGAGCAATGACGTGGTGGATATATCTGACACATATAGTAGTACGCAATTTACCCGGGGACCACTTTTGGCTCGCGAACCACTAGTTTATAGTTCCTCTGTGTGTTTTGTTACAGTAAACTGAGTTTATAGTTCCTCTGTGTGTTTTTGTTACAGTAAACTGAGTTTATAGTTCCTCTGTGTGTTTTGTTACAGTAAACTGAGTTTATAGTTCCTCTGTGTGTTTTGTTACAGTAAACTGAGTTTATAGTTCCTTTGTCTGTTTTTGTTACAGTAAACTGAGTTTATAGTTCCTCTGTGTGTTTTTGTTACAGTAAACTGAGTTTGTAGTTCCTCTGTGTGTTTTTGTTACAGTAAACTGAGTTTATAGTTCCTTTGTGTGTTTTTGTTACAGTAAACTGAGTTTATAGTTCCTCTGTGTGTTTTTGTTACAGTAAACTGAGTTTATAGTTCCTCTGTGTGTTTTGTTACAGTAAACTGAGTTTATAGTTCCTTTGTGTGTTTTTGTTACAGTAAACTGAGTTTATAGTTCCTTTGTGTGTTTTTGTTACAGTAAACTGAGTTTATAGTCCCTCTGTGTGTTTTTGTTACAGTAAACTGAGTTTATAGTTCCTCTGTGTGTTTTGTTACAGTAAACTGGATGCCTTCATCTATGATGCTGCTGTGTTGAACTACGCTGCTGGCAGAGACGAGGGCTGTAAGCTGGTCACCATCGGCAGCGGGTACATCTTCGCCACCACCGGCTACGGCATCGCTCTGCAGAAAGGGTCGCACTGGAAACGACAGGTGGACCTGGCTATACTGGCCATCATAGGAGATGGTAGGACTCTCCTCTCCTCTCCTCTCCTCTTCCTCTCCTCTCCTCTCCTCTCCTCTCCTCTCCTCTCCTCTTCCTCTCCTCTCCTCTCCTCTCCTCTCCTCTCCTCTACTCTCCTTTCATCTCCTCTCCTCTCTCTACCATATTTAACCCTTCTATATCACTGTCCTCTCCTCCCTCAACCAGTCCTGTATTTCTATACTGTATATGTGGTTATTAATGTATATGTAAATACATGTATATGTAAATAGGGTTATATTTAAATAGGGGTATATGTAAATAGTGCATATGTAAATAGGGTGATATTTAAATAGGGTTGTATGTAAATATGGTTATATGTAAATAGGGTGATATTTAAATAGTGTATATGCAAATAGGGTTATATTTAAATAGTGTATTTGTAAATAGGGTATATTTAAACAGGGGTATATGTAAATAGGGTTGTATGTAAATAGAGTTGTATGTAAATAGAGTATATGTAAATATGGTATATGTAAATAGGGCTGTATGTAAATAGAGTATATGTTAATAAGGTATATGTAAATAGGGCTGTATGTAAATAGAGTATATGTAAATATGGTATATGTAAATAGGGCTGTATGTAAATAGAGTATATGTAAATATGGTATATGTAAATAGGGTATATTTAAATAGGGTTGTATGTAAATAGGGTGTATGTAAATACGGTATATTTAAATAGGGTGTATGTAAATAGGGTTGTATGTAAATAGGGTTATATTTAAATAGTGTATTTGTAAATAGGGTATATTTAAATAGGGTATATGTAAATATGGTATATGTAAATAGGGTATATGCAAATAGGGTTATATTTAAATAGTGTATTTGTAAATAGGGTATATTTAAATAGGGTATATGTAAATATGGTATATGTAAATAGGGTATATTTAAATAGGGTATATGTAAATACGGTATATTTAAATAGGGTGTATGTAAATAGGGTTGTATGTAAATAGGGTTGTATGTAAATAGGGTATATTTAAATAGGGTGTATGTAAATATGGTGTATTTAAATAGGGTGTATGTAAATATGGTATATTTAAATAGGGTGTATGTAAATATGGTATATTTAAATAGGGTATATGTAAATAGGGTTGTATGTAAATATGGTGTATTTAAATAGGGTGTATGTAAATATGGTATATTTAAATAGGGTGTATGTAAATATGGTATATTTAAATAGGGTATATGTAAATAGGGTTGTATGTATTTCTGTCTGTTTTTTCATCTGTCTTCTCTACTGTTACACTTCTGTTCAGCCAAGTCCAAGAGAGGAGAACTGGCAAGTAAGCATTTCACTGTGTTGTCTACACCTCGCTGTTTGTGGTCCTCTCCTTTCCTTTCCTTTCTCTCCTCTCCTCTCCTCTCTCTCCTCTCCTCTCCTCTCCTCTCCTCTCCTCTCCTCTCCTCTCCTCTCCTCTCCTTTCCTCTCCTCTCCTTTCCTTTGCTCTCCTTTACTCTCATTTCCTTTCCTCTTCTCTCCTTTCCTCTCCTCCTCTTCCCCTCTCCTCCCTCTTTCCTCTCCATTCCTCTGCTCGGCTCTCCCCTTCTCTTCTCTTCTCCTCTCATCTTCTCTCCTTTCCTCTTCTCTTGTTGCTTGAAAATCCTACCCTCTCTTCTCATCTCTCTTCATATCCTACACTCTCTTCTCGTCTCTCTACATATCCTACTCTCTCTTCTCGTCTCTCTACATATCCTACTCTCTCTTCTCATCTCTCTACATATCCTACCCTCTCTTCTCGTCTCTCTACATATCCTACCCTCTCTTCTTATCTCTCATCTTCTCTCTTCTCGTCTCTCTTCATATCCTACCCTCTCGTCTCTCTACATATCCTACCCTCTCGTCTCTCTACATATCCTACTCTCCTCGTCTCTCTGCTTGTCTCTCTTCATATTCTACATTCTCTTCTCGTCTCTCATCTTCTCTCTTCTCGTCTCTCTTCATATCCTACCCTCTCTTCTTGTCTCTCTACATATCCTACACTCTCTTCTCGTCTCTCTACATATCCTACCCTCTCTTCTCGTCTCTCTACATATCCTACCCTCTCTTCTCGTCTCTCTACATATCCTACCCTCTCGTCTCTCTTCTCGTCTCTCATCTTCTCTCTTCTCGTCTCTCTTCATATCCTACCCTCTCGTCTCTCTACATATCCTACCCTCTCGTCTCTCTACATATCCTACACTCTCCTCTCGTCTCTCGTCTCTCTTCATATTCTACATTCTCTTCTCGTCTCTCTTCATATTCTACATTCTCTGCTTGTCTCTCTACATATCATACACTCTCGTCTCTCTACATATCCTACACTCTCGTCTCTCTACATATCCTACTCTCCTCGTCTCTCTTCTCGTCTCTCCACATATCCTACCCTCTCGTCTCTCTTCATATCCTACATTCTCTTCTCGTCTCTCTTCATATCCTACCCTCTCGTCTCTCTACATATCCTACCCTCTCGTCTCTCTAAATATCCTACACTCTCGTCTCTCTACATATCCTACCCTCGTCTCTCTTCATATCCTACATTCTCGTCTCTCTACATATCCTACTCTCATCTTCTCTCTTCTCGTCTCTCTACATATCCTACCCTCTCGTCTCTCTTCATATCCTACCCTCTCGTCTCTCTAAATATCCTACACTCTCGTCTCTCTACATATCCTACCCTCTCTTATTGTCTCTCTACATATCCTACACTCTCTTCATGTCTCTCTACATTGACATGTTAGTCATTTAGCAGACGCTCTTATCCAGAGCCACTTACAGTTAGCTCACTCATTCTGATTCAGGAGAGAGGGAGGAGAGGAGAGAGTGAGGAGAGGAGGAGAGGGGATGAGAGGAGGGAGGCATGAGAGGAGGTGAGGGGAGGAGAGGAGGAGAGGAGGGAGGCATGAGAGGAGGTGAGGGATGAGAGTGAGGAGAGGAGAGAGGGATGAAAGGAGGAGACAGGGATGAGAGGAGGAGAGAGGGATGAGAGGAGGTGAGGAGAAAGGGAGGAGAGGAGGAGAGAAGGATGAGAGGAGGAGAGGAGACAGGGATGAGAAAGGGGAGAGAGGGAGGAGAGGATAGCAGCAGTACCTGGACCATACAGCTCCACTAAATGGACACAATTTTCCCTGAGGGAAAATGATACACTACAGTGTCACTAACCACTACAGTGTAGAGTATATCCACTACAGTGTCACTAACCACTACAGTGTCACTAACCACTACAGTGTAGAGTATATCCACTACATCTCCACTACAGTGTCACTAACCACTACAGTGTAGAGTATATCCACTACATCTCCACTACAGTGTCACTAATCACTACAGTGTAGAGTATATCCACTACAGTGTCACTAACCACTACAGTGTAGAGTATATCCACTACATCTCCACTACAGTGTAGAGTATATCCACTACATCTCCACTACAGTGTCACTAACCACTACAGTGTATAGTATATCCACTACAGTGTCACTAATCACTACAGTGTAGAGTATATCCACTACAGTGTCACTAACCACTACAGTGTAGAGTATATCCACTACATCTCCACTACAGTGTCACTAACCACTACAGTGTAGAGTATCTCCACTACATTACAGTGTCACTAATCACTACAGTGTAGAGTATATCCACTACATCTCCACTATAGTGTCACTAATCACTACAGTGTAGAGTATATCCACTACATCTCCACTACAGTGTCACTAACCACTACAGTGTAGAGTATATCCACTACAGTGTCACTAACCACTACAGTGTAGAGTATATCCACTACATCTCCACTACAGTGTCACTAATCACTACAGTGTAGAGTATATCCCCTACAGTGTCACTAATCACTACAGTGTAGAGTATATCCACTACATCTCCACTACAGTGTAGAGTATATCCACTACATCTCCACTACAGTGTCACTAACCACTACAGTGTCACTAACCACTACAGTGTCACTAACCACTACAGTGTAGAGTATATCCACTACATCTCCACTACAGTGTCACTAACCACTACAGTGTAGAGTATATCCACTACATCTCCACTACAGTGTCACTAATCACTACAGTGTAGAGTATATCCACTACATCTCCACTACAGTGTAGAGTATATCCACTACATCTCCACTACAGTGTCACTAATCACTACAGTGTAGAGTATATCCACTACATCTCCACTACAGTGTCACTAACCACTACAGTGTAGAGTATATCCACTACAGTGTCACTAATCACTACAGTGTAGAGTATATCCACTACATCTCCACTACAGTGTCACTAACCACTACAGTGTAGAGTATATCCACTACAGTGTCACTAACCACTACAGTGTAGAGTATATCCACTACATCTCCACTACAGTGTCACTAACCACTACAGTGTAGAGTATATCCACTACAGTGTCACTAATCACTACAGTGTAGAGTATATCCACTACATCTCCACTACACTACAGTGTCACTAATCACTACAGTGTAGAGTATATCCACTACATCTCCACTACAGTGTCACTAATCACTACAGTGTAGAGTATATCCACTACATCTCCACTACAGTGTCACTAATCACTACAGTGTAGAGTATATCCACTACAGTGTCACTAATCACTACAGTGTAGAGTATATCCACTACATCTCCACTACAGTGTCACTAATCACTACAGTGTAGAGTATATCCACTACATCTCCACTACAGTGTCACTAATCACTACAATGTAGAGTATATCCACTACAGTGTCACTAATCACTACAGTGTAGAGTATATACACTACATCTCCACTACAGTGTCACTAATCACTACAGTGTAGAGTATATCCACTACATCTCCACTACAGTGTCACTAATCACTACAGTGTAGAGTATATCCACTACATCTCCACTACAGTGTCACTAATCACTACAGTGTAGAGTATATCCACTACAGTGTCACTAATCACTACAGTGTAGAGTATATCCACTACATCTCCACTACAGTGTAGAGTATATCCACTACATCTCCACTACAGTGTCACTAATCACTACAGTGTAGAGTATATCCACTACATCTCCACTACAGTGTCACTAATCACTACAGTGTAGAGTATATCCACTACAGTGTCACTAACCACTACAGTGTAGAGTATATCCACTACATCTCCACTACAGTGTCACTAACCACTACAGTGTCACTAACCACTACAGTGTAGAGTATATCCACCACATCTCCACTACAGTGTCACTAACCACTACAGTGTAGAGTATATCCACTACATCTCCACTACAGTGTCACTAACCACTACAGTGTAGAGTATATCCACTACATCTCCACTACAGTGTCACTAACCACTACAGTGTAGAGTATATCCACTACATCTCCACTACAGTGTCACTAACCACTACAGTGTAGAGTATATCCACTACATCTCCACTACAGTGTCACTAACCACTACAGTGTAGAGTATATCCACTACAGTGTCACTAATCACTACAGTGTAGAGTATATCCACTACATCTCCACTACAGTGTCACTAACCACTACAGTGTAGAGTATATCCACTACATCTCCACTACAGTGTCACTAACCACTACAGTGTAGAGTATATCCACTACATCTCCACTACAGTGTCACTAACCACTACAGTGTAGAGTATATCCACTACAGTGTCACTAATCACTACAGTGTAGAGTATATCCACTACATCTCCACTACAGTGTCACTAACCACTACAGTGTAGAGTATATCCACTACATCTCCACTACAGTGTCACTAACCACTACAGTGTAGAGTATATCCACTACATCTCCACTACAGTGTCACTAATCACTACAGTGTAGAGTATATCCACTACATCTCCACTACAGTGTCACTAACCACTACAGTGTAGAGTATATCCACTACATCTCCACTACAGTGTCACTAACCACTACAGTGTAGAGTATATCCACTACATCTCCACTACAGTGTCACTAATCACTACAGTGTAGAGTATATCCACTACAGTGTCACTAACCACTACAGTGTAGAGTATATCCACTACAGTGTCACTAACCACTACAGTGTAGAGTATATCCACTACATCTCCACTACAGTGTCACTAACCACTACAGTGTAGAGTATATCCACTACAGTGTCACTAACCACTACAGTGTAGAGTATATCCACTACATCTCCACTACAGTGTCACTAATCACTACAGTGTAGAGTATATCCACTACAGTGTCACTAACCACTACAGTGTAGAGTATATCCACTACATCTCCACTACAGTGTCACTAATCACTACAGTGTAGAGTATATCCACTACAGTGTCACTAACCACTACAGTGTAGAGTATATCCACTACATCTCCACTACAGTGTCACTAACCACTACAGTGTAGAGTATATCCACTACATCTCCACTACAGTGTCACTAACCACTACAGTGTCACTAACCACTACAGTGTAGAGTATATCCACTACACTACATTACAACCTTCCCTGCCAGGCCACACAGCCAGCATGTTCCACTCTGGTCCCACTATCTGTCCTTCCTCACAAAGTGTACACTTGTTCCCTTCAGTGATCTGAAAGGAAAGGACTCGAATGAGAAGTAGGAGACTCCCACATGGGATGTAGTGAACGAGTGCACACTTCAGGAATAAGGGTATATTATTGGTAGGCCTGCTATGATAGCTTATAACAGGAAGACAGACCAGCTAGCAGACTACAGTTACCATGGTTACATTCGCACAGCTAGCAGACTACAGTTACCATGGTTACATTCGCACAGCTAGCAGACTACAGTATTACCATCACACAGTTGCCATGGTTATATTCGCACAGCTAGCAGACTACAGTATTACCGTCACACAGTTACCATGGTTACATTCACACAGCCAGCTAGCAGACTACAGTATTACCGTCACACAGTTACCATGGTTACATTCGCACAGCTAGCAGACTACAGTATTACCGTCACACAGTTACCATGGTTACATTCATACAGCCAGCTAGCAGACTATAGTATTACCGTCACACAGTTACCATGGTTACATTCACACAGCCAGCTAGCAGACTATAGTATTACCGTCACACAGTTACCATGGTTACATTCATACAGTCAGCTAGCAGACTACAGTATTACCGTCACACAGTTACCATGGTTACATTCACACAGCCAGCTAGCAGACTATAGTATTACCGTCACACAGTTACCATGGTTACATTCATACAGTCAGCTAGCAGACTACAGTATTACCGTCACACAGTTACCATGGTTACATTCGCACAGCTAGCAGACTACAGTATTACCGTCACACAGTTACCATGGTTACATTCACACAGCCAGCTAGCAGACTACAGTATTACCATCACACAGTTACCATGGTTACATTCACACAGCCAGCTAGCAGACTACAGTATTACCATCACACAGTTACCATGGTTACATTCACACAGCCAGCTAGCAGACTACAGTATTACCATCACAGAGTTACCATGTACACATATTACCGTCTCCCCCTCCTCACCCCTCCTCACCCCCTTCTGTCTCTCCCTCCTCACCCCTCCACACCCCCTTCTGTCTCCCCCTCCTCACCCCTCCTCACCCCCTTCTGTCTCTCCCTCCTCACCCCTCCTCACCCCTTTCTGTCTCCCCTCCTCACCCCTCCTCACCCCCTTCTGTCTCCCCCTCCTCACCCCTCCTCACCCCCTTCTGTCTCCCCCTTCTCACCCCTCCTCACCCCCTTCTGTCTCCCCCTCCTCACCCCTCCTCACCCCCTTCTGTCTCCCCCTCCTCACCCCTCCTCACCCCCTTCTGTCTCTCCCCTCCTCACCCCTCTCCACCCCCTTCTGTCTCCTCCTCCTCACCCCTCCTCACCCCCTTCTGTCTCCCCCTCCTCACCCCTCCTCACCCCCTTCTCTCTCTATCAATAGATCATGTCATAGCCTTTACTTACTGTCTACCTCTCTCTCTCTATCAATAGATCATGTCATAGCCTTTACTTACTGTCTATCTCTCAATCTCTCTATCTCTCTACCTCAAACTCTCTCTCTCCCTGCCCCCTCTCTCTCTCTCTCTCTCTCTCTCTCTCTCTGTCTCTCTCTCTCTCTCTCTCTCTCTCTCTCTCTCCCTCTTCTCCAGGTGAGATGGAGGAGTTGGAGGCTATCTGGCTAACGGGGATCTGTCACAATGAGAAGAACGAGGTGATGTCCAGTCAGCTGGATATAGACAACATGGCCGGAGTGTTTTACATGCTGGCTACCGCCATGGGCCTGTCTCTAATTACCTTCATATCAGAACACCTCTTCTACTGGAGGCTGAGATACTGTTTCACTGGAGTCTGTAATGGACGACCTGGTCTGCTCTTCACCATCAGCAGGGTAAGACTGAAGGGTACTGGGTGGGGGTTAGGGTACTGGGTAGGGTACTGGGTAGGGGTTAGGGTACTGGGTAGGGTACTGGGTAGGGGTTAGGGTACTGGGTAGGGGTTTGGGTACTGGGTAGTGGTTAGGGTACTGGGTAGGGGTTATGTAAGGGTTTTCCTGTGGTAAAGTAGAGGAGGACCAAAACGCAGCGTGGTTATATTGACTCATGTTTAATAAAAACAAATAAACATGAACACTACAAAACAATAAACGTGGAAAACAAAAAACAGCCCTATCTGGTGCAAAACACAGAGACAGGAACAATCACCCACAAACACACAGTGAAACCCAGGCTACCTAAGTATGATTCTCAATCAGAGACAACTAATGACACCTGCCTCTGATTGAGAACCATACTAGGCCGAAACATAGAAATACCCAAAACCTAGAAAAACAAACAGACTGCCCACCCAACTCACGCCCTGACCATACTAAATAAATACAAAACAAAGGAAATAAAGGTCAGAACGTGACAGGTTAGGGTACTGGGTAGGGGTTAGGGTACTGGGTAGGGGTTAGGGTACTGGGTAGGGGTTAGGGTACTGGGTAGGGGTTAGGGTACTGGGTAGGGGTTAGGGTACTGTGTAGGGGTTAGGGTACTGGGTAGGGGTTAGGGTACTGGGTAGGGGTTAGGGTACTGGGTAGGGGTTAGGCTACTTTGTAGGGGTTAGGGAACTGGGTAGGGGTTAGGGTACTGTGTAGGGGTTAGGGTACTGGGTAGGGGTTAGGGTACTGGGTAGGGGTTAGGGTGCTGCGTAGGGGTTAGGGTACTGTGTATGGGTTAGGGTGTAGAATGTAGGGGCTAGGGTACTGGGTAGGGGTTAGGGTACTGGGTAGGGGCTAGGGTACTGGGTAGGGGTTAGGGTACTGGGTAGGGGTTAGGGTACTGGGTAGGGGTTAGGATGTAGAATGTAGGGGTTAGGGTACTGGGTAGGGGTTAGGAAACTGGGTAGGGGTTAGGGTACTGGGTAGGGGTTAGGGGACTGGGTAGGGGTTAGGGTACTGTGTAGGGGTTAGGGAGTAGAATGTAGGGGTTAGGGTGTAGAATGTATGGGTTAGGGTGTAGAATGTAGGGGCTTGGGTACTGGGTAGGGGTTAGGGTACTGGGTAGGGGCTAGGGTACTGGGTAGGGGTTAGGGTACTGGGTAGGGGTTAGGGTACTGGGTAGGGGCTAGGGTACTGGGTAGGGGTTAGGCTACTGGGTAGGGGTTAGGCTACTGGGTAGGGGTTAGGGTACTGGGTAGGTATTAGGGTGTAGAATGCAGAGGTTAGGGTGTAGAATGTAGGGGCTATGGTACTGGGTAGGGGTTATGGTGTAGAATGCAGTGGTTAGGGTGTAGAATGTAGGGGTTAAATTATAGAATGTAGGGGTTAGGGTGTAGAATGTAGGGGTTAGGGTGTACTTGGTAGGGTTAGGGTGTAGAATGTAGGGGTTAGGTTGTAGAATGTAGGGGTTATGGTGTAGAATGCAGTGGTTAGGGCTGTAGGGTTACTGGGTAGGGTTAGGGTGTAGAATGTAGGGGTTAGGGTACTGGGGGTTAGGGTACTTGGTAGGGTTAGGGTGTAGAATGTAGGGGTTAAGGTGTAGAATGTAAGGGCTAGGGTACTTGGTAGGGTTAGGGTGTAGAATGTAGGGGTTAGGGTGTAGAATGTAATTAAGGTGTAGAATGTAGGGGTTAGGTGTAGAATGTAGGGTTTAGGGTGTAGAATGTAGGGTTTAGGGTGTAGAATGTAGGGGTTAAGGTGTAGAATGTAGGGGTTAGGGTACTGGGTAGGGTTAGGGTGTAGAATGTAGCGGCTAGTGTACTGGGTAGGGGTAGGGTGTAGAATGTAGAGGTTAGGATACTGGGTAGGGGTTAGGGTGTAGAATGTAGGGTTTAGGGTGTAAAATGTAGAGGTTAGGGTGTAGAATGTAGGGGTTAAAGTGTAGAATGTAGGGGTTAGGGTACTGGGTAGGGGTTCGGGTATAGAATGTAGGTGTTAGGGTATAGAATGTAGGGGTTAAGGTGTAGAATGTAGGGGTTAAGATGTAGAATGTAGGGGTTAAGGGTTAGGGTGTAGAATGTAGGGGTTAGGGTGTAGAATGCAGGGGTTAAGGTGTGGAATGGAGGGGTTAGGGTACTGGGTAGGGGTTAGGGTACTGGGTAGGGGTTAGGGTGTAGAATGTAGGGGTTAGGATGGGTAGAACTGGGTAGGGTTAGGGTGTAGAATGTAGGGGTAGAATGGGTAGGGGTTAGGGTTAGGGTGTAGAATGTATGGGGTTAAGGTGTGGAATGGAGGGTGTTAGGGGTTAGGGTGGGAATGTAGGGGTTAGGTGTAGAATGGGGGTTAGGGTTAGGGTGTAGAATGTAGGTTTTAAGGTTAGGGTACTGGTTAGGGTGTAGAAGGTAGGGGTTAGGGCACTGGGGGTTAGGGTTAGGGTTTAGGTGTATAATGTAGGGGTTAAGTTGTACTGGGTAGGGGTTAGGGTGTAGAATGTAGGGGTTAGGGTGTAGGCAGATGTAGGAGGATCTATAAGAATCATTGTATGGAGGGTGTAGAATGTAGGATGGACGGGGTATGGAGTAGGATGGAGGGGTAGGGGGGATGGAGTAGGATGGAGGGGGTAGGGGATGGAGGGTGGAGGGTGGAGGGGGTAGGATGGAGGGTGTAGGGGGTAGGATGGAGAGAGTAAGGGGTAAGGGGGTATGGGGTAGGATGGAGGGGGTAGGGGGTAGGATGGAGGGTGTAGGGTGTAGGGGGTAGGGGGTAGAGGAGGTAGGGGGTGGGATGGAGGGGATAGGGGGTAGGATGGAGGGTAGGGGGTAGGGGGTTGAGGAAGTAGGGGGTGGGATGTAGGGGGTAGGGGGTAGGATGGAGGGGGTAGGGAATCGGATGGAGGGTGTAGGGGGTAGAGGAGGTAGGGGGTGGGATGGAGGGGTAGGGTGGAGGGGTAGGGGTAGGATGGAGGGGCTATGGGGGTAGGATAGAGGGGGTAAGGGGTATGGGGTAGGATGGAGGGGTAGGATGGAGGGTGGAGGGGGTAGGGGTAGAGGAGGTAGGGGTGGGATGGCGGGGGTAGGGGGTAGGGTGGAGGGGGTAGGGGGTAGGATGTAGGGGGTATGGGGGTAGGATAGAGGGGTAAGGGGTATGGGGTAGGATGGAGGGGGTAAGGTACATTTGCTAAAGGCTGAAGAACACCTTTTCTACAGGAGGTCAAGTTGCTGTTTCACTGCTCTGTCTGTCAGGTTGAGATGGAGGAAGGAGGGAGAAGGAAAAAGAGAGAGATGGAGGTGGAGGAAGGAGAGAGAGAGAGAAAGGTGGAGGAAGGAGAGAGAGTTGGAGAGAGAGAGAGAGAGAGAGAGAGAGAGAGAGAAAGAGAGAGAGAGAGAGAGAGAGAGAGAGGAGGATAAGGGGATGGAGGAGGGAGGGAGGAGATGGTCAGGTTACTGCTGTGAAATAGAGCCAGGTGTTGCAGCCTGAGGCAGAGAACAGATACCTCACCCTCTGTCTCTGTTTTCTATTCTGCTCCTGTACTTTACTAGCCATCCTGTCTCAGCCTGGGTTAGGGCCAGTCTGTTTCTACTGTCTCAGCCTGGGTTAGAGCCAGTCTGTTTCTACTGTCTCTTAGCCTGGGTTAAGGCCAGTCTGTTTCTACTGTCTCTCAGCCTGGGTTAGGGCCAGTCTGTTTCTACTGTCTCAGCCTGGGTTAGAGCCAGTCTGTTTCTACTGTCTCTTAGCCTGGGTTAGGGCCAGTCTGTTTCTACTGTCTCTCAGCCTGGGTTAGGGCCAGTCTGTTTCTACTGTCTCTTAGCCTGGGTTAGGGCCAGTCTGTTTCTACTGTCTCCTAGCCTGGTTAGGGCCAGTCTCTTTCTCCTGTCTCTGCCTGGGTTAGGGCCAGTCTGTTTCTCCTGTCTCTGCCTGGGTTAGGGCCAGTCTCTTTCTATTGTCTTAGCCTGGGTTAGGGCCAGTCTGTTTCTACTGTCTCTTAGCCTGGGTTAAGGCCAGTCTGTTTCTATTGTCTTAGCCTGGGTTAGGGCCAGTCTGTTTCTACTGTCTCTTAGCCTGGGTTAAGGCCAGTCTGTTTCTACTGTCTCTCAGCCTGGGTTAGGGCCAGTCTGTTTCTACTGTCTCAGCCTGGGTTAGAGCCAGTCTGTTTCTACTGTCTCTTAGCCTGGGTTAGGGCCAGTCTGTTTCTACTGTCTCTCAGCCTGGGTTAGGGCCAGTCTGTTTCTACTGTCTCTTAGCCTGGGTTAGGGCCAGTCTGTTTCTACTGTCTCCTAGCCTGGTTAGGGCCAGTCTCTTTCTCCTGTCTCTGCCTGGGTTAGGGCCAGTCTGTTTCTCCTGTCTCTGCCTGGGTTAGGGCCAGTCTCTTTCTATTGTCTTAGCCTGGGTTAGGGCCAGTCTGTTTCTACTGTCTCTGCCTGGGTTAGGGCCAGTCTCTTTCTATTGTCTTAGGCTGGGTTAGGGCCAGTCTGTTTCTATTGTCTCTCAGCCTGGGTTAGGGCCAGTCTCTTTCTACTGTCACTTAGCCTGGGTTAGGGCCAGTCTCTTTCTATTGTCTTAGCCTGGGTTAGGGCCAGTCTCTTTCTACTGTCTCTTAGCCTGGGTTAGGGCCAGTCTCCTTCTACTGTCACTTAGCCTGGGTTAGGGCCAGTCTCTTTCTATTGTCTTAGCCTGGATTAGGGCCAGTCTGTTTCTACTGTCTCAGCCTTTGTTAGGGCCAGTCTCTTTCTACTGTCTCTCAGCCTGGGTTAGGGCCAGTCTCTTTCTACTGTCTCTTAGCCTGGGTTAGGGCCAGTCTGTTTCTACTGTCTCTTAGCCTGAGTTAGGGCCAGTCTCTTTCTACTGTCTCCTAGCCTGGTTAGGGCCAGTCTCTTTCTATTGTCTCAGCCTGGGTTAGGGCCAGTTTCTTTCTACTGTCTCTGCCTGGGTTAGGGCCAGTCTGTTTCTATTGTCTTAGCCTGGGTTAGGGCCAGTCTGTTTCTATTGTCTTAGCCTGGGTTAGGGCCAGTCTCTTTCTACTGTCACTTAGCCTGGGTTAGGGACAGTCTCTTTCTACTGTCTCTTAGCCTGGGTTAGGGCCAGTCTCTTTCTACTGTCTCTTAGCCTGGGTGAGGGCCAGTCTGTTTCTACTGTCTCTTAGCCTGGGTTAGGGCCAGTCTGTTTCTACTGTCTCTTAGCCTGGGTTAGGGCCAGTCTGTTTCTATTGTCTCTCAGCCTGGGTTAGGGCCAGTCTCTGGCACACACTCTGCTCTGACACCCCCTCCTCCTACCCTGACAACCCTCTTCCTACCCTGACACCCCTCCTCTTGCCCTGACACCCCTCCTCCTGCCCCGACACCCCCCCCCTCGACCTGACACCCCTCCTCTTGCCCTGACACCCCTCTTCCTACCCTGACAACATCTCCTCCTACCCTGACACCCCTTCTCCTACCCTGACACCCCTCCTCCTACCCTGACAAACCTCTTTCTACCCTGACACCCCTCTTCCTACCCTGAAACCCCCTGACCCCCCTCCTACCCTGACACCCCCTCCTCCCCCTACCCTGACACCCCTCTAACTACCCTGACAACCCCTCCTCCTTCCCTGACACCCTCTTCCTCCCTGAACCTGACACCCCTCCTCCTTCCCTGACACCCCCTCCTCTACCCTGACAAACCTCTTCCTACCCTGACACCCCTCTTCCCCTACCCCCTGAAACCCCTCCTCCTTCCCTGAAACCCCCTCCTCCCTACCTGACCCCCTCCTCCTACCCTGACACCCTCTCCTACCCTGACAACCCTTCCTCCTTCCCTGACACCCCCTCCTCCTAACCTGACAGCCCTCTCCTACCCTGACAACCCCTCCTCCTTCCCTGACACCCCCTCCTCCTACCCTGACACCCCCTCCTCCTACCCTGACACCCATCCTTCTACCCTGACACTCGTGTTGACTCTAGTTCATGTATCAGTCATGTCCCTCGTGTTGACTCCAGTTTATGTATCAGTCATGTCCCTCGTGTTGACTCCAGTTTATGTATCAGTCATGTCCCTCGTGTTGACTCCAGTTTATCAGTCATGTCCCTCGTGTTGACTCCAGTTTATTTATCAGTCATGTCCCTCGTGTTGACTCCAGTTTATCAGTCATGTCCCTCGTGTTGACTCCAGTTTATCAGTCATGTCCCTCGTGTTGACTCCAGTTTATCAGTCATGTCCCTCGTGTTGACTCCAGTTTATTTATTAGTCATGTCCCTCGTGTTGACTCCAGTTTATCAGTCATGTCCCTCGTGTTGACTCTCAGTTTATCAGTCATGTCCCTCGTGTTTACTCCAGTTTATCAGTCATGTCCCTCGTGTTGACTCCAGTTTATGTATCAGTCATGTCCCTCGTGTTGACTCCAGTTTATTTATCAGTCATGTTCTTGTCGCTGTGCTGCGCTGAGCAGAGAGGAGAGGAGTGTGGAGGAGTTAAGAGGAGTAGTGAGGAGTTAAGAGGAGTAGTGAGGAGTAGTGAGGAGTTAAGAGGAGTAGTGAGGAGTTAAGAGGAGTAGTGAGGTTTTAAGAGGAGTAGTGAGGAGTAGTGTTACTACCAAGGGTTACTCTTTTGTCTGTATGTATGTATGTATGTATGTATGTATGTCTGTCTGTCTGTCTGTCTGTCTGTCTGTCTCTCTCTCTGTCTGTCTGTCTGTCTGTCTGTCTGTCTGTCTGTCTGTCTGTCTCTCTCTCTCTCTCTCTCTCTCTCTCTCTCTCTCTGTCTGTCTGTCTCTCTGTCTGTCTGTCTGTCTGTCTGTCTGTCTGTCTGTCTGTCTCTCTGTCTCTCTGTCTCTCTCTCTCTCTCTCTCTCTCTCTCTGTCTCTCTCTGTCTGTGTGTGCTGCCTCACACTAATCTTCTTCCTCTATCTTTCTGTTCCCTTTTCTCCTCCCGCCCCTCCCGCCACTCCATCACCATCATCATCATCACCCTCTCCTCTCTTCCTCATCTCCTCCTCTCCTCATCCTTTCCTCCTCCTCCTCCTCCTCCTCCTCCTCCTCCTCTCCAGGGTATCTGGTCTTGTGTCCACGGGGTCCATATAGAGTTAAAGAAGAAGCCTCCAGAGTTGGACTTCTCTCCTCAGGCCAACATGTTACACCTTCTGAAGTCAGCTAAGAAGATCACCCTGTCTTCTTCATCTCCTAAACGCTCCCCGGCCTTGCTGCAGCCCGGTATCATCAACATGATGAAAGGTATGATAAACCCATGACCTCTAACCCCTGACCTCACATTTCTATCCCAGCAACAAAAAATATAGAATTACAGGAACCTTTCCAAAAAAAATACCTGGTTGGAGGTTTTCAAATTCCCGGGGTAGGAGGAGGGTGTCAGGGTAGGAGGAGGGGTGTCAGGGCAAGAGGAGGGGTGTCAGGTTGGGGGGAGGGAATATTCCAACCGGGACTTCAGGAAAAATGTGGGAATTTTATCAGGAAATTAAAGGGAAAATCTGCTACTTACATTTTTAGAACTTTTAAATTAAATTCATGATTATATATCCTTTAATTCCTCAAGAATGTAACTTTTAAATTAAATTAATGATTATATATCCTTTGATTCCTCAAGAATGTAACTTTTAAAATAAATTCTTGGGTGTATATCATTTTATTCCTCAAGAATGTAACTTTTAAATTAAATTCATGATTATATATCCTTTTATTCTTCAAGAATGTAACTTAAAAATGCCTCATCAGCTTATTTCAACTGTCGTACCCAATGATGTATATACATCTTGAACTGCTGATGCTATGAGATGCTTTGAAAAGTACAAGTCGGCCATATTGAAACTCCCAATGCAAATGTACACGTCTTTAAGTATGATGTATAAACATCTTGAACTGCTGATGCTATGAGAAGGTACAAGTCGGCCATATTGGAACTCCCAATGCAAATGTACACGTCTTTAAGTATGATGTATATACATCTTGAACTGCTGATGCTATGAGAAGGTACAAGTCGGCCATATTGAAACTCCCAATGCAAATGTACACGTCTTTAAGTATGATGTATATACATCTTGCTGATGCTATGAGAAGGTACAAGTCTATTGAACTCCCAAAGCAAATGTACACGTCATTAAGTATGATGTATATACATCTTGAACTGATGCTATGAGAAGGTACAAGTCGGCCATATTGAAACTCCCAATGCAAATGTACACGTCTTTAAGTATTTTTCTTTGTTGTTGTAGATGTTAGTCATCTCTAACAACAATTATACTTTAAGCCAAATATATATTTTTTGTATTTGTTAAATTAATGATTAGACATAATATCATTTCAAAGTATACATTAAAGGTAGACATAATAATAAATGTTAAAACTCCCAAATCATAAATGTACACGTCATTAACATCATAAATGTAGTAAAAGAATCTTGAACTGCTGATGCTATGAGAAGGTACATCATAAATGTCGGCCATCATAAATGAAACTCCCAATGCATAATAAATGTAGAACCCCACAGTAGAGTGTAGACTTAATAAATGTATAACAGAACCCCACAGTTGTAGACTAAATAAATGTAGTAACAGAACCCCACAGTTAATAAATGTAGTTGTAGAGGTGTAGACATAATAAATGTAGTAATAAATGTAACCCCACAGTAGAGGTGTAGACATAATAAATGTAGTAACAGAGCCCCACAGTAGAGGCGTAGACATAATAAATGTAGTAACAGCACCCCACAGTAGAGGTGTAGATAATACATGTAGTAACAGAACCCCACAGTAGAGGTGTTTAATAAATGTAGTAACAGAACCCCACAGTAGAGACATAATAAATGTTTAAATGTAGTAACAGAACCCCACAGTAGAGGTGTTATCATAAATGTAGTAACAGAACCCCACAGTAGAGGTGTAGACATAATAAATGTAGTAACAGAACCCCACAGTAGAGGTGTAGACATAATTAAAGGTAACAGAACCCCGCAGTAGAGGTGTAACATAATAAATGTAGTAACAGAACCCCACAGTAGAGGTGTAGACATAATATGTAGTAACAGAACCCCGCAGTAGAGGTGTAGACATAATAAATGTAAATGTAGTAACAGAACCCCACAGTAGTGTAAACCCCATAGAGGTGTAGACATAATAAATGTAGTAACAGAACCCCACAGTAGAGGTGTAGACATAATAAATGTAGTAACAGAACCCCACAGTAGACATCATAAATGTAGTAACAGAACCCCACAGTAGAGGTGTAGACATAATAAATGTAGTAACAGAACCCCACAGTAGAGGTGTAGACATAATAAATGTAGTAACAGAACTCCCACAGTAGAGGTGTAGACATAATACATGTAGTAACAGAACCCCACAGTAGAGGTGTAGACATAATAAATGTAGTAACAGAACCCCACAGTAGAGGTGTAGACATAATAAATGTAGTAACAGAACCCCACAGTAGAGGTGTAGACATAATAAATGTAGTAACAGAACCCCACAGTAGAGGTGTAGACATAATAAATGTACATAATAAATGTAGTAACAAATGTAGTAACAGAACCCCACAGTAGAGGTGTAGACATAATACATGTAGTAACAGAACCCCACAGTAGAGGTGTAGACATAGATAACATAATAGTAGTAACAGAACCCCACAGTAGAGGTGTAGACATAATAAATGTAGTAACAGAACCCCGCAGTAGAGGTGTAGACATAATAAATGTAGTAACAGAACCCCACAGTAAATGTAGTAACAGAACCCCACAGTAGAGGTGGAGACATCATAAATGTAGTAACAGAACCCCACAGTAGAGGTGTAGACATAATAAATGTAGTAACAGAACCCCACAGTAGAGGTGTAGACATAATAAATTTAGTAACAGAACCCCACATAATAGAATGTAGACATAATAAATGTAGTAACAGAACCCCACAGTAGAGGTGTAGACATAATAAATGTAGTAACAGAACCCCACAGTAGAGGTGTAGACATAATAAATGTAGTAACAGAACCCCACAGTAGAGGTGTAGACATAATAAATGTAGTAACAGAACCCCACAGTAGAGGTGTAGACATAATAAATGTAGTAACAGAACCCCACAGTAGAGGTGTAGACATAATAAATGTAGTAACAGAACCCCACAGTAGAGGTGTAGACATAATAAATGTAGTAACAGAACCCCACAGTAGAGGTGTAGACATAATACATGTAGTAACAGAACCCCACAGTAGAGGTGTAGACATAATAAATGTAGTAACAGAACCCCACAGTAGAGGCGTAGACATAATAAATGTAGTAACAGAACCCCACAGTAGAACCCCACAGTGTGTAGACATAATAAATGTAGTAACAGAACCCCACAGTAGTAGAACATAATAAATAATAAATGTAGTAACAGAACCCCACAGTAGAGGTGTAGACATAATAAATGTAGTAACAGAACCCCACAGTAGAGGTGTAGACATAATAAATGTAGTAACAGAACCCCACAGAACCCCACAGTAGAGGTGTAGACATAATAAATGTAGTAACAGAACCCCACAGTAGAGGTGTAGACATAATAAATGTAGTAACAGAACCCCACAGTAGAGGTGTAGACATAATAAATGTAGTAGAGGTGTAGACATAATAAATGTAGTAACAGAACCCCACAGTAGAGGTGTAGACATAATAAATGTAGTAACAGAACCCCACAGTAGAGGTGTAGACATAATAAATGTAGTAACAGAACCCCACAGTAGAGGTGGAGACATCATAAATGTAGTAACAGAACCCCACAGTAGAGGTGTAGACATAATAAATGTAGTAACAGAACCCCACAGTAGAGGTGTAGACATAATAAATGTAGTAACAGAACTCCCACAGTAGAGGTGTAGACATAATAAATGTAGTAACAGAACCCCACAGTAGAGGTGTAGACATAATACATGTAGTAACAGAACCCCACAGTAGAGGTGTAGACATAATAAATGTAGTAACAGAACCCTGTAGACATAATAAATGTAGTAACAGAACCCCACAGTAGAGGTGTAGACATAATAAATGTAGTAACAGAACCCTGTAGACATAATAAATGTAGTAACAGAACCCCACAGTAGAGGTGTAGACATAATACCAGAACCCCACAGTAGAGGTGTAGACATAATAAATGTAGTAACAGAACCCCACAGTAGAGTAGTGTAGACATAATAAATGTAGTAACAGAACATAATAAATGTAGTAACAGAACCCCACAGTAGAGGTGTAGACATAATAAATGTAGTAACAGAACCCCACAGTAGAGGTGTAGACATAATAAATGTAGTAACAGAACCCCACAGTAGAGGTGGAGACATCCCATAAATGTAGTAACAGAACCCCACAGTAGAGGTGTAGACATAATAAATGTAGTAACAGAACCCCACAGTAGACAGTAGAGGTGTAGACATAATAAATGTAGTAACAGAACCCCACAGTAGAGGTGTAGACATAATAAATGTAGTAAACAGAACCATAATAAATGTAGTAACAGAACCCCACAGTAGAGGTGTAGACATAATAAATGTAGTAACAGAACCCTGTAGACATAATAAATGTAGTAGAACCCCACAGTAGAGAGACCCCCCACAGTAGAGGTGTAGACATAATAAATGTAGTAACAGAACCCCACAGTAGAGGTGTAGACATAATAAATGTAGTAACAGAACCCCACAGTAGAGGTGTAGACATAATAAATGTAGTAACAGAACCCCACAGTAGAGGTGTAGACATAATAAATGTAGTAACAGAACCCACAGTAGAGGTGTAGAACATAATAAATGTAGTAACAGAACCCCACAGTAGAGTAACAGAACCCCACAGTGTGTAGACATAATAAATGTAGTAACAGAACCCCACAGTCCCACAGTAGAACCCCACAGTAGAGGTGTAGACATAATAAATGTAGTAATAAATGAAACCCCACAGTAGAGGTGTAGACATAATAAATGTAGTAACAGAACCCCACAGTAGAGGTGTAGACATAATAAATGTAGTAACAGAACCCCACAGTAGAGGTGTAGACATAATAAATGTAGTAACAGAACCCCACAGTAGAGGTGTAGACATAATAAATGTAGTAACAGAACCCCACAGTAGAGGTGTAGACATAATAAATGTAGTAACAGAACCCCACAGTAGAGGTGTAGACATAATAAATGTAGTAACAGAACCCTGTAGACACATAATAAATGTAGTAACAGAACCCCACAGTAGAGGTGTAGACATAATAAATGTAGTAACAGAACCCCACAGTAGAGGTGTAGAACCCCACAGTAGAGGTGGAGACATCATAAATGTAGTAACAGAACCCCACAGTAGAGGTGTAGACATAATAAATGTAGTAACAGAACCCCCACAGTAGAGAACCCCACAGTGTAGACATAATAAATGTAGTAACAGAACCCCACAGTAGAGGTGTAGACATAATAAATGTAGTAACAGAACCCCACAGTAGAGGTGTAGACATAATAAATGTAGTAACAGAACAGAGGTAGACATAATAAATGTAGTAACAGAACCCCACAGTAGAGGTGTAGACATAATAAATGTAGTAACAGAACCCCACAGTAGAGGTGACATAATAAATGAACCCCACAGTAGAGGTGTAGACATAATAAATGTAGTAACAGAACCCCACAGTAGAGGTGTAGACATAATACATGTAGTAACAGAACCCCACAGTAGAGGTGTAGACATAATAAATAAATGTAGTAACAGAACCCCACAGTAGAGGTAGACATAATAAATGTAGTAACAGAACCCCACAGTAGAGGTGTAGACATAATAAATGTAGTAACAGAACCCCACAGTAGAGGTGTAGACATAATAAATGTAGTAACAGAACCCCACAGTAGAGGTGTAGACATAATAAATGTAGTAACAGAACCCCACAGTAGAGGTGTAGACATAATAAATGTAGTAACAGAACCCCACAGTAGAGGTGTAGACATAATAAATGTAGTAACAGAACTCCCACAGTAGAGGTGTAGACATAATAAATGTAGTAACAGAACCCCACAGTAGAGGTGTAGACATAATACATGTAGTAACAGAACCCCACAGTAGAGGTGTAGACATAATAAATGTAGTAACAGAACCCTGTAGACATAATAAATGTAGTAACAGAACCCCACAGTAGAGGTGTAGACATAATAAATGTAGTAACAGAACCCTGTAGACATAATAAATGTAGTAACAGAACCCCACAGTAGAGGTGTAGACATAATACATGTAGTAACAGAACCCCACAGTAGAGGTGTAGACATAATAAATGTAGTAACAGAACCCCACAGTAGAGGCGTAGACATAATAAATGTAGTAACAGAACCCCACAGTAGAGGTGTAGACATAATAAATGTAGTAACAGAACCCCACAGTAGAGGTGTAGACATAATAAATGTAGTAACAGAACCCCACAGTAGAGGTGGAGACATCATAAATGTAGTAACAGAACCCCACAGTAGAGGTGTAGACATAATAAATGTAGTAACAGAACCCCACAGTAGAGGTGTAGACATAATAAATGTAGTAACAGAACTCCCACAGTAGAGGTGTAGACATAATAAATGTAGTAACAGAACCCCACAGTAGAGGTGTAGACATAATACATGTAGTAACAGAACCCCACAGTAGAGGTGTAGACATAATAAATGTAGTAACAGAACCCTGTAGACATAATAAATGTAGTAACAGAACCCCACAGTAGAGGTGTAGACATAATAAATGTAGTAACAGAACCCTGTAGACATAATAAATGTAGTAACAGAACCCCACAGTAGAGGTGTAGACATAATAAATGTAGTAACAGAACCCCACAGTAGAGGTGTAGACATAATAAATGTAGTAACAGAACCCCACGGTAGAGGTGTAGAGTAGACATAATAAATGTAGTAACAGAGCCCCACAGTAGAGGTGTAGACATAATAAATGTAGTAACAGAACCCCACAGTAGAGGTGTAGAGTAGACATAATAAATGTAGTAACAGAACCCCACAGTAGAGGTGGAGACATAATAAATGTAGTAACAGAACCCCACAGTAGAGGTGTAGACATAATAAATGTAGTAACAGAACCCCACAGTAGAGGTGTAGAGTAGACATAATACATGTAGTAACAGAACCCCACAGTAGAGGTGTAGACATAATAAATGTAGTAACAGAGCCCCACAGTAGAGGTGTAGACATAATATATATATATATGTGTTATATATAGTATATGTTATACTGTCTGTCTCCAGGTTGTCTCTATAGATTATAGATGTTATACTGTCTCCAGGTGGTCTCTATAGATTATAGATGTTGTACTGTCTCCAGGTGGTCTCTATAGATTATAGATGTTATACTGTCTCCAGGAGGTCTCTATAGATTATAGATGTTATACTGTCTCCAGGAGGTCTCTGTAGATTATAGATGTTATACTGTCTCCAGGAGGTCTCTGTAGATTATAGATGTTGTGCTGTCTTTCCTCTAGGGAACTCTGTCGTCAGTCTGTCTCCTAAAGGCCAGGGTGGTCTCTATAGCAACACTTCCACTCTACAGGGCTTCCTGGGTCGGCACAAAGACCTGCTGAATAACTCATCCCCAGGCCCGTACCCTGGGAAACCCAAACCCCACCCCCTCAGCCTCAACGACCTAGAGGTCAGCGTTACCGCCGACAACGGCAAACCCCACCCCACCGGCCCGGCCGGCCCCGCTTCCAAACCCCGCGCCCTATGGAGGAAGAGCGTGGAGACGCTGAAACAAGGACCAATCCCGTTGTCCGGTCCCGCAGGTGGTCCCGCCCCCGGATCCGCTGGCTCCGCCTCTGTCCCGGGCCATGCAACAATGAAGAGCCAGCGTTACCTCCCTGAAGACCCGCCCCATTCCGACATCTCCGAGTGTTCCAGCCGGCCCCCCTCCTACATGGAATCCGATCTGGGCGGGCCCAGGATGGGGATGGGGGGGTTCAAACCCCCAAAAGACGGGCTGAAGAAACGCCCGGTGGGGGGGGTGGGAGGTGTAGGAGGAGGAGGCGGCAGCGGGAGGAGTCACGAGAAGATCTATTCCATAGACTCAGACCAGGCCAGTCTACACTCCGCCCCGCTCTACCAGAGAGACAGCCTCCAGGAACCCCCCGACGTCACGCACACGCACCCCGACCTCAGACACTCTCACTCGGAGCACTCCAACACCGTGGACGCTTCCGTCCTGCAGCTGAGTGCCAGTCTGCTGCACCACAGCCACTCTGCCGACGCTGACCTCCACTCTCTGAAGGACAAGAAGTACAGCACCTACAAACACACCAGCACTGGAGCTGCCTCCTCAGGCAAAGACAAGATCAGTAAGTATTCATGTAGTATTACTGTAGTACTATAGAAGTATTACTGTAGTTTTACTGTAGTATAGCTATAGTATTATAGAAGTACAGCACCTACAAACACACCAGCACTGGAGCTGCCTCCTCAGGCAAAGACAAGAGCAGTAAGTATTACTGTAGTATTATAGAAGTATTTCTGTAGTTTTACTGTAGTATAGCTATAGTATTATAGAAGTACATCACCTACAAACACACCAGCACTGGAGCTGCCTCCTCAGGCAAAGACAAGAGCAGTAAGTATTCATGTAGTATTACTGTAGTACTATAGAAGTATTACTGTAGTTTTACTGTAGTATACCTATAGTATTATAGAAGTACATCACCTACAAACACACCAGCACTGGAGCTGCCTCCTCAGGCAAAGACAAGAGCAGTAAGTATTCATGTAGTATTACTGTAGTAGTATAGAAGTATTACTGTAGATTTACTGTAGTATACCTATAGTATTGGAGCTGCCTCCTCCAGCAATGACAAGAACAGTAAGTATTACTGTAGTATTACTGTATTATAACGATAGTATTATGGAAATATTACTGTAGTATTAATGTAGTAAAGCTGTAGTATTATAGAAAATAAAATAATAGAACTGTAGTACTGTAGTATAACTACAGTATTATAGAAGTACATCACCTACAAACACACCAACACTAGAGCTGCCTCCTCCATGAGGGACAAGAACAGTAGGTATTACTGTAGTATTACTGTAGTATTATAGAAGTAGTACTGTAGTAAAACTATAGTATTATAGAAGTACATCACCTACAAACACACCAACACTGGAGCTGCCTCCTCCATGAGGGACAAGAACAGTAAGTATTACTGTAGTATTACTGTAGTATTATAGAAGTAGTACTGTAGTAAAACTATAGTATTATAGAAGTACAGCACCTACAAACACAACAACACTAGAGCTGCCTCCTCCATGAGGGACAAGAACAGTAGGTATTACTGTAGTATTACTGTAGTATTATAGAAGTAGTACTGTAGTAAAACTATAGTATTATAGAGGTACAGCACCTACAAACACACCAACACTAGAGCTGCCTCCTCCATGAGGGACAAGAACAGTAAGTATTACTGTAATATTATAGAAGTAGTACTGTAGTAAAACTATAGTATTATAGAAGTACAGCACCTACAAACACAACAACACTGGAGCTGCCTCCTCCAGCAAGGACAAGAACAGTAAGTATTACTGTAGTATTACTGTAGTATTACTGTAGTGTAATATAATTATTACTGTGGTATTTCTGTATTATAATTCTAGTATTATAGATGTATTACTGTAGTATTACAGTGCTAGAGCTGTAGTTATAGAAGTATTATAAAATTATTACTGTGGTATTACTGTAGTATAATTCTAGTATTATATATGTATTACTGTAGTATAGCTGTAGTGTTATAGAAGTATTATATCATTATTACTGTGGTGTTACTGTAGTATAATTCTAGTATTATAGAAGTATTACTGTAGTATAGCTGGAGTGTTATAGAAGTATTATATAATTATTACTGTGGTGTTAGTGTAGTATAGCTGTAGTATTATAGAAGTATTACTGTGGTATAACAGTTGTATTAACTATAGTATTATAGAAGTACATCACCTACAAACACAACAACACTGGAGCTGCCTCCTCCAGCAATGACAAGAACAGTAAGTATTACTGTAGTATTATAGAAGTAGTACTGTAGTATAACTATAGTATTATAGAAGTACATCACCTACAAACACAACAACACTGGAGCTGCCTCCTCCATGAGGGACAAGAACAGTAAGTATTACTGTAGTATTACTGTAGTAGTATAGAAGTATTACTGTAGTACTGTAGTATAACTATAGTAGTATAGAAGTACAACACCTACAAACACAACAACACTGGAGCTGCCTCCTCCAGCAATGACAAGAACGGTAAGTATTACTGTAGTATTACTGTAGTATAACGGTTGTATAACTGTAGTACTGTAGTATAACTATAGTATTATAGAAGTACAACACCTACAAACACAACAACACTGGAGCTGCCTCCTCCAGCAATGACAAGAACAGTAGGTATTACTGTAGTATAATGGTTGTATAACTGTAGTACTGTAGTATAACTATAGTATTATAGAAGTACAACACCTACAAACACAACAACACTGGAGCTGCCTCCTCCAGCAATGACAAGAACGGTAAGTATTACTGTAGTATTACTGTAGTACTATAGAGGTATTAATATAGTATAACTATGGTATTATAGAAGTAGTAATGTGATATAACTAGAGTACTATAGAGGTATTAATATAGTATAACTATGGTATTATAGAAGTACTAATGTGGTATAACTAGAGTACTATAGAGGTATTAATATAGCATAACTATGGTATTATAGAAGTAGTAATGTGGTATAACTAGAGTACTATAGAGGTATTAATATAGTATAACTATGGTATTATAGAAGTAGTAATGTGGTATAACTAGAGTACTATGGAGGTATTAATATAGTATAACTATGGTATTATAGAAGTAGTAATGTGGTATAACTAGAGTACTATAGAGGTATTAATATAGTATAACTATGGTATTATAGAAGTAGTAATGTGGTATAACTAGAGTACTATGGAGGTATTAATATAGTATAACTATGGTATTATAGAAGTAGTAATGTGGTATAACTAGAGTACTATAGAGGTATTAATATAGTATAACTATGGTATTATAGAAGTAGTAATGTGGTATAACTAGAGTACTATAGAGGTATTAATATAGTATAACTATGGTATTATAGAAGTAGTAATGAGGTATAACTATAGTACTATAGAGGTATTAATATAGTATAACTATGGTATTATAGAAGTAGTAATGTGGTATAACTAGAGTACTATAGAGGTATTAATATAGTATAACTATGGTATTATAGAAGTAGTAATGTGGTATAACTAGAGTACATTAGAGGTATTAATATAGTATAACTATGGTATTAAATGTCTACCGTGTTCTGTGGTAATCAGCACCGTGTTCTGTGGTAATCAGCACCATGTTCTGTGGTAATCAGCACCATGTTCTGTGGTAATCAGCACCATGTTCTGTGGTAATCAGCACCATGTTCTGTGGTAATCAGCACCATGTTCTGTGGTAATCAACACCATGTTCTGTGGTAATCAGCACCGTGTTCTGTGGTAATCAGCACCGTGTTCTGTGGTAATCAGCACCATGTTCTGTGGTAATCAGCACCATGTTCTGTGGTAATCAGCACCATGTTCTGTGGTAATCAACACCATGTTCTGTGGTAACCAGCACCATGTTCTGTGGTAATCAGCACCGTGTTCTGTGGTAATCAGCACCGTGTTCTGTGGTAATCAACATCATGTTCTGTGGTAATCAGCCCCATGTTCTGTGGTAACCAGCACCATGTTCTGTGGTAATCAGCACCGTGTTCTGTGGTAATCAGCATGTTATAAATGTCTACTGTGTTCTGTGGTAATCAGCACCATGTTCTGTGGTAATCAGCACCGTGTTCTGTGGTAATCAGCACCATGTTCTGTGGTAATCAGCACCGTGTTCTGTGGTAATCAGCACCGTGTTCTGTGGTAACCAGCACCATGTTCTGTGGTAATCAGCACCATGTTCTGTGGTAATCAGCACCATGTTCTGTGGTAATCAGCATGTTTAAATGTACCTTATTTTATTTCCTAAACTGAATTCCATTCAGTTCAGTAAACTAGAGGGGTAATTATTGCTGTCAGACATTTGACACAGATAAGAGACATCTAATCTCAGCAGCCCTGGGTTCTGTTTTGCTGCTACAGTTGGTTCTGCTAGGGACCAAAATGATAACGTACTCTTAATCAATACATTATCTTAATCAATACATCCCCTCTCGTCTTCCCTCTCCTCTCCTCTCCTCTCCTCTCCTCTCTCCTCTCTCCCCTCTCCTCCTCTCTCTAGATGGTTCCTACGATGCCCCAGGGGGCCAGAGACAGACCCATTGCCGGTCCTGTCTAGGGAAGTTATCAGGTTACTCTGGTCTGTACACAGTCCGCTCCCCTCAGAACCGCTGTGATGCCTGCATCCACCTGGGAAACCTCTACGACATCAGTGAAGACCAGCTGCAGTACCAGACCTATTCACAGGCACACGCACACTCCCCAAACACACACTCTCCACACGCACACTCCCCACACGCACACTCTCCACACGCTCACTCCCCACACGCACACTCCCCACACGCACACTCCCCACACGCACACACACACACCCAGCACACACACCCTCACTCTGGCGGGGACATGTTCACCCACTACCTGCCTCAGAGCGAGCTGGGTCTGGTGGGCGAGGGTGATGGGTTGGTGAGTCACTACCTCCCCCCTGCCGGAACCTCCCCCCCAGGATCTCACCTCTCCACCCAGCTCAGCCGACAGCCCTCCTACGAGAACGTCCCTGAGAAGCAGCAGCAGCAGCAGCGTCGGGGGGGCGGCAGGGAGTCAGAGCGGCAACAGGGTCAGTTCAGAGGGTTCAGTCTGCCAGACAGGGACAACAGCAGAGATAACAACAGCTTTGGTCTCCTGGAGGATAGTCCCTACGCTAACATCCTCACCATGCGCTCTGACCGACCCTACTCCTCCTCCCCCCTCAACCACTCTCTGGATCCCGTCCTGCCCCTCCCCCTGCCCCTCCCCCGCCGCTCCAAGTCCCTGTACCCCGACCGGCCCTCCCAT